>NC_067401.1:51950983-52255626 GCF_016432865.1 Antechinus flavipes
ATAATGCAAGCTTTGACAAGTCTCACCAAACTAGAGAGAAAGGCTTGGTGTTTAGGCTAAGCATTGGACTCTTTGTTGTCTGAACATCAGACTGTTTAAATTGATAGAGGTCACCAGGTAATGAATTCATGATAGGGGGAGGAGAGAAAACACAGGAACTAATTAAGCCATTTTCTGAGATGTGGGGATAATTTGGCCCATTGTGGTAGAAGTAGTATTCATAAAGATACAAGAATGGATCTTTTGAATTATAGGCTGACATTCAGTGCTATTTAGATATAAAATATTTCTTATTATTTTGTTATTATTAATATATCAGTGAGCATATACTGAAGCTTTTACTAGACAGCAAACAGCCTCCTCTCCCCATTTAGCCATCATATTTGTTTTCCTTAAAATTCACTTTCTGGATTCCTATTAGGAATATTGTAACTAAAAAGGCTTACTGTGAGATACAGGAAAAGGCTGCTTGAGGGAGTATGTGTAGCAACTCAGTCCCTAGAGATCCTTCTTATTGCCTTTCTTCACAGAATTACTGCACTAGATCAGGGGAATACTATAGATATCATTTACCTACATTTCAGCAAAACATTAGACAGAATCTTATGAAATCCTTATAGGAAAGCTAGAACTGTCTGAGGTAAACAATGTTCTAGTTCAGTAAGTTCAGAACTGGTCAAAGATGAGTTTTAAGAATATGATTAATAGACCACAGTCAAATACTAGCTAGTAGACTACAATAATACATCACAAAGATTATACATTGTCACTAAATGGAATTATACCAGGAATTCAGGGATGGTTTAACATAAAGAAAACTATTAACATGAGTGATTATAGTAGTAACAAAAAAATCACATGGTTATATCAATAGACATAGAAAAGGCTTTCAATAAAATACAGTATTCCTTCCTATTTTAGAACATTTGAAAGCATAAGTGTGAATAAATTTTTCCTTAAAATGATAAGAAACATCTTCTTAAAATCATCAGTAAGCATGATTTGTAACAAGGATAAGTTAGAGAGTTTCCCAATAAAGTCATGAATGAAACAAAGAAGCCCATTATCACCAATAGTATTCAATATGGCATTAAAACGCTAGCAATAGCAATAAGAGAAAAAAATAAATTTAAGAAATCAGAATGGGCAATGAGGTAATAAAACTATTTCCTTTTGCAAACACTATGATAATATACTTGGAAAATTCTAACGATTTAACTAAAGAGTTAATTGAAATCATTTTAGCAAAATAACAAGTTATAAAATAAACCCATGTAAATCATTAGCATTTCTATATGTCACCAACAAAACTCAGCAAAAAAAGAAAGTGAGATACCCCACTTAAAATAAGTATAGACAGATTAAAAGACTTGGGAGCATACCTACCAAGAAAAACCCAGGAACTACATGAACATAGTTCTAAAACACTTTTTATACAAATAAAGTCAGACTGAATAATTAGAGAAATATTAATTGCTCATGGGTGAGTAGAGCCAATAAAATAAAAATGACAATTCTACTTAAATGAATATACTTTTTCAATGCCATCCCAATTAAATTACCAAAAAATATTAAATTGAGCTAGAAAGCAAAATTCATTTGGAAGACTAAAAGATGAAAAATATCAAATGAATTAATGAGGGGGAATGTAAAGGAAAGAAGTTTAGCAATACCAGATGTTAAAGTGTATTATAAGTATTGGTAAGTATCTGGTACTAGCTAAGAAACAGAACGTTGGTTCAATGGAACAGAGTAGAGATATAATTACAAAGTTACTACAGTCATTGACTATTGTGTAATTATATCTCACAGTAGTCAATGACTATAGTAACTTTGTGTTTGACAAATGTAAAGATTTAAACTTTGAGGATAAGAATTCACTATTTGATTTAAAAAATGCTGGGAAAACTAGAAAGCTGTCTGGCAGAAACTAGTATAGACCAACATCTTATATCATTTACCAAGATAAGATCAAAATGGAGACATGGCCTTCATATAAAGGGAGATACAAATAAATTAGAAGAACATGGAACCCATTGTTTATCTGACTTTTGAACAGCAAATGAATGTATGAATAAACAACAGATAGCATTGTGAGATGTAAAATGTATAATTTTTATTACATTAAATTTATAAAGCGTTGTACAAATCAGGTTTAAAAGAAAAACAGAAAATTGGGGGGAAAGTGAATTTTATAGTTTGTCAGATAAAGATTTCATATCTCAAAAATATAGAGAACTTTGTGAAATTTGTAAGAACAAGAGTCATTTCTAAATTGATAGATGGTCAAAGATTATGAAAAGGCAGTTTTTGAATGAAGGAAACCAAAACTATTTATCATTACATGGAAAAAAGTGCTCTAAATCATTATTGATTAGAAAAATGTAAATTATGACAACTTTGAGATATCTCATAACCAACAGATTAGTTAAAATGATTAGAAGGGGAAAATAATAAATGTTGGAGGGAATGTGGAAAAATTGGGACACTAATACTTTGTTGATGGAACTGGGAACTGAAGCTGGAATGAAGTTTAGCATAACGGTATCATAGGGACTTATCTTCAGTCTTGTTTTGTTTAATATTTGTTTCAATTGCTTGATTAGAGGCATAGAAGACATGTTTATCAGATTCATGAGTGATTAAAAAGCTGAGAGAGAGGACTAATGGGCTGAATGACAGAACTGAGGTTCCATAAGACTTTGGAAAGTTATAATAATAAATTGGACCTAGAAAAAGATGAAATTTCGGGGTAGCTAAGTGGCGCAGTGAATAGAACTCCAGCCCTGAAGTCAGGAGGACCTGAATTCAAATCTGATCTCAGACACTTAACATTTCCTAGCTGTGTGACTCTGGGCAAGTCACTTAACCCCAATTGCCTCAGTGGGGAAAAAAAAGGAAAGAAATTTCATAAGAATCAACTTCATGAGGAAGGGGTGCAAGATGTACAAATACATCTGTTCGTATTAAAAAGATCTGAGCATTTCATTGGACTCATATTTAAGCTCACATGAACTTATATATGAGTCCATAAAACTATGGACTTTATACTATGGACATATGAGTCATATGAGTCCATAGTATAAAGTGGCATTTCTCTCCATCCCACCCCCTTCAAAAACATTAGAATCTAGTTCAGCCTCCAGTCCTTTAAAATAAGTATAGAATATCAAGTCACTTAATGTGTTAATCAATTTTACAAAGCATTTTTCATTTCCTCTCTCCAATTTTGCATTAAGGGATGGTGTCTGGAGGAAGAGAAAGAGACACATTGGGAAATAGAGGTGATGTAAAAATTAAAATATCAGTAATTATTTTTAAAGGCATAATGTACAAATGAAGAGAGGGAGGTGACAGACTTGTTGTATTATGCACTAGTAAGACCACACCTGGAGTATTATGTTTAGCTGTGGGTACTGTGTCTTAGGAGGGACATTGACAGGCAGTAATATTTCTCAGCAAGAGGAGGAAAACCAGGTTGAGCAAGCCTCTTGAAAAACATGTCACAATAATAATTCACATTTATAGAGAGCTTTTAGGCTTAAAAGCAGCTTTCCTACAAGATCCCTCTGAGTGTATAAATATTATTATTTCCATTCTACAGATAGGAAAATTGATTCACAGAGAGATTAAAGGACTCATCTATAAGTATATAGCTACAAGTATCAGGGTCTAAACTTGAATCCTTGACTTATAACTCAAAGTCCAGGATTTTTACCACTCTACATCATTTGAGGATCAGCTGAAAGAACTGGCAATGTTTACCAAGTGAGGGCCATCACGGATCTCTAGAGACTAGAGTTGTTCTATTTGGCTGTTTTGTGAGTCCAAAGTAATATCAAGAAGGAGGGAGGGAGCATGGGAAGAGGAAGAAGTATTTCTATAACCCATGACGGGTACTGTATGAAGTAAATGTGAGGAATTCACAATGGATTGCACTTAAAGACCTCTTTGCTTTCTTTCTATACTCGTGGTCTCTAAAATCAGAGAAATCTCCTTCTGTCCATCTGGCCTGTGGCCTGGAATCAAATAACTGAGGGTTTCGTGGAATGGGAAGCCATGGATTGGATTGTGGTCTCACAACAAGACTGGCCTCAGAAATCCAGACAGGCATTTATCTATCTACAAGGCTGAGATAAATCACGCTGAACTTTTAACACCATATGGCTCTTTTCAGAGCTGTAGCACCTCTCTAGCCAGAGAGAAAGCTAACAGCTCTGCAAATTTTCATTTTGAGTTTGGAGAAACAGGCCATATCTAAGAATATTTGGCCAGAGAAACATCTTACTCAATTTCCGACCCAAGGATGCATTTTCAGGGCCACTTGAGTGATTCCTGGAAGACAGAGACAGGACTGTGAATGCAAATACCTTTGACTCATAGTTGTCTGTCAGGAAACGGATCCATGGACTGCAGTCTACCCCTTCCCCAGCACTGCTGATGAATATTTATGGCACCCCTGCCTGTGTGCCAGAGGCGTGGATGCTGTTCTCTCCCCGATTTCTCACCAAATGTCCTACCAGGAGAGGCATTTGTAGGGAGAACTCTTGGTGTGCACAGGAGAGTTTAGCTAATGAGGTTGCCCTTTCTCTTAGCCTTCCACATCTGTCAGTCTCCTGAGCCAGCTGTGCAGGTTAAAATATCCAAAGAAGGGAGGAGCCCTTTTCCTCTTCTCCTTTCCACCAGATATTAGGGAAACAGAAGAAGCAATCGAAATACTTAGAGCAAAACATTCAGACTCTTGTGTTGGGACTGGGTCCTGTCTCCTTAAAGCTAAGCATGCTCTTCCGAGGGGGTGGGAGGGGGAAAAGAATAGGGGAATAGCTAAGTAACTCTCCCTGCCTTCCATTTGGTGATTGAACTCATGCTGATTAGAAGCACCATGTCTTATTAAGCCAATAATAAGGCCATATTGTAGCTAGTGGGGGGGAGGGGAAAGGGAAGGGAATTCATTTCACACTCCAGGAATTGAGACTTTTGACACAGGAAGAGGGAAGTGTGGTTTTTTTTTTCAATTAAAGCTTTTTATTTTCAAAATATATACAGAGATAATTTTCAACATTCACCTTTACAAAATCTTGTGTTCTAAATTTTTTCCCTCCTTTTCCTCCTTTCCTCCCCTAGACAGCAAGTAATCCAATATATGTTAAACATGTGCAATTCTTCTATACATATTTCTACAATTATCATGCTGCCCAAGAAAAATCAGATCAAAAGAGAAAAATGAGGAAGAAAACAAAATTCAAGCAAAAAACAAAAAAAGAGTGTAAATACTATGTTGTATTCCACATTCAGTTCCCACAGTTCTTGAGAGAAGTGGTTTTTCAACACACTTCTCTGATGGTTGCTCTAAAAGTTAGCAAGACTGTGATCCAGCAGGAGGAATCCTACCTTTCTCCTTTAACCAAGGCAACTCTCTATTTGTAGGTAGAGCATCTTTTCTTATTTACTGGGCTTTTGTGTCCTATCAGTTTTCCACCTGCAAAATCTGTCACTGAGGATTACTGAGCTAGTTTCAGTCCTCTCCTTTATCCTTACCTGCCAAGAACAGACCTGCCCCTTCTCCTCTTCCTGTTAAGCTCAGACCTGTTTCCCCCCCACACACATATACACTCAGAACTGTCCCCTCACCCCCATGGACCAAGTCCAGACTTACCCCTTCACCCCATCACTACCACCTGCCAAATAGCTTCTGATTCGCAAATCCCAAACAGCAAAGTTTAGTCTGGGCTTCTGCTGTTTCCCTAAGCCATGAATATCCATCAACCACAGTTTCATGTTGACTAGGTCTTGGTGGTTGGAGTGGGGGTAGGAGAGCAAATTCAAGCCCAAGATTATTACATCTTGTACATTATGCTCCTGCCAGGTCTAAAAATACCCTCACAGTGGTTGCTAAGTGCAGGTCTAATGGTTTTCCTCAGAGAGAAGAATGGGATTTGAGTTTCTCTGAAGCTGAAGGCCTTGAGTTTATAATGTCCAGGGAAATGAGGCAAAGGAAACTGCTTGCCCTGGGAGAAAATCCCTGGGGGAGCAGAAGTCAAGGGATAGCACCAGGGCACACCCTTCCTAAGTGAAATAAAAACTCTAAAGGGGAATTGTAATGAGACTCAGCACTATTATATAATATCAGGAAGGAAGCAAGCGCTGGCAGAGGACTTCATGCCCAGATAACTCTGGCCTGCCCTCGCCTTGGAATTTTATTCCCCTTGAAGATGGTCTTCCCCCTGACAGATAAGGCTCTTTGAAATCCCCAGGGTCAGACCAGAGAAGTCTAACTTGTCCAGGAAAGGGTAGATCCCCAAGAACAAGATGGTATCTCTAGCCAGGAAATCCAGCAAAGAAAGAATGAGTTTCAGAAAACTGGGTTTAAACCCTAGAGGAAAGCTTTCCATGGCTACTGCTCTAGAGTCTTTTTATGGACAAGGAGCTAGGCAAAGATGACCAGGCAAAATTCTGGTTTCAATTCCTCCCAGAAACCTTAGAATGGGTAAGTGGCCTGTTCCTACCCATAGAATTGTGGATCTGAAAGGACTTCAGAAGTACCATCTCTAGAGGTAGTTAAGCAAATCTTTATAATCAGCAGTGAGAATTTGGAGATGTTTGGTTGGATGATTGGGTTCGAAGCCCCTTCCTATAGGTGGAATTTACTAAACAATATGTCATACAAAAGAAGAATAATGGATTTGGACTCAGACTGATTGTGAAGGCAATCTGTACCACTTAATATGACCTTTAGTTGATCATTAATCCCTACCCTCATTCCTCAATCTGCAAAATGGGAGTATAGGATTAGATAGTCTTGTAAAATCTCTTCCAGATCTAAATCCTATCAATAATGACTCTCAATGATTTTCTGATTTTAATCAACATTCACATCTCATTGCTCCAAAAAGCATGAAATAGTCACCACTCACAAAATAGTGACATTAACCACAGAGAGAAGGAAGGGAAGAAATAAGCATTTTTAAGCACTTACTATAAGCCAAATATTGTACTAAAAGACTTACAAATATTTCATTTGAGCCTCAAAACAATTCTGGGAAGTAGTGTTATAATTATCTCCACTTAACAGTTGGGGAAACTGAGGCAGACAAATGACTTGCCTAGAGTCACACATCTAGTAAGTGCATGATATCATATCTGAACTCAGGTCTTCCTGACTCCAAGTTCCTTACCACCATCAGTTGCCTTTAAATCATAGGATCTCAGTTTATATCCTGTCTTTAACACTTATCATCTGTGTGACCTTGAACAAGAAACTCAGTCTCTCTGGCCCTAGGTATTCTCATCTGTAAAATAAGAAAGTAGATTAGATAACCCCTGGCATCTCTTCTAGCTTTAAATCTATAATCCTAAACTAGTTTCTGGTTTTGAGGCAGTGTGTCATACTAGATAAGAGGAATGAAATCTGGAATCAGGGAGAACTAATTCAAATTTTGCTCAAATACTTCCTAGTTGTTTGAACCTGGACAAGTCACTTCACCACTTGTCTAGCTCAGTTTTCTCACGTGTAAAATGGGAATAATGATTGCCCTACTACACTGGTATGTGGTAAGGATCAAATGAGATAACATATATAAATTGTTTTGCAAACCTTAAAGTGCTGTATAAATGCTAGCTATTATTATTTATTTGGTTGTTGTGAGAAACAAATAAAATAATACTTCGTAAAATACTTCACAAGGCTTAAAACACGGTCAAAATGTGAACTATTATTATTATAGTTGATGATAATAATAATAAGAAGAATATCCCAAAATTCATGCATCCCAATGATTGTTATCTCCCTTTGGAGATAAAACCTGTAGTTCTTGAAATTGCTGTTTGAGGACATCTTTTTAGTGCTGCCTTTGGAATCGCTTTTGGAGATGCCCTAGAGAGCCAACATCATTACTGGGTGGTCAGGCCTCATCATAGAATAGTGTGTCTTTACTTCTTCACCAAACTTGATGAAAATGACTCAAAGGACAAAAATCTGCTACCTTGGGAAATATTTAGAAGAATGGAATTCTGAAGGCTATTCCAGAAGAGAGAAGCCAAAAACAGTCTGGTCAATAACAGCATGGTGGGCAGAAGTGTCCTTAGTTGACTCTTTGAAGAAGTTGCTGTACCTAGTGGATATATTCTGATGTGTCTGCCATGTTAGATAATTGTGAAGTGGGATTATTTTTTTCCAATCAATCACCTTTTTGGGTGTGTCACACCTGTGTTTAGTCTCTTCCCCTAATGAAGGGATAATAGATTAAAGTACCTTAGAGGTCATCAACAATTTATTAAACACTTACTATATGCCAGGAACTCTGCTAAGTGCTAGGAATACAAGCAAAAAAAAAAAAACTAGTCTGTGACACTCTAGGGTCATTCTAAGGAAAACAAGCAATATATAAAAGGAAGGAATGGAGTACAGAAGATGGAAGAGAAGAGAAGATAAAGCAGTCTGTAGATCATATAATATGGGAAAATGAGGAAAATGGCCTGTTCCACTCATTGAATAAAAAAAGGACCTTGGAAGTTACCCTCTCTAGAGGTAGTTAAATAAATAGTTATTATCAGCTATTGAGAATGTTGTAAATGCTTTCATTGGGTGACTGGGTTTGAATTGGGTGACTCCCATAGGTGGAAGTTCCAGGAAGAAAAACCAATCAGAGAAAGGGGCCATAGGGTCTTCCAGAGTGAGAAAACTGCTGAGGGGTGATGGAGAAATAAGTCTAGAGAGTAAGGAGTAAAGGACTCCAACTTCTTCATGCTGCAAATAAAAAAAAAACTGAGCTCAAATACATTGACCTGCCCAATAGTAGGCTGGCATTAAGCAGCAGTTTCTCTGTCTCAGAAGCCAGTGCTCTCAAGACTTTCTTTCTGTTTTAGAAGGTGATGTATTCATGTTTGAAGTATTTTTTACTTTTTAAAATTATCTTTTCCTTTGGCTAGTATTTCGATTACTTGATGTTCCCTGAATGTGGCTTTGCAGAATCATGCTGGACTTGGAGTGAAAACCCTTGGGTCTAAACTTTACTGCAGGCACTTACTAGTTGTGTGATACTGGGCAAATTGCTGGACCTTTCAGATCTTCCTCATCCATAAAACAAGCATGATCTAATTGAGTGCTTTTAAAAAATATAAAGCACCACATAGATTTATTATTTATAATTATTAATAATTGTTTAATGGAATTGAACTTGATAGCAAGATTAAGCAACTCAGAAGTGTAGTAGAAGCTGAATGCCAGTGATAAAAGACGTCTTTTGTAGATAACTTCACGCAGTGAGTAACCTATACACGGATAATCAAGAACTGGCTGTACTCCAGAGCATTAACAATTCAAGAAAGAAACCTTAATTTCCCTTCCTCCTCCAGCCCCATTTCATCCCAGCGATTATCTTCTCTCTCCTGCTTGTGCCAGTCATTTCATGGATCTCAGTGGGATCAGCTGCCAGCAAGGGAGCTCTGCATCAATCCCGACCACACTAATCTATACTCACATATTAACCATACTCACCAATGAATATCAACAACATGGAAACGGACATTTAGCAGCTAGGAAGAAGCCATATTAAATGCTCAAAAAGAGCATTATTTGGTGCCGGGTTCTCTCCACTCAGCTGCCCTGTTCTGTCTGACAGGAACTGGGTTGGGATAAGGACTAACAGCAGTCACCTCAAATGGTCTTAGACTTCCTACTCTGTGTAGAAAAAATTACTTTTCCTTCAAAGGCTAGCAAATACTATTCACAGGACAGATAGATGGACACTTACCGCTTCCTAGCTATGTGACCCTGGGCAAATCATTTAATCCCAGGTGCTTTTGGAAAAAAAATATTCTCTTAGCCATAAAGTGAATTTCCGAGTCAGACTATCTTATTCCACTATGTGGGCTGCTTGTCTGATATTCACCTGTTCCAAGAAGCCTTCTCCAATGAACCTCAGTCATCCTACACTCTGTTCTCCTACTGTCACTTTTGTCTTCAAATTATACAATATTCATATGCACTTACATGATGCTTTATAAATGGTTATCAATGAGCATCCTTTGTTCTGTCCTCTAGCTTCTCATTGACTGTTCTCATGCTCTTGTGTCAGCTTCTACTCAGCTATAGAAGAATATCATGGTAAAATGAGAAAAAGACTAGATTGGAAAGCAAAAGATCTGGGTTTGAATCTAGACTGATGTTTACCAGGATCAAATAATATCATGGATTTAAATCATTTTAAGCCCCTAATATGTTACATAAATGTCTTATCTATATTAAAAAAGATGAGTGCTATGATGGTGATGAGGAGGAAGAGGAGCAGGAGCAGGGAGAAGAGGATTAAAACATGTTGATGTCCTTGAGGACAAGGTTTATGCTTTTCTCATTCTCTGGCATCCCCTCTAGAGAACCCTCTTAAAATTCAAATTCTCCCTTAGAGAGGTAATATATTGCAAATCATATAAGCTAACATCCTAAAGCATTATAGCAGCTATGATAGATCACTTAGTCCAGCCCACTCAAATTATAAATGGGGAAATGGAAAGCCCCTGAAATTACAGAAGTTTGCTCAAGATCCCACAGATAGCAACAAAATCAGAATTGGGAACCAAATCTTTCTAACTCTAAATCTAGTATAACAAGGATTGTTAGAACCACCGAAAGACCTTGGGATCATGTTGTTCAGCCTCCTAATTTTCACAGTTGTAACAACTGAGGCCCAAAGAGCAGAACTGATTCTCCCAAAATCAAATAGCATTTTTTATTGACCAGCATAAATTTCTTATCTTATATCCTATTCTCTTCTCTCTTCCAACTCATTTTCTTTTTTTTTTCCTGCTGAGGCATTTGGGGTTAAGTGACTTGCCCAAGGTCACAAAGCTAGGAAGTGTTAAGTGTCTGAAGCCAAATTTGAACTCAGGGCTGGTGCTTTATCCACTGCACCACCTAGCTGCCCCTCCACTTGTTTTCAATAGATGCAAATGATTGCACCTTTCCAGACTCAGAGTCTGCAATGCAAAACCCATTGATCAAAAAAAAATTACTAAACACCTCCTTTGTGCCATGCATTGTGCCAAGTGCTAGAGATACAAAAAAAAAGGCAAAAGTTTTCAAGAAACTTACAGTTTACTGGGGAAGGTGAAATGCAGATAGCTTTGGACTGGCAAGATTTATATAGGATAAACTGAATTTCAGTTTATACCTCTTTCCCATTGCAGAAAAAATCCCTTTAACAAAGTACCCTGAGTGGTAACTCCCTGGGCAGCAACCTCATTTGAATCTCTGATGTCTGAGTCTGAAAAACAGCCCTGACATCAGCCAGCTCTTCGATTAGAGCCATAAGTCTTTATTATACCCAATAATTCCCTTCATTGCCAAAGTGATCATCTGTCCACTTTAATGAGGTTCAGTCTGTGTTTAGTGAGGCTGAGTGCCTCTAGTACTCAGATCCTGAATTCCCAGAGTCAAAGTACTACAGATAGCCTCTTATTACCCCCACCACCCAATTGAATAGACATTTCTGTTCTATCCAAAGTATGTTAAAGGGTCCTGGGGGAGAATTAAAAGAATTCAAACAACTCCTGCTCATATTATTTGGCTTCTACCCAATAATATGACATGGAAGCTTAAAAAACTAAGGTGTTCTTAGATTGGAATAATAGAAACACGGATACCCAAACTAAGCAGACAGTAGTCCTACATAACCTTAACAGTGTCCTAGTCAGATTACATTTATAGTTTTACAGTCAGTTCAGGAGACAATATTTGAGAAACCACTTATATAAATTCTGAGGAGGGTGATCGTGGAGGTGAGGGGTCTGGTAGACATGCCATACAAATACTGGCTACTTAGCCTGATGACGTCTTTAGGGGAATAGCTCTTTTGGATGTGAAGAGCTACCAAAAGGAAAAGAGATCTGGATTTTTAGCAAAACCAGAAATCAGAACTAGAATTAAAGTTGCAGAAAAGTAGACTTTGATTTGAGGGAAAGAAATACCTTTCTATATTTACATGAATTGGGGGAAAGACTTTTCTATAGTTACATGAATTGATGCTGAGTGAAGTGAGCAGAACGAGGAGAGCACTGAACACAGTAACAGCAATAGTGTGATGATCAACTTTGATGGACTTAGCTCTCTTCAGCAATGCAATGATAAAAGAAAATTTCAAAATACCCATAATAGAAAAGTCTATCCACATCCAGAAAAAGAGCTATGGAGTCTGAATGCTGATTGAAGCATACTATTTTCATTTTTTTCTTTCTCATGGTTTCCCCATTTTGTTCTGATTCTTCTAATATGGAAAAAAGCTTAATATGATTCTAAGTATATAACCTATATACAGATTGCTTGCCATCTTGGGGAAGGGGAAAGGAAGGAAGCAAGAGAAAAAATATAAAAACAAATATTTAAAACTATCTTTATATGTAATTGTAATTGGGGGAAAATAAAATGTTATTTTAAAAATCCCAAACATCTTTCTAACAATTAGGACTACTCAAAAACAGTGTAGGCAAGTCCTGGAGATAGTGAGTTCCCCTTCACTTAAGTGAATAAGTGAATTATTAAGTAGTAATTCAGAGAGATACTAAAAGTAGTCATGTCTCTAGGACATTTGAGCAATAATAATAATAATAATAATAACTAAATATTTTGTCCTTTTTAAGCTCCAATACTTAACACAGTTCCTGGTTATATGACTACTTGATAAATACTTGTTAATCAGTTATATAATACTTTAAGCTTTACAAAAGCTTTAGCTATATTATCTCTTTTAACCTCCCAAAATTCTGTGAAGTCAGTGCTATTATTATCTCCATTTTACAGATGAGAAAACTAAGCCTGGGAGAGGTTAAGTGATTTGGCCATGGTTACACAGCTAGTAAATATGAGGCCATATTTAAACCTAAGTCCTTTTGATTCCAATTTGAGCACTCTATTCACTGTGCCATGCTGCTTCCTCCTTAGAGAGTTCATGCGAATTCTGGCAGCAGCTTCACTATCTGTATTTCCTGACAATCTGAATACTTCTGTTTCAGTTTACCTCATTTTTAAAAGGTCTTCAGTCTATTAATACTAAGCAAGCTTACCGATTGAACATTACAGTAAGATGATGACAGAGATGTACTTCTCCCAGATATCAAGTTCACTTTCAGTGAATGAAGATTTGTCACAATTGAGGATGTTCAAAAGAATGCATCCAGGTACTAAATGGCATTTCTGAAAGGAGCAGCTAAAAGATTTTGAGTAGTGGAAGTATTATTCAAATTAGTAGATAACCTCCCAAGTGGACTATTTTGATGGGAGCAATGCACATTGAGATGACTGTTATGGTGCATTAGCTTTAAAGAAAAGTCACTTTATATTATAGTTACACCTCATATACTCCCATACTTTCAGTCTTTGTGTAAGGAGACAACATGATACAACAAAGAGCACAGATCCTAGAATCGGAAGGCTTGGATTTTAATCCTAGCTCTCACATTTATTAACTGTATGATCACACAAAAATGATTTAATCCCCTGATGTTTGGTCTCCTCACCTATAAAAATGGGGACAAACAGTACTTGTAACCTCAAAAACTTGAGTAGGGCAAGTACTTTGTAAAATTTAATCCATTACATCAGTAGAAAAAGATGCAATCAATCTTATTATTCCTATTACTGTTACTCATAATAAGATCCTATGTCAGCCAAAAACATAGCCCTCCAGGGGATTTCACCTGTAACACAACCCATACTGTCAAAGCCTCTGTCTGGCTCTGCTTCCTTGGATAATGAACACATGGCAATCATGAAAGTATAATTATGGGTCAGATCTGTCTTCTATTTTCTTTGCCTCTTGTACGTAATTCCTCTGGCAAAGTAAAGCACTTCCATAATGTGTTAGAATTTCTCTAATAATTTGGGATTAGTTTGATTTGGGATTAGTTGTGTGGAGTGAGGGAATCTATGAGCTGCTCTTGTGAATAAGGGCATACTAGACATTTCATGAATCTAAGCAAAAAAAACTTCATAAATATATGGAATAAAATTGTCTCCATTAATAAACTAGTAATTGTCCAATTTTCACCTTACAAATTGATTTAGAGTTCAGCACCATGGCCAGGGCAAATTTACTACTGGGCTGGGTGTTAGAGGTCAGTACCATGGGCAGTTCACCTGACCTGAGAAGCCAAATCCTAAACTGGAAGGAGTATATTAAGAGACAGAATAGACAACTTTTTCATAAACACACCTATTCTTTTCTCCTTGTCATTATTGTTATTTGTGTATTCCCCTCTTTTCTTCCATTGTGTTTTCTGAACTTTTCTTTCCTTCTGTTCCTCCTCTCATGATTCATGAAAAGAATCTTTACCTCCTTTACCAATGGTGTCTTTCTAAAGTGGAAGGGTATATACTCCTGTGAATTTGTCTCCAATGCATAGTTAAAGAATTCTTCTCGGTTAGAAAATTCTGCTATAATACTTGATATCCTTTAAGTAGAGGCAGAAAGGGCAGGCAATGTGGAAGAAAAATTAAGTAGGAAGGAAGATGAGGAGTTAAGGAAGAGAATAAAATATTTTTCAAGGTGAATGAAAATAAGAATTGACTTAATGGTTGAGTAGTCGTTTTTCTGGCCAGTTTATATCAGGTTCCTTCTAGTTTAACAATGTCAAAGCCTTAAATTCCAATACAGCTAACCAGTGATCCTTACTCCTAAGATTTTCAAGGGGCAAAGAGGGAGTGAATCTGAAAAACACTCTATACACCCAGGTTGTAGAAGAAAAAGGACTGTCATTTAGTATAATAGCTTCTTTTAGGAACTTTTTTCCCCAAGCAGAAGGCAGAGGTTTGTCCACTGAAAGCATTTTCAGAGGTTCCTCTGCTTCTTCCTCCCCAGGTTGCCTATATGGGTCTGTACTTTTCATTGTTTTTAAAACGTTTTCAGTTTGTCACATATGGATGAATGTGCTGGGACATATAGAAGTGGGAGAGACTAGTGTGTTTGGTTTTCTGCCTTCCTATCCATGTATTTATTCATCTATTTTCCTGTCCAGCCACACATATTGTCATGTTTGGTACATCTCTTTCCCCAGTACATCTCTTTTCTCCCTCTTTTCTTCACTATAGTTATGACTCCATTTCCATGCTCTTAATTAAAACTTGGCAAATGGAGGTAAGGAAATCTGGGCTGTTGTGACCCACCAAGGATGTCTTTATGACATACTATAGTATCACAAAACACCAATTCAAAAGCACTGGTATCTTGCAAAAATAAGAGTTGATTCCTCCTCCTTCTACCTCCTCTTCATTCAAGTTCAGGTCAATCAACAAGCAAGCATTTATTGAGAGCCTGTCTTTCATGTGACCAACTCAGAATTAAGATGATTATAAGAGAAACAGATACTAGATACCAAGAAAAAATTATTCCCCTAATATCAAAACTTTGTCCATGCCAATTGAAGCATAATTATTTTAAAATTTATAGAAGATCCATATTAGTATCATTGAATTCTTTTCATGAGAGGTTATTTTAAAGAGTGGACTACCTTTGGAGGTGATGGGGTCTGAATCAAGGGAGTGTTGAAACACAAATTGCATAGCTCTTCATCAGAGATGTTATAACAGGGAGACTTTTCAGGCATAGGTTGAACTAAGGACAGGAGACAGTATGTTACCGAAAACTATAGTCAGAGTATCTTGGTTTAAATCCTACCTGAGTTATTTATAATTGATATGATCATGGGCAGATTATTGTCCCTGAGCCTCAGTTCCCTCATCTATAAGATGTATAGATTAATTGGTCTCAGAAGTCCCCTGTAGATCTATAATCCTATGATAGCTAAGAGTTCTTTTTAAATCAGGGATTTTATATTTTACTGGCAGCTATGGCAATGCAATGGATAGAGTGTGAGACTTGGAACCAGAAAGAGCTGAGTTCCAATTCTGCCTCATTTATCTGTGTGACCCTGAGTCAGACATGTACTCTCTCTCTATCTTGGTTTCCTCATCTGTAAAATGGGAATAATAATACTATACACTTCCCAGAGTTGTTGTGAGGGTCAAATGAAACATGGAAGGCATTTGTAAAATAAATCACCCTATAAATCTTATTATTTTTAAAGAAATGTTTACTCATGTTTAGAACATGAAACGACCCCAAAGGCCTCAGATTTGCTTAATTCAACAGTGACATCAGCCAATAGTACCCCCTAAGAACAGCTGGGACAGTTCTGTGATGTCTGCTTATTGAATGGGAGCACTTAGGCCTTATACCTCCCACCCTATGCACAAAGAGCAGCTCATGGAGCCGAAGATGCCCTAGTGCCCTCTGGAGTCATGTCCTCCTCAATTCACTATCCAGTGCCAGCTGCTTGGGTAGTAACTATTATGGCAATCTTTAGAGTTTCTTCCTCCTTCACTTCTCAGTTAGGTATTCTCATCTGGGACCTGAGCCATGGAAACCCAAAGAAGGAGGAAAACATCACAGTGAAGAGAAACTCAGTGACCTCATAGAGGCTGCCTGGGTGATGGATGATACAATGAGGAATTTCTCAGTTGCCGTCTAATCTCTGCCTCAAAAATAAATGGCTCTTGTCACTGGCATCTGCACCAGCCCTGCAGGCTGTCTTTCCCCTGCAGAGTTCCTAATGCCCCTTCCCCCATCCCTGCCCCAGGTCCCCTGCCCTTCTAGCCTGGAAGTGCCAGGCAGCAAAAAGGGGAGAGGTAAAGAGGGAACACACAACAAATTCTATTCATTTTCCAGTGGGCTTCTCTCTTGCAATTGCCCTTCTGTACAATGTAGCTGTCAGAGCCTGGGAAGGAGCAATGCGAAGATCCAGAAATGTTCTGGTGTGGTACAAACAACACTAGGCAGGGATCCAGAACACCTGGGTTCTAATCTTAGCTCTGCTTCTAAGTCACCTCGGTGTGGCCACAGGCAAATGACTTCATCTTTCTGAGCCTCAGTTTCTTTATTTGTAAAATAATGATACTAGCTAGCATACAGATAGTGCTAAGTACTTTACATGTTAACTCTTTTAATCATTAAAATGAGAGAGAAAAAAACCCATGATTTCCAGGGTCCTTTTCTACCTCTTAAGTCCTCTGAGCTCTTCCATCTTAATTACTGAGACCCAGCTGTAGCAGAGAAAATGAGTGTAGTCCAAGGACACTGAATATGGTTTGGCGGTTTCTAAGCCCCCACGTGGGTCTTTTCTGCCCAGCTCTCACTTGCTCTTTGTAAGGGGAGCAGTTTCTTCAGTTAGCATCTGTACTAACCATTTCTTTGCCTTTTACCTCCCACACTTAGTTTTTCAAATGTCACATTGGCTCTAACTGTCCTTTAAACGTTATACATCAGTAGTATGGCCAGCTTTAGAAACACAGGGAGGCACTTTGGAAATGGATGTCGGTAAGTGAACGGTGTAGACACACTGTCAATCAGCTTCTACCCCTCACCATGGCCCTTATGAAATTTGGAAATTATAAGGGATTTCAGAAACTAGCTAGGCCAGTGAGGAACAGAATAGAAAAATCTTTCTACACTATTTTCTAAGAAGTGATCATCCAGTCTCTCCTTGAAAGCATCTAAAAGGTGGGAACCCACAACTTCCCACGTCAGCTTTTCCCACTTTGGGATTATTTCTAATTGTTAGCAAGTTTTTTGTTGTCCTTATATCAAACCTAAATCTTGCTTTTCAGCAGCTTCTCTCTGATCTCTCTGACCAAGCACAATAAATCTGATCTTATGGCTGAAGTCTCAACCTCAAGTCCTCCTTATGCAGATTGACTGAAGGAGCAAGAGAAAAGGAAACTGAAAAGGGGGTTGGAGGAATGATAGCTGCCTTCAAGTACTTGAAGGATTGTCACTTAAAAAAAGGATAAAATATATGCAAAGTGCTGTGCAGATCTTAAAGCTCTTATTTAAAGGTTAACTAAGGATTAGGAGCAGTAGTTGGGTGGAGGGTGCAGGGCAAAACTAGAAACAATTGGTATAGAAACTCCAAAGAGGCAAATTTAGGTTTGATAGCAAAGAAAACTTTCTAATAATTAGAACTATGCAAAAATTGGAATGGAGACTCTGCTGAGGTCCCTTCCTACTCTGCAATTCTGAGATTATGATTTCTCTTTTCTTTGACACCCTTTAAGTTTGTAAAGACATCTTCCCCAGCCGGGCCTTCACCAAGGAAGAGCCAAGACATGGGTCAGCTGGAATATCTAGGCCCTTGACCTGAACCCCAAAGGAGGTTTTTTAAGCAGCCAGAGGAGCTATGAACAGGTTGGCTAGGGCTATGCCTTCCCCTTTTTATTTCTGGATAAGCCCCCTGACTAACTGGGCTGGTTCCCAGGAGTAACTATTCATTTTTGCACCATCAATCTAGGAGAGCTTTGTAGCTTTGTAGGTGGGAACCTAGGAGTTGTTTGAATGAAGAAGGAAGGACTGCTTAGGGATGGACAGGGACAGCCAAGGGGTCACTTCCCTGCTGAGACAGATATAATCACAAGCCTTTTCTGGATACTCAAGTGGAGCTGTCACTGTGATTTCACAGATGCTGCTCATGGAGGGGGAAGGCATAGGAGGGAGCCTGAGAGAGTGGGTCATGCATTAGCAGTACAGATGGGTATGAATCCTAAGTGATGGGGAGGAGACACTCAATACAATAGCCATGTTCTAAATTCATTTCCTCTTCTTAGAACACCTTGATGCGTGTGGAACATGAGGGACTACAAGGACTATTGGGTTTTACCCAGACTGGGATTGGCATTGGTCCAGTTTCAATCATTCATTTAAATAAATCTTCATTCAGTGCAGATTATCTTCCCAATGCGGGTGCTTCTTTCTTCCACTTAAGATATTAAAACATCAAAATATCACCAAGACACTAGGAGCCTCAAAATAGTCAGCTTGCCCTAAAAGTAGAGGTCTTCGCTACCTCAAAAGATTTTCAGATGAGAGTACTAAAAGGGATGGCACTAAAAGTGAGAGGCAACCAGTGACTAGCCCACATGCTCCACTGGCAATCCTATGCTATCAAAAGTTCCAAAGGAACTAAAAGGAAAGTCCCCAGCATGCTGAATGGACTCATTGATGAAAAAGATTGGATGGGTTTCAAATAGCACTTCCAGAAAGGATCCACATTGATGAGATGGCAGATCCCTAGACTTAAGAAGGGCTGTCTTGAGAGTAGGGATTCGTAGCCTACAATAAGTGATAGAAATTTATTTCCTGTTGCCAGACTTGCTAAACAGTGTCAAGAATAGAGGAGAGAGAAAGCTCACTTGGGAGAAATGTCCTCATCCATAAATTCTACAGCCATCTACAGCATTAGATATATGCAAAGCACTGTGCTAGGCACTGGGGAAAATAAGAGGATAATTAAGATCTAGTCTCTTCTTGTTATCTTTAGCTCAGCTGTTTATGGGAGAAGCAATTTAGCTAGCGCATAGCACCTGGATGGGTGTCCCTCCCCCTGGCCTTATTTAAAACCTTGATCATCAAACTCAAACACCTCCTGTTTAGGTCAATTTTAAGATCGGCACACTTTCCTTCCGCTCACATTCCATCTCGGTTTTGCTTAGAGTCACCTGGTAGTCCCACATTAGACCCTAGGGCCTCTAGAAGCAGACTTGGACTCCCCTTTCCCTAGGTACCAAGCAGTTTAGTGAGTGGAAACAGAACCACGGAAATTCAACATGAAGTAATTTCTGAAGGTTGGGCACCCCAGAGGGCAAAGAAGGCATTTTCCAGCAGCCTATGAAAGAAGAGAAGGGGAACAGAATAAGCACCTGTATAAGCATTTTTAAAATATTTTCTCATCTGATCCTATGCCCTTTTTTGGTGCAGAAAAGGAAGGGATTATGTGAAAGATCCAGTTTTAAAGGCTTATTTGGACAGTTCCACTTTTAGTATACCTACTATACAACATGAACTACTCCTTTAATAACTTCTTACTCAAATCATGAGTTTTCTGACCTTCCTTGTTCTCTGAGTTCAGAGATCAACTATAGCCAGCTTCTAATGATCTGTCCTCATCCTCCTCCTGTTACTTTTCTGTTTTAGTGTCATTTTCCAACAGTATCTCCTTTCATGCAGTTTCATGCAGTTCAGACCACAAGAGTCCATATTTTAGGATTTTTTTGCAAAGGATAAGAAAATATACAAATACAAAAATAATGTAGCAAGTTAGAATGACTAGATGTGCATATAAATGTGTTTATCACATTGGCATCTAAACATTCTGATCTAATGCTCACCTAAGATTCTTCATATCTATGGACTGCCCTTGCCCACCAAGACTACAAAGCTTAACAAAACTTGGAGATCAATCAACTATTCAAGAAAAACAGTAATGAATTTGGATCACTCTTCTCTCTCCTCTCCATTTTACAGGAAGAACAACTGAGCTACAGATCATTTGCTGTCAAGTTGCAAGGATGAGCAATCCCACCTTAAAACAGACTCATGATCCCAGGGAACTTGTGCTGACATCAGTCCCAATAATCTCAATTTCCATTTCCACAGAAAATACTTTAGGCCAGTAGAAAATTTACTGAGCTCAATTCCTGGAAAGAAGTTGAGAGCTGGGTCTAACAAATTAGAATAGAAACTGATTTGGAGTTGAATTTCTTTCTGTCTAACTCCATGATGACTTCTTCCCCCAGAAAAACTAGTGGAATATTTAAGCAGATGTATACAGATTTCAAGGTACAGACAGGAAGAGATTTTCAAGAGGAAAGTCAGTGAAATACACAGAGGGAGTGCCAAAAGAAAAAAAAGAAAAAAACCCAAGAGCATGAATAAACATGAAGCCCTCCGACTCCAAACTACATTAATTGTGCTCAAGTTAACAAGGTAGACAGTCAGCAGCTGTGTCATGGATAGGAAGGTGGTTCCTCTTCTCTCCCTGTCCCTTGTTAAATGCTCCTCTAGAGCTTCAATGACAGGGACCCTCTTTCAGAATGGGTCTTTTGCTTCTTGACTTTATATCCTATATCATCAGAGGCCCTGGACTGCCTCATAAACACCTCAGTGTTCAATGGGCACAGTTTACTTGGGGCACTGCTCCGTGCTCAGGAGTGAACATGGACAGATGTCAGAGATGGATGGGAGCTGGCAAACATCATCCCAAAAATTGGCAGGTTGGGATGGCATCTGGGGCCTCCTGGAACTGGCTTCATGTTGGAATATGGATCTGAATCCACTATAGTATAGTAGGCACTAGCCCTGGCAAATTCTGGAGGCTAGGGGAAAGGGATGGGAATTGCATTTCACAATGCCAGCTCAGGGATGGTGAACAAAGCCAGAGTCACCAAAACATCTGGGTAAAAGAACCCTCAGGTAGGAGTCAGAAAACAATGATAAAGCCTTATGTTTATGTAAGATTTTGCAGGTTATAGAATGTTTTCACATATAAATCACAAATTTTGGAAATGGCCCTTGGATTCTCAGGAGCTAGAAGGAATCTCACAGCCCATCAAATCTAAACAAAACAATATACCTGAATCCATATCCTGGCCAACATTTCTAACAATGCAATGCTTTAATTAACATTGTTAGGGCTGCTTGATGGTACTATACTGAATAGAGCACTATGCCTGGATTTAGGAAAAATCATCTTCCAGAGTTCAAATTCAGTCTCAGATACAATTGTATGATCCAAGGCAAGTCACTAAACCCTGTTTTCCTCAATTTCCTCATTTATAAAATCAGTTGGAGAAAGAAATGGCAAAACACTCCAGTATCTTTGCCAAAGCAAAACCCAAATGGGGCAATGAAGGGATGGATACAACTGAGCAACGACAACCTTTCCAAATGGGGTAAAATGCCTGCTATGATTATGGTCTTAAAGACTCCATTCTATGCCTTCCTTGGAATTCAGGATATTTATTTTTCCTGAGTTCTATGGCACCTGAAATATTCCATTAATTTTTAAGAATCATTAGCAACAGTTAAGCAATTTCACCTATCAGTTCTTTAGGCAACCTAAAATGTATTTCATCTGAGCCTGGTCATTTGTAACCTTCAAGGATATTTACTGTTCTCGGACTTTAATTCCTGTTTTCCTTTCTTTTTCTCAATATGAAGGCTGTTCTGCTAGAGAGTGTAATCCAAAGCAAATGAGGAGTTGAGCGGTTTTCCCTTTTTTCTATCATTTGTTGCCCATCACATTGACTGTAAGCAGCTGTCCTTACTAAATCATTGACTTGCCTATAATCAACTTCAAAAAAACCCTCAAATGTCTCATTTTGTTTTTAACATCCTTTATCAGCCTCCCCCTATTCTGATATTTAACATATTTGACACTATTCTTATAGAACTGGGGTCCATTGTATTCTTTTTCCATTACCTTCTTGCTTCTATGTTCTATACTTGTCTTTTTAAAACCTAAATTAATTGATCACTGCCCTTTGCATCCATATTAATCTCTTTAAATAATTTTCCCCTTTCTTCCTCATCAGAATTTCATTTATATTTGTGTCATTAGAATTTCATTCTTAAGTGTTTTCCTGTTACCTGTACCAGTTTGCCTTGCAGAATTTTAGGGCGATAGGAAAAAAGAGACAAAGAAACAAGCATTTATTAAGCACTTACTATGTACCAAGCCCCATATTAAATGCTTTATAAATATCTCATTTGATCCTCACTACAACTCTGGAAAGTATTAGATGCTATTATCACCTGTCCCTATTTTACAGTTGAGGAAATTGAAGCAAAAAGAGTCCAAGTGACTTGCTTAGGGTCACAGCTAAAATTAAAAATTTACTGATAATAAATCACAAATTCATGATCCTCACATTCAGTTATGAGTTGACCTCACATAGGGTCGAGACCCACAGTTTAAGAAGCTTTGTACAATGTCATGTAGCTACCTGCGTATCCTACCTATATTCTTTCCCAGAACTCTTTGAAACTTCTCTCAAAATCTAGACAGTAAGTAGCCTTCCTTTTCTTCTCTTACTATAAATTCTAAGGAGGAATGACTCCTTAAGGTTCTCACTTGTGAATAGGTTATTGTGACTCAGAGTGATAAGGACACTTCCAATTTTGATTTGAGCAGTTAGCGCCTTTGTCTTTGTTCAGAATCGTTAACTATTCACTATTTTTCTTTCTTAACCTGTTATAGAATAAAGTTATTATTAAGGCAAGACAAGAAAGTATCAACCACCTGCTTCATATCTCATAGAAATCACACAGCATCATTTTTAGATAATATTAACTAATAATAGCTGCCATCCACATACTTATTACTTTTTAAGGTCTGCAGATTGTATACACTTGTTTTCATTTGGTTCTTCAAACTAACTTGTAAGATAGATGCCACAGGTATTATTATCTCTTTTTTATGGGTGAAGAAAGTAAAATTTCTAGAATTCTAGAATTTAAGTGTCCCAAGGCCAAAAATTTACTAAGTAACAGAGTATAGAATGAAACCTAAGTCTTCTGATTCTTAAATCAAGGTGTCTTTCCATGACACCATTCTGACTAGTTCAAAGTCCTGTCTGGCTCCCAAAGGATGATTCAAAAAAAAGAAGAAATAACATTGATTTAACTTTCAAGAAATCTAATGGGAGAGATAGAATACACACACACACACACACACACACACACACACACACACACATATACATAATCATATACCTACACCTTGAGTGTGCTCACATGCCTATGAAAAATAAACAAGCATATTTATAGATGTAAAAAATGAATGCTAATAAGTACATAAATAAATGCTGAAGATCAGCTTGGCAAGGATGTGATTTGATGGTGTAGGTTTCATCAGGGCCGCTTTCCCAGGGAATGTGAGATTTGAAGGAAAGATAAGAAAAAACTTATTGTTGGTAGATGACAGCAAGAGCCCAAGCTCTGATTAAAGATCCCATTTCTAACATAGTGAAGAAATGACTGTATTGTACAACTCAGGAGACAATTCTTAAATGTAACTTTCCCAAATTTACTTTAGCAATTTGAAGTGAGATCTCCAATGAATCTCATGCTTTGAGCCATCCCTTTCCAAAGCTCACTTCAGCAGCTCCACATCTTCTTCCTACCCCTTAGCTCATTGTATGAATTCATTAACATATGACAGAAAACTTTTTTTAAAAAATAATGAGAGTTAAAATGAAGCTAAAGTGGGAAAAGTAATTATGGGTTGGTGATTAGAGATATCTCTGTGTTTCATTTGCTGGAAAGTATCTCTTGGGGCATAGTTTGGTAGGTGAATGGGTTATTGTGACCTAGGGTGATAAGCACTCTTATCAGGAAGAAGGAAATAGGCTGGACTGCTGGAACATAAGGAACCAGAGGGGATTATTTGGGAGGACAGGAAGGCTATATGTCAGGGGTTTTTGTGTAGCTGGAAGTTATATATAAGATTTAATGGTCCATAAGAATATGAGGAGATCTATCTGAACCCTTCTCATCCTTTCAGATGTTCAACATAGATTGTTTAGATGGCTATTTGAAGTGTTGGGGGAAAAGATTTAATCCCCAGTTCTGAGATTTATTTCCAAAATTTCCTTCTCCTGAGTAATTGGAAAGTAGCCTGACTTAAGAAGGGAGTGAAAAGGAAGGAATTAAGGAAAGGAAGAGAGGAAGGAAGAGAGGAAGGAAGGAAGGAAGGAAGGAAGGAAGGAAGGAAGGAAGGAAGGAAGGAAGGAAGGAAGGAAGGAAGGAAGGAAGGAAGGAAGGAAAAGAAAGGAGAAGGGAGGAAGGGAGGGAGGAAGAAAAGAAGGGACAGAGGGAGGTAGGAAGAAAGGAAGGGAGGGAGGGAGAGAAGGAGGAGGAGGGGAGAAAGGAAAGAAGGAAAGGAAGGAATGAAAGAAAAAAGAAAAGAAAGAAGGCAGAAAGGAAAGAAAAGAGAGGGAGGGAGGGAGAGAGGTAGGAAAAGAAAGTTACATTTATAAAATACTTTGAAGTTTACAAAAGGCTTTTTTCATAACCTCATAAAGTAGGTAATAATTATTCACATTCACATAGTAATAGGAGCAGTATCTTCCAGGTCTAGTAGCTAAGGCTGGAATCCTTGAGGAAGACTCCCCAGATTCTTGGTTGCCTAAGTACTTGAAAGAGGCTAGCCAATCAGTTCTCAACCTTGGGAAACGTCCCACTGCCTTTTGAATCAACGCACCCACTGACCATATTAATTTCCATTTGGAAATAAGAGACAATTTACTTTTATTAAACACTTAATATTTTATTAAGCACCTATTGTATCAGACATTGTACTAAGAGGAGAAGATACAAAGAAAGGGAAAAGACAATACCTGCTCCCAAAAAGTTCACATTCTAATGAGGGAAATGAGGTATTCCCAATGATATAACCATATGATATATACTAGATAAATCGGAGATAACCAACAGAGAGGAGGCACTAGAACTAAGGGAAATTGGGAAATACTTCCTGGAAAAGGTGGAATTTTAGCTGAAATTTCACAGAAACCAAGAAGTAGAAATGAGAATAGAGATAGTTTAAAATGCCAGGAATCAGGAGGCGCACCTCATGCAAGGTCCATCTAGAAAGCCAGTGTCAGTGTCAGTATTGTTGATTGAAGAGCTTGGGCAGGAGAAGTGAAAGGTGCAAGATAACTGGAGGTGGGGTGGGAGCTGGAAGATGACTTTTAAAGGCAAACAGCAGATTTTATATCTGAACCTGGAAATATCAGAGAGCCAATAGAATTTATTTAATAGTAGAGCAATATGACCAGATCTGCACTTTAGGAAGATCACTTTGCCAAATGAGTAGAGGCTCAAATGGAGCGGAAAGATCTTGAGGCAGCCTTCTACCAGCAGCTGTTGCAATAGTGCTGGTGTAAAGATGATTCTGGGTGACTAGAAGGATGATGGTTCCCTCCATGGTACCCCACTTGACATTTTCTTGGCAGAGATACTGAGGTGGTTTGCCATTTCCTTCTCAGGCTCATTTTGAAGATGAGGAAACTAAGGTAAACATGGTTAAGTGACTGACCCATGTCCACACACCCAGTATCTGAGATCAGATTTGAATTCAGTAGAAGAATCTTCCTGACTTAAGGCGCAGCACTCTATTTAATTTAGGGCTACCTAACCACCCTAGATTAAACTCTTAGCATCCTGGATAAATGAAGGGTCAGGAGCAACTTCTTTGGCTTTTAGGAAAGGTATAGGTCCTGGTAAATATGGTTCTTGCTACAATATGGAACTCAAAGATTTATAAAGCACTTTATAAATTATATTATATTCATTTTTCAAATGAGGAATAGGTTCAGAAAGATGAATGGACTTCTGCCCTGGTCAGCCAATATCTGGAGCATAATGTTCAGTTCTGATCACCACATTTTAGGAAGGATTCTGTAAAGTTAGAGCTAGCCCAGAAAAGCATGATCATTGTGGTATGAGGCCTCTGGGAGTTGCTTGGAGAAACTAAGGATGCTTAAACTAAAGAGGAAAAAAAGATTTGGGATGAGACAAAATCGCTATGCTCAAGTTTTTGAAAATCTATCTTGTGGAAGAAGGATTCAACCAGGGCCAGGCTGGCAAATGTTTAACAATTGACTCTCCAAGAGCTTGACACACTTTTAAGATTAATCTGCACAATTAAAATTTTCTCCATCATTTTGTTAAGTGGATGATCAACAAAACAAAAAAAATCAAACCCCAATTTGTAGCATTTGCCATTTTAAAAGGTGTAAATGATCATGGTGAAAATTTAATGATGATCTCAAGAGAAACAGTAAAATTGGCTCCAACTTATTCCAGCATTGAAGATATTCCGCTTGACCCTAGAGGAGAAAATTCACCAGGAGCAAAGGATAGAAATTATAAAGACATATTTGGACACTATTTGAGGAAAATCTTCCTAAAGATGAGAGCCATCCTGCCATAATATGATCTCAGGAGAGAGATCAGGAAGAGCCTCTTTACTAGAGGCTAGATGACCACTTGTCAGGTTGTGAAAGGATTCTCAGGCAGGTGTGGGTTGGACTAGATGAGATGAGATCAATAATCAATGAATACTTATTAATAATATTTAGTATTTATTTATTTATTAAACACCTGCTATGTGCCAGGCATTGTGCTAAGGGCTGAAGATACAAAAAAAAAAGACTGAAAGTCCCTGACTTTAAGAAGCTTATAATCAAATGGGGGAGATAACATGCAACCAAACAGGTACAAATAATCTAAATACAAGATAAATAGATACTAATTAACAGAAGGAAGGCACTAAAATTAAGAAGGATTAGAAAAGACTTCCAATTTAAAAAAACAGATTTTAATTAGGACTGGAAAGAAGGGAAGCCAGAAGGTGGAGATAAAGAAGGTGAGCATTCCAGGTATGGAGTACAGCCAGTGAAAAAGTCCATGGGATCCAAATCTTTATTCTGTGGAGTAGGCAGAGGCAGGGGCCTCAAAATACATACTCAAAATGTATTTTGAAATTTATTCTATATTATTAGCATTTTCTCAATTTTAATTACTTTCTTAAATCTAGACAATCAACAAAACAATAAATCAAGCCTTAATTTGTAGCCTTTGCCAACTTCCAAGGTACAAATACACTGAAAATTTCACAGTCAATTCTTAGCAAGTAGGAACTAAAGCTCACTCAGAGGAGGCATCCAGGACAGCCTGGAAGACAGCCTGGAAGAGACAAAATGGAGTCTTGGGAGGAGATGATCTTTCTGTAGCAAAGGCTTCAAAACTGAGCAGCCACTAATAGTGTCCCAATCTACAATCAGCACTAGACCAAATAAAGTAGCAGATTCCTTCCAACTCTGACATCATGTGATTTCCTATCTGTTATTCTTTCTAATTATGGACTATTCTCTGTCCTCTGAACCAACTGTAAATTTTCCCCCTCCACGACTCTACTTCCAACTTCTTATATTCACTATGTCCCTTCCTCCTTCTTATTATCTATTGAATTGTCATCTTATAAACATCTGTTGCTTTGCTACCTCCTCCACGAAGTTTTCCCTGATTTTTTACATCTCCAGTCAGTCCCAATCTTTTCCCCTTCTCATAGAACTTTGTTTTATACCCCTCCTGATTAATTTATCATATATTAGCTTATATTTTTATATCTGGATATGTTTTCCTCCCCCCTTCTAGACCATAAGCTCCATGAGAGCAAAAACTGGGTGTTGGCTAATCTCAGTATTTTTCCTGGTACCCACCAGTGTTCTTCATACAAAAAAGAGTTAAAACCCTTTTGTTCAGTTGAATTCCATTTGAGTCTGTGGGAGGAGGGTTTCCCTTTTCTATTCAGGATTATGATACTTGAGGATTAATTCAGAATTTTTCTTGATCTTACACATACACACACAGAGTCAGAAATCTCATCTCCCAACAAGACAGACAGCCCTGGCTGCACCAGTGGAAGCCACCAAAGTTTTAACAACTGATGCTGGGAGTTCTTCCAGGGGTAGACAATCAAGTGGAGAAAAAAGGAACCAGAATGTAGGTGATTAGCAGACTAGAGCCAACACACTCAGACTGGCTGGCATGAGTCTGGATGAGGGTGAACATTGCCCAAATGCATGAATGATGGCCCAGTGATTGTAATTACATTGGCTTGAGGTTGTGCCTTGAGCTGGTTTGTTTTTCTTTCAGGTGTACCTGGCTGCTTTTTGCTGCATGCATGAGAGTGTATGACATCCAAGAAATTTGTCTCTGCCTGTTGGTCTGGAGGTGTGCCGCCATATGCTTAACATATACTTAATTAACATAATGCAGCTGTGTTCCCCTCCCTCCATCTGTGTTATAGATTAGACTCCTACCTCAGGCCCAAAATTCATATTTATTAAAATAATTGCTTTTCAAACTAGGTGCTTAGAAGAATGAGCACCAGGCCAGGAAGTACAATCTTTAGGATGAGTTGCCAAACTCTTCTGCCTCATCACTCGTGGCCATGACTCTAGAACAGTCTTTTGCCCAGGATCTGGGCTTTCTTTTTTTTTCTGGAAGGTCCACATGGGAGGAAGATGGAACACTTAGAGAAGCTTTTTCCTAAGACTCTTCTCTGTATGACTGGAACTTTATAAGCTGGCCTGACACCATCAAGACCCAGAGAATGGATGGGGATGGAGTAAGCCGTAGCATTGGGGGGGTTGGGGAGGCAAAAAATAAGGATGATAATATTTGCACTATCTACCTGTTGTGAGGAAAATGCTTTGTAAACTATAAAAATATAGGGACTAGATATGTGATTTCAGTGGTAGAGAGACCTCTATTCAGTGTGTGAACTCCCTCTATTCAGGTCAGTACCTTCGCTGCAATCTAGAGAATTGCCTGGAATGAAGCTTCTTAAACTATGTTCCACAACCCCCAAATGGAGTCACATAACTGAATGTGGGAGTCACAAAATTATGATTTAGTACCAGTAAATATTTGTATACCTATTTTATATATTTATATGTTTGGATCATGTAAAAATTTTTTGAACAAGAAGGGGCTGTGATTGGAAAAAATTTAAGAAGCCTTGGTCTAGAAAACTTATGGAGTGGTCTAGAACACAGAGAGGTTTAGAACATTGGACCTGGAGTCAAAAATACTAAAGTCCAAATTTGGCTTCAGGCATTTATTGGATGTGTGACTGGGCAAGTCCCTTAACTTCTGTCTGCCTCAATTTCCTCTTCTATGAGATGAGGATTACAATTGCATTTACCTCCCAGGGTTGTTGTAAGAATCAAATGAAATAATAATTGCAAATCTCTTGGCATTTGGTAAATGCCAAATATATTTTCATTCATTGTGTTAATTATTTATCTATTTATTTATTATACGTACCCAAAATTACCTAGATAGTATATGTCAGAGATGTAATTTGACTCCAGTTTTCCTGATTTCAAAGCCAGCTCTATCTACAGCAGCAAGGATAATTGGTGACATTGAAATAACATAGTTACAAACCCACAGGACTCTTATACTTTATATTTTCCCAGTTAGGAAAAGCTGGGACCCAGAGACTAGGTCTTTAAGAATCATTAGATGTTTGTGGCAGCCCTCTTTGTAGTGGCCAGAAACTGGAAACTTAGTGGATGCCCATCAATTGGAGAATGGTTGGGTAAATTGTGGGATATGAATATTACGGAATATTATTGTTCTGTAAGAAATGACCAGCAGGATGATTTCAGAAAGGCCTGGAGATTCTTACATGAATTGATGCTAAGTGAAATGAGCAGGACCAGGAGATTATTATATACTTCAGCAACAATACTATATGATGATCAATTCTGATGGACGTGGCCCTCTTCAACAATGAGATGAACCAAATCAACTCCAATAGAGCAATAATGAACTGAACCAGCTACCCCAGCAAAAGAACTCTAGGAGATGACTATGACCACTACATAGAATTCTCAGTCTCTCTATTTTTGTCCACCTGCCTTTTTGATTTCCTTCACAGGCTAATTGTACACTATTTCAAAGTCCGATTCTTTTTGTGCAGCAAAATAACTGTTTGGACATGTATACGTATATTGTATTTAACTTATGCTTTAACATGTTTAACATGTATTGGTCAACCTGCTATCTGGGGGAAGGAGTGGGGGGAAGGAAAGGAAAAGTTGGAACAAAAGGTTTTGCAGTTGTCAATGCTGAAAATTTACCCATGCATAGATCTTGTAAATAAAAAGCTATAATAAAAAAAGAATCATTAAATAAGGAAACTCAGTCTCACCAGCAGAGAGACAAACAAGCAGGTGGCAAGGAAGGTGCCAGAAAGGAATGCCCAAGGATGTTGCCATCTCTACTTCAGGGTTTTCGTATAGTTTTGAGTCTGCCTTTGGTCCCAGAAAGTGACAAAGATAGAGACACAAAGAAAGATAGAAAAAGAAACAGAGAGAGAGAGAAACATAGAAACACAACCAGAGAGAAACACAGAGACAGAGACAGAGAGACAGAAAGAGAATTGCTAGTGTTGGGGGCAGTAAAGTGGCACAATGGATAGTGAACAGGACCTGGAATCAGAAGGACCCGAGTTTACATCCAGCCTCAGAAATTTACTAGCTGAGTTAATCATTTAACTGTGATTCCTGGATACCAATAAATGAATAAACAAACAAAGAAATAAGTAAATAGAACTTCTAGTTTCAGAGTCAGGAATGGAAACCCTGCTCTTCCTGAACCCATGTCAGGCGCCTCATTTACTATCTTGAGCTTCTGGTTATATTATCTAACCCCTCTGTATCTCAGGCTAGTCTCTAAGACCATAAGTTATATACAGCTTTGATCTATTCCTGGGAGAGGGAATTCACACTTTGATGGATGCTCATTGAATTGAAATGAATCAATGAAATTGCAGATCCAACAGCCAAGTTCTGGCGGTAATGCTGTCATAGACAATACTAAGCACAACATAGTGAGATGTATGCATGTGTGCTTTTATGAGCGCTTGGCCCCTTGCCCGGCTGTCTCCATGTGTTTACCCAGATTCTCTCCTGTGCCTGGAATGCACTCCCTCCTTCCCTTTTCTCTTACTAGCTCTAGTTGTGTTTTACTGGGAAAATATAACATGTAAAGAGATAAGTATATAGATAATTATTTGAGCACGAAGAGAGTAGGAACAAGCCTTTCCAGTTTTCTTCTAGGATATGGTGGCCCACGAACCAAGCCCCGAACACAACTAGAGCCCCTGGACCCATCACAAGTGCCTGGAAAATTATTGTTCAACAATTTTTCAGTCAGGTCTGACTCTTTGTGACCTCAGTTGGGGTTTTCTTGGCAAAGATACTGGAGTGATTTGTCATTTCCTTCTCCTTTGACAGATGAGGAAACTGAGGCAAACAGGGTTAAGTGACTTGTCCAGGGTCACGCAGCTAGGAAGTTCCTGAGGTCAGATTTGAACTCATGATGATGAGTCTTCCTGACTCCCGTCCCTATTCACTTCTGCCCTCTAGTTGAAAAATAGTAGATGCTTAATAACTGCTTATTAGATTGGAGGGATAAGAGTGATGGTATATAGATAAAACATTGTCACTTACATAGTTATTGAACACGTACGGTGTGCAGGAAGTATGACGAAGAGAGGAAGCAGTGGAACTCAACGATTGTGGGAAGAACGCCAGAATTCAAATCCCACCACTGAGAATTACCTGTGTTGAACAAGTCCTGTTAGCTCCCTTGCTCTCATTTTCCTCATCTGTCTCTTTCTGAGACCAAAGAACTGCAAAAAGTTCCCTCTATCAATTCAATGAGCATCCATCAAAGTGTGAATTCCCTCTCCCAGGAATAGATCAAAATTGTATATATCTTATGGTCTTAGAGGCTAGCCTGAGATACAGAGGGGTTAGATAATATAACCAGAAGTGGCCTCTGAGTGTCTTCCAGTTCTAAATCTGAGGATGATCCTGAGCTGTACGGTATCCCTGTCTTTATCTTGCTTCCAGCCTCCCTGAGAGACTAGGCAGACATCCAACAATGAACAACTCCAGTAAACCTTTAAGTCCTTGATACCTGGCTGGGGGGACAGCATGGCCTAGCACCCCCTGAATAAAAAGAATCTGGATTCAAGCTGTCTCCCTGGCACATTCTGCCAGATGACCCCAGATAAATCACTTAACCTGTTAGCACTCCAGGAAACTCAAAGGTAATTCTCTCACCTGAGTGTTCCCTCTATCAATGAAATCATAAGTCTATTCCCTAACCTCAGGTGCAGGGCGTAAGGAAAGGCAAATAACGCTGCAAGAGTCGTCACAAAAAGTACTTAGTGGATTCTGTGCGCTCTCCTTTTGCCCAGGTGATAGTATAGATAAAGTAAATCATCTGAGCACGTGGTAAGATTGCTCAGATCCCACTTGCTGGGGATGGTTTTTTATTTGATTATTTATTCTTTTTTTAAATGAAAAATTAGCAGCAAAGTTTTTGCTCGGGGCTCCCCTCCTGGCTCCTATCCTATTTCCTTCTGGGGATGGCAGAAATGGACTCGGGACACTTCACTTTAGCCTAAGGAGGTGAAGCTCTTCACGGTAAGCCCTCTAAAGCGATCGAAAGCCAGATGTTTCCTCTCCAGGTATGGATAATGGAAAGCTGGCTGGAGGGCATTTCTGGGTAGCTAGTGTTGGGGAGGCTCCCGAGGAAAGGGGTGGGGGAGGGACCCCAGGCAGACTGCCAGGATCCTTGACCTTAGAGCCAGGCTCCAGCCTGGAGCTCCAGAGACTGGGTCTTCCTTAACCAGAAGCTTCACTTCCTCCTTTCTAGAAATGACCAGATCGCAGGGAGGGGGGCTGGAGAGAGCTGTGTGAGGGGCTGTTTAGTCACTGATGAAGATGCTATTCTTAGCACCAAAGCAATTTGTGTTTCTCTAATCAGGGAGCAGGGAGCAGGCCAGCTGGGACTGCAGGAGAATTCAAGATTCGGGGAGGAGTCTGGGAGGAAAAGGGCTGGCAATCTCCAGTTCCTGAGGATCGAAGGCTTAGGGAGTGTGGCGAAAACCCACTCGTCTTCATTTCCGGAGACCATCGGACCAGGGAAAACGGGCTGAAACGGGGGCAGGGAGGGAGCCAGGTTTGGGGGCAGGAACAACAGGAGAGAAGTAGGGGTTAGGAGATTCGCTTATAGATTGGGGATGTAAGATCTCAGGAGCGGAAGCCCCGGCCTGGGCTGCGTGTTCTCCCTGCAAGGCTTAAGGAGCAAGAGGATGAGTCAGGTCCGGGAAGGCGGAACCGGGGAGATCCAGGCAGACAGAAATGCAGGCTGGGGCAAAAGATAGAAGCTGGTACAAGCTCCTCGAGAGCAGGGAACTGTCTTTTGCCTCTTTTTATATATCTCTAAAGTTTAAACATAGGAGTTCGGGAGTTTTTTCACTTGTGTTCGACTCCTCATGATCCCCATTTTGGGTTTTCTTGGCAGACAGATATTAGTTTGCCATTTTACAGATGAGGTAACTGAGTCAAACAGGGTTAATTCACTTATCCAGAATCACAAAGCTAATAAGTAAGTGTCTGAGATCAGATATAAACTCACAGAGATGACTCTTCCTGACTATTCAATGAGCCACCTAGCTATCCGTGGTACATAGTAAGTACTTAATAAAATGTCGTTTATTGACTGATATGGAAATCAATGCAAGGACAGTGTAGGATTCCTACAGGTAAACACGGAGATGGGAATCGGGAGATAGGTGTGAACTTAAGAGATCATTATTAGCAAGTGGTCCAAATTGAATCGAAGACCCTGGAGCATTCTTCCAGGAGAAGAATATGACACTTAGATTTGGAAAATTGGTTGAAATCCTAGCTATTATATATGCACCAGCTCTGTAATCTCATCCATCAGGAGGTCATACTGAATCTTTAAAATGGTTTGGCTCACAGAATCATAAACTTAGTGCTGGAAAGTGGATGTGAGAGGCTACCTAGTTCATCCTCCCTCATTTTAAAGATGAGAAACCGAGACACAAAGTAAAAAAATCAGCCCAAGATCACACAGGCAGTAACAGAGTTGATATTTGAATACTAGGTCACCTTATACCAAATCCAACCATGTTCCTACAGTACCCTGCTGCCTACTTTATAGGTCTGAAAGGCAGTGTGGAGCAGTGGATAGAGCACTGGGATTAAAGTCAAGAAGACCTGAATTCAAATCCTGAGATACTTACTAGCTGTATGACCCCTCCCATACCCATATATCATTTAACTTCCTTGAGGGTTATATTCCTCACAAATAAAGTGATGGAGGTGGACTAAAGATCTCTAAGATTTCTGTCAGCTCTAAATCTTTGTTCCTATAATTGTTGTAACAAGGATCAAATGAGGTGCCCTTTGTAGGGGGCAGGAGACCAGAGGAGTTCTCACTGGTAATACCAGCACCTTGGGAAGCTGGGAGACTGTGGCCCCAAGTTAAGTCTCCCCAGTCCCAGTCTTGTCTCCACCTCTCCATGTGCCTGAGTATTGAGTCCAGGCTTCTCTCTATTTCTCCTGGCACCTCATCAGAACCGGCAGCTTGCCAAACGGAAGTCTGATGCCATCTTCAAAGCAACCCTAAGTTCGGCCTCAGCCGGCCAGGGGAAGGGGAAAAAGAAATGTGGGGTGTTGTTGAGGATTTTTTCTCTGCTGTAGCAGATGCCTAACTGTGGGGAGTTTGCTGGGTCTAGACTGTATCCAAGCCCGATCGATAAGACTTCAGCTTCCCAGGGATGCGCCTGTGTTTTGAATAGAAGAACAAACAAGAGCCTGGCCTTCCAATCCAGCGCTCCCGCTGCTGAGGGCAAAGGGGATGAGAAAGAGGAGCCTTTCTATCTTCCCTCTCTTCTGCCTATTGGTTGCCAGCTTCTGCCTATCCAAGTCATTCAATAAATCTTGATTTCACTTAGTTACCGAGTCCTATTGATTCCACTCCCCCATCTCTCCAGTGTCTTCCACCCCAAACTGCCCCCAGGTGCTCCCCTGATACAGGTACATATGTCAACTATCTGTACTATGGCCTTTCCCTTCACCATTTCCCATCTATCCTTTATATTGTGGCTAGACTTTTCTTTCTGTTACTAGAAGGCCAGAGCCTTAAGATGCTTAATGAATGAAAAAAGTGGGGGGAAGGAGGTATTCAGGGTGTCTGACAACTTGGAAAGAAGGCGAAGTCTTTAAGGTTTGCTGCAAAGAGGAGGATGGAAAGGGGAGCTCTATCCAGCAACTACCAGATCACTCCTTTCCCCATGCTCAAAGAGGATCATCCAAGGATACCTCTTCCTGGTCTACATAAATGAGACTGTGCCCTTAGGAAAAAGTGACCCCAAAAGGAAAAAGAACAGAATGTCAGAATATCTCCCACCAGTGAGTCCTTTACAATCCTATTATTGGCTCCCTTCATAATCATGTCCCCAATTCATGCAGTTAATTAGCAGATTTTCAGTGAGCGTGAGTCATGAGTGGGTTACACACTAGGATAAATGAGAAATGACCACTGACCCCCAAGGCCCCAGAGGGCAGAATTAAGAGCCACAGGTAGAAATTGCAAAAAAGTAAATTTAGTCTTTGACCCATTCAAAAGTGGAGTGGACTGCTTCAGGAGCACTGGATTCATCTTCCTAAAAGCTGGTGAACTCAGCAGCATTGGGGAGGGGATTCTTGCTCAGGTACTGGTAGTATTAGGGTGCCTCTAAGGTCCCTTCCACTTCTGAGATCATAGAAGACATTAATATAATGTAGCCAATCAAAAAGCAATTGTTAAGTGCTTATATGTTCCAGGCACTGTGTCATGTAAGTGCTGGGAATGAAAAAAAAGGCAAAAAATAATCCCTGCCCTCAAGGAGCTTACATTCTAATGGGTAAAAGAAGATAGAAAGTATCCTTAGAATGGAAGGCATTGGAGACTGAAGGAAGCAAAAGAAATTGCTTGGAAGAGTTGAAACTTGAGATGATTCTTGAAAGAAACTCTAAAAGCCAATGATGAAGAGGGGAACATTTCAGGAATGGAAGGAGGGCAAAAGAGATGAGGCTTCATGTGTGAGGAAAAATAAGTGGGAAGTATGGGGGGATCATTGAGAATATAGAAGGGGGGAATATGCTAAATGATTAGAAAGGTAAGAAGGGGCTAGAGTGTGAAGAAGGAGCCTATTCATTTATTTATTGAGCAAAGGACAGACTATTTGGAGGTTTTGTTGTTTGTTTTTAGGGAAATCACTTTGGCAGCAATGTAAAGGATGGATGAAGTGGGTTGGGAGAAAGTTGGTCAGAGAGAACAATGACCAGGCTTCTATTTAGAAACCACTGCAAAGAAGGGACCAAACAATTGGTTCAGAAACCAATCTAACTTTTTGGAAAAATCCTTTCCTAATCTTCCTTAATCTTAGTTCCTTCTCTCCAAGACTACCTCTAATTATTTTGTATATATCATGTTTTTATATAGTGGTTTGTTAATTGTTTCTCTAAATTAAACTTGAAGCTCCTTGAGAAAAAGGACTATCTTTTGCCTTCTCTCTACTTAGTACAGTGCTTGGGCACATAGTGCATGCTTAAGAGATGCTAGTTGACTGACAGAAATTATAAAGGTTCAAAGAGAGAGACATCACTGTGGACTGGGGTGATGTAGGAAAGTAGGATGAGCAGGATGAAGGAGATGTGAATGGAGAGTATTCCATGGGAGCTGGATGAACAAGAATGAACAGATGCATGGGGGTGACAATAGTGGTTTATTGGTTTGCTTTAAGTCTAGCTTGATTATACAATTCACATAAGAAACTAATGAGGGGATAAAATTGGATATATAGTTCCATGGTAATTTATGAGGATATTTGAATGCCAACCTAGGGGTTTTATTCTCTATCCTGGGGACAATAGGAAACTAGGAAAAGTTTTGAAACATTGCCCTAATAGGATACAACTACTACCTTGGAAAAAATTAATCTGAAAGAAGCATATATCATAGATCAGAGTAAAAAGGAAGAAACAAGCGTTTACAAAACAGCTACTTTTTTATTATTACTATTTATTATTATTATAAATAATATTTTTATTATTATTTATTACCCAAGAACTGTGCTAAGAGCTTTACAAAAATTATCTGATATGATCCTCACAACAACCCTGGAAGGTAGGTATTATAATTCTCCCCATTTTATAGATGAAAAACTGAGGCAAAGTGACTTGCCCAAAGTCACACAGCTAGTAATTGTCAACTCAGATCTTTCTAGCTCCATATCCAGCTCTCTAACTACTGAACCAGGTTGCTTTCTGAGACAATGTAAGTGTTCTGCAAACATAAAGTGCTAAATAAATGTCAGGTTTATATGAGATTAAATGATTCCCTGAGTTTACAGCCCAGATATATAATATGTAATAACACATTATCAATAATCATTATTAACAATATCATTATTATCATCAACAACAAAAATAAATCCATAATTATTGTATGATTCTAGGATTCTGTAAGGGGCAGCTAGGTGGTGCAGTGAATTGAGCAACAGGCCTGGAGTCAGGAAGACTTGAGTTCAAACTTCCTAGCTGTGTGACTCTGAACAAGACACTTAATCCTGTCTGCCTCAGTTTCCTCATCTGTGAAATGAGCTGCAGAAGGAAATGGCAAACCACTCCAGGATTGCCAGGAAAACCCCAAAGAGTTAGAGAAGACTAAAACAATTCAACAACAACAGAATTCTATTGGGTCCCAATTAGTTGGATAGTCAGGGCAGTGGGCATTAGACAAAGGTCTAGGAGGTTGAAGTCAGAAAGACATGACAAAGGTAGCAAGAACCCTTTGGTTCATTCAAGGGAACTTATCAAAGGATCTGTTTTATGCAGAACTCCGTGTCATTAACCAAAGCATCCCTGGTTCAGGAACAGGCCGCCAGTCCTAGGCACAGAGCCACAGGACCCAATTACCAGGGAAATGTGTATCAAGCAAGAGCTTCGTCACAAAAAGCAAGCCAAAGACCAATTTCTGAAAACAGGGAATGAGGTCAGAGTAGGTCAGCAGCCAAGCTGTGGATTACTTCATCATTCTGTTCCCTGAGGCTTGGGCAAGGGGGAGTTAAATAGCTTTTCTCAGTGAGTTGTTAGTTCTGGGACCCAGGCTGATCATTATAGACAAGCCACAGAAAATTATACAGGGCAGGCTCTGCCCTCTTAAAGAAATTCTTAAGTGAGATAGACTCATTGACTCACGGAGGCAAGAAAAGCTGAATTGCAACCCTGCTTCAGACACTCACTTTCTATGTAACCCTGGGCAAGTAACTTTCCCTCCAGTTCTATATCTATAAAATGGGGATAGTAATAGCACTATCTCATGGGATGGTCTTAAATGGCACAATATATGAGGATGCTGGCGAGGATAATGATATTCAGACCAGAGGTAAAAGTCCTTTGGGCTATAGAGACCGAAAGAAAGGAGAGGAGAAAGGAAAGGATGGTTAAATTGGGGAAGACTAGCCAAATGTCTATTCAAAAATCTGTTGATTAGGACAAGTTGAGAAGACCTCAGTTCTGTTCCAATTATTATGGAGAAAGCTGGGTCCATCTTTCCTGATCCAACTTCCGCATCCAGCTTTTTCCTCCAGAAACTTCCAAGAGATCCTGCTGGTTCTTTTCAGATACAGCAAAAAGAACCCATGAATCTTTGGTTCTTTTTATCTTCTGATCCCCAACTGCTATGAACAATTAAGTCCATGAAGCCATTAGCATTAAAGGGCTTGTATTGATTAGGAATAATTATATTTACTCTGGTAGTATAAGACCTGGTGAGGAATATTTTTGGCTAATCGTTTCTTCGTCACAGGAATTGGATCACCTCAGCTCCCATGTAGATTATTGTCCTGTCCTTCATCCTCATTATTTTGGAATAACAGCCGATTCTAGCTAAAGATTCAATCTACTCAGGAACCTTCAGACAGCCAAAGGAGTCTGTCCCCCTGCCCTCTTCTAATTTCCATTTTTGAAGGAAATGTAGAAATGGACTCAAAATTATTGTTATATTATCTTAGATAAGAGACAGTCTTGAATTCTAAACCCTTTTTTTCCTCTTTTCTCCCCTTCCTCTAATGGTGGCCCCTTGGCTCCAAATGGGAGCCATGGAAAGAGAGGACTTTGGTTCTATTGCACTGTAGTTCATGTGAGGCCCTTGGTGATTTTATATTATTCTCCTCCTTCCCTCATAAAAAATAAGAAAACAAACACATAAAAAATATAAATTCTAGACAGAAAAGATACACACCAGCATTTCTTCTTCCTGTTCTGCTCCCAAACAGGCAAATTCTTGCATTTACCACCCACGATCTTTAATCTGGGCCTCCCTCTCTCCCCTAGTCCCACCTCTCTGTCTCTTTTGAAATTCTGGCATCTTTTTTTTTTCCTGAATGGTTATTAAGGAAATTGGGGTTGAGAGCGAAAGAGAAGGGAACATCAATATAACTTCTAAGAAAAGAAGAAAATAGGGAGACCACATATTATGTCCTTCCTACCTCCTCCATCACACACACACACACACACACACACACACACACACACAACTCCTGTCTCCACTGCTATGTGACTTGAAAATTATCTCTTTATATTTAGCTGTAACAATGGGGGGGGGGTGTTCTGTGATTTTAATTAACATTGTAAAATGGAACCAAAATAGTAATTACAGCCCAGAGTATTAGTGTACAGTAGGTAGTTTGGGGGAAAGGGGAGGCCCTGAATTTGAGGGAAATGTTATATTTGCAAACAGAACTCCTGCCACAGTTGGATTGGCCACATTCCCCCAGATCTTCATTAACTTTTCTCCCAACCCCCCCTCTGGTCCCTGAGCTGCCGAATGGCTTGAACAGAACCCTGAAACACAAGAATGAAGGGACCTCATTCAAAGCCTCTTAATGGCATCAAAAGGGGCAGGATAAAATAAAATGCCGATAAAGGAAAAGAAAAAGTCCAGCTTCTCCCAAATGGCCTCTGGGGCTCCTGTCAGGGGAGCAGAGACAGATGAGTTTTATTTTTAACCCAGAAGGAAATATTTACTTTCCTAGCAGGGCTTGAGCGGTGTCCCATTTTCCAAGCGAACAGAAAGCTTGGGGTCCAGGCCATATGGTCTGTACCAGAGGGAATGGCCAGTCCTGGCCTCCTCCTGCTCCTGCTGCTCCCATTAAAAAAAATCAAAGGAATGAAAGTGTTCACCACATCCCCATTTCCCTCATGGAAGCCCATTGGGCTATAGCTTTTGCTACCTCAAGGAACAAGGAACATAAATACATCTGAATGATCTCACACAGTCAATATGGGAACCAAGGCCTAGGAATCAAGGCTAACTGAACCATGACCCATTTCAGGTCACAAAACATTTATTCAATGCCTACTGTGTGTAAGGTAGATACAAAGCCCCCAAAACCAAGAACAGTCTCTGCCCTCTCAAAGCTTACAGCCTATTCTCAAACTTTCAAAGACTACGCTTTTATGCCGAGCAGGAACTGAAATATCTTCCTCCTTGATGCAAAGCAGGTGCCATCCCCTGAGAAAAGGGCTTCAAATAACTTGGGACCAGAGTGATGTGATATGGAGCAGAGGTGGGGGACCTTCCTTCTTATTTATCTCTCTAGTTTGGAGTGACCAGCTACAGTCCCAGAGAGGATGCTTATGACAAAACTCCTCAGAGCAGCCCCCAAACAGCAGGCTCTTCAAACTAGCTGAGCTGGAGTAGTTTGATTGCTAAGCAGGGCTAAATTTTTTGTTGCCACCATCCAGGAGCTTCAGAAGTTCTGATTTTCATTCCTTTCCCACTTTCTCTTCTTTGGCTGGCATCCCATTCGCATCCTTATCCCTACATATATGTACATCCTCTCTTTTGCTCTCCAGAACACCCAGTCCATTCAAGTGGACAAGAGAATTTTGTGTGCATTGGAGACTATAGTTTATGGCTTATCTAACTCCCTCATTCTCTGGATGAACTGAGAAGCTAACAGCAATAGATGGTTACATTTATTATCTAAAATTTTTATCCTCTGCCCCTCCTTGTTGTTACTCACTTGTGACTCTGTGGACACCAATATTGTCCATAAGGTGGCAAAAAATACTGGAGTGACTTGCTGGTTTCTTCTTCAATGGACCAAGAAAAACACAGATTAAAATACCTGAATCATATAGCCAGTAAGCATCTGAAATGGAATTTGAACTTAGGTCTTTCTCACTCTAGATCTATCATTCTATCTACTGAGTCATCTAATTGTTCCTTCTAGGGCCGGCTAATTTTTCATACATAATAAATTCATACAACATAAATTCTAGTTAAATGAATGAAAATATATGAACACAAAAATTCGATGGGAAGAAGCTTTTGGGTAGAACAGAAAATACCCATCTTTTTCACTGGGAATCATTGTTAAGACTGATGGAACCAAAACACCCTAATTATAGCCTATTCGAATTTAAGCATCTATACTTTATTTATTTTTTAATATATTTTTGTTGATTCCATTAAATATTTAATCATTAAATTTTTTAATCTAATATGCATTGTTTTTTTTTAGTTCCAAATTCTCTCCCTTGAAAAGACAAACCACATAGTATCGACTATATAAATGAAGTCTTGAAGTCTTGGAAAACATATTTCCATATTAGCCATGTTGCAAACAGAGAGAGAGAGAGAGAGAGAGAGAGAGAGAGAGAGAGAGAATAAAAAAGTAGGCTTCATTCTGCACTCAGAATTCATGAGTTCTCTCTTGAGTTGTTAGCATTTTTCATCATGGCACCCTATGAGGTCTTTCATTTGAGGTGGAGAAGGGGCTGGTGGTTTCCTTTTTCTCTTTTTCCATAGATTCTTTGCTTTTTTACACAATTTTTCAAAGATTAAAACTTTTAATTGCTCCTATTTCTTTAACTTTAATTCCTCAGTTTTCTCCTCTATACAATGGGAATGATAAAACTTGTTTTATCTACTTCATAGAATTTTGCAGGGATTCACTTTGTAATCAACAGAATTTATTAAGCAATTATTGTATTCCTCTTAGCATCAAGAATATAAAGTCAAAAGTTAATCAGAGTTTGCATCCTATGGGAAAAGGAAAAAAGAAAGGAGAAATGAAGGAAGGAAAGAAGGAAGGAGAAATGAAGGAAGGAACTAAGGAAGGAAAGAAGGAAGGAAGGAAGGAAGGAAGGGAGGAAGGAAGGAAGGAAAGAAGGGAGGAAGGAAAGAAGGAAGGGAGGGAGGAAGGAAGGAAGGAAGGAAGGAAGAAAGAAGGAAGGAAGGGAGGAAGGAAGGAAGGGAGGAAGGAAGAGAGGGAGGGAGGAAGGAAGGAAGGAAAGAAGGAAGGGAGGAAGGAAGGGAGGAAGGAAGGAAGGAAGGGAGGGAAGAAGGGAGGAAGGAAGGAAGGGAGGGAGGAAGGGAGGAAGGAAGGAAGGAGGAAGGGAGGAAGGAAGAGAGGGAGGGAGGAGGAAGGAAGGAAGGGAGGAAGGAAGGAAGAAGGGAGGGAGGAAGGGAGGAAGGAAGGAAGGGAGGGAGGAAGGGAGGAAGGAAGGGAGGGAGGAAGGGAGGAAAGAAGGAAGGAAAGAAGGAAGGGAGGAAGAAAAAGGAAATAGGAAGGAAGGAAGAAAAGGAAAAAGGGATGGAGGAAAAGGAAGAAGGGAGGAAAAGAAAGGAAGAAGGGAGCGCATCAAACAGAAAATGATGATAGTAATGAACAGTCTTGAGTTTATGCCATATGAACATTACAAGACCATGGAATCAAAAATGTCAAGTTAGAAGGGATCTTAGAAGACCCCTAAGCCAATTCCCGCATTTTACAATTAAGAACCCAAGAAATTAAGCGGTGTTTAGTCTAAAGAAGATTTTGCGGGAACATGATGGTTGCCTTTAAATATTTTATTGAAATCTGGATGCATGTCATTGTTGTCATTACACGGCTTTTCCTATCTTGGATCTTGCTATGTGTGAAAGTAAGAATCGCCTTCCCACGCCCACCCCTACCCTTGCCCTCACCCCTATCAATGCTCTTGTACTAAGGAAAGCAGGTGGTCATCTATCTAAAAAGGGTCAGAGGGGGTAGGTGGATAGTGTGGACAGCTGGGGCTGAGTCCTAGTGCTGACTCACAGCCCTGATGAGCCATCCAATACCCTTGGCAGCAGTGCCATACAAAAATCCCACCTGCCTTGAAAAAACCCAGCTGATCCAGAGTTAGACTCCCTGATCCACATTTGGGACCATAACCAAAGCATATAATACTCCTCTGGTGCCTTGCTTTCCAGCTGCCTTTCTTCCCTTCAGGACATCAGAAAGATCAATTAAGCACCAAATCTGTGTCCAGCAGGACATAAGCCCCAAAGTGCTACAGATGGGTCACCAAGTTTATTACCCACCCACAGATAATGGAAAATTGTCCAGAGTGACAGAACAGGGCAAACCATTGCACACTTGCTCCCATAGCTTGTAATCCTCTCCCACATACTGATGGCAGGATGAGCCATGCCAAGGCAATCTTCCTGACCCCCCCTTCTTTTTGTTCCCTAATAAAATTGAGCACTGAACAAGTCATTAGAAAACCTGAAACTTTAAAATGAAATGAAGGCGTAAGGTGAAATTTGAAACAAAGAAATAAAAATGCTTATGGGAAACAATCAATGGAAAATAGAAATTTCATTCAATGATAAACAGCAAACATTTAAATTGTCTACTCTGTGTAAGTTATGATGCTGGATATTAGGGCTACACTTCTATTCTAATGAGCTCTTATTAAACTCCTAATACATGCAGGACATTGTACTAGAAGCTAGAGGTACAAAAATAAAAAATAATATTCAGCCCCTGCCTTCCAAAGGCAGGAATTCCTTTTTTTAAATCTCAGGAATAAGGAAATACCTACTGGCTTCTGCCACGTCAGACCACATCTGTAGAAGTGGGTTGAGTTCTTAGTTCTGACATTTAGGAGACCTTATTAATTTGGAAAGCCTCCAGAGAATCAAAGGACCTTGAAACCTGTTAGGTGAAGACCAAATGAAGCAAATGTAGAATAAAAGACTGGGTGGGAAGGTATTGATAACTGTCTTTAAGCCTTTAAATGTTTATTAAACTTGTTCCGTTTGACACCAGAAGCATTGGTTAGATTGTAAACTCCTTGAGGTCAGGGATTGCCTTTTGTCTCCTTTTGTGTCTATTCCCAGTCTAGCACAGTATCTAGCACATAATAGGTGCTTGCTAAATATTGTTTGATTGATTAAAGTTGCAAAGGGATAAATTTAGGCTCAAAGTAAGGGAGAACTTTGTTATGAGAATTGTATCAAAGTGGAACGAGCTGAGGAGGGAGTGAGTTTCCCTTCATTGGAGAGCTCACTCAGAGGTTGGATGACCATTTGTCACATGCATCATAGAGGAAGCTTGAGATATGGCCTGAACTCGATGGCTGCTGAGGTCCCTTCCAATTCAAAATTGTACAGTTCTATGAATCATACCAATAACACTTACTATCTGTGTGATCCTGGGCAATTCACTTCACCCTGTTCATCTCAGTTTCTTCATCTGTAAAATGAGCTGGGGGAGGAAATTGCAAACTATTCCTGGATCTTTGCCAACAAAACTCCAAATGGGATCATGAAGAATTAGACATGCCTGAAAAATAACTGAATAATAAAATGAGTCATACCTAAATCAATATGATACAAACTAGGATGTGAGGTCAAAGAATAGATCCAGACAAAATTCTCTAAGATTAAAGAAGAGAAAGATCTATTTCAGCTGAAGGATAGGGAAAGGCTTCTTGGAAGAAGTGGCACCAGAGCTCGAATGTGAAGGGTGAGGATTTCAGAATCCTCAGAAGAAGGGAATGTGCTCCAGTCACGGGTGAATAAGTATGGGCAGCATGAGATTGAGAATAGATCCATCCAGTGAGAATGGGACATAGAATTTGTATAGGAACAAGATAAAATAAGACTTGAGGAGATGAAAGAAGGGCCCAGTAATCCTATGGAGAAAATAATAGGAAAGCACTTTGGGAGCAGCATTTGTGGTCCAAAATACCTAAATACCTATATATAGAACATAGGAAATAAACAAGTTGAAATATTAATAAAATTTCAGTCTTTCAGTAAACAAGCATTTATTTGGCAAATATAGTCTTTTAAGTAAAGGTAATAATAGCCATAGCTGGCAAAGTTTCCCTCCTACATTGCAGAAGTGGGGTACTATGGATATAGAATATTGCATCTACTCTCAGACATAGTAAATATAAGATAAGGATAATAATAAAAATATATAATTTTTAAAGGAAGAATTTATATGGCATTTGAGGTCTTCAAAGCATTTCATAGCTATTATCCTATCTGGCCCTCATAGCAGTTCTAAAGGTAGGTGCTACAGGGATAATCATCTTCATTTAGATGTGACTTAGACTGAGTTAGGTTAAGTGACTTGCCCATGGAGGCATAATCTGCAAATATCAGAAATAAGATTTAAACTCTTGGCCCTTCTGATCAGTCCTTTCCACAACGCCATGATGTCATCCAGATTTTATAGGATGAGATTTATGGCTAGAATATGTAGTAAATGAACTGATGCTAAGCGAAATGAGCAGAACCAGGAGATCATTGCACATGGCAACTTCAATATTATACAATGATCAATTCTGAAGAACATGACCCTTTCCAACAATGAGATGATTCAGACCAGTTCCAATGATCTTGTGATGGAGAGAGCTATCTACACCCAGAGAAAGGACTGTGGGAACTGAATGTGGATCACAACATAACATTTTCACTCTTTTTGTTGTTGTTCACTTGCATTTTATTTTCTTATTCATTTTCTCTCCTTTTTGATCTGATTTTTCTTGTGCAGCAAGAGATTTGTATAACTATTTACACATATTGGATTTAACATATATTTTAACATGTAAAACATATATTGGATTGCTTGCCATCAAGGTGGGGAGGGTGGGCAGAAGGAGGGAAAAATCTGATACACAAAGCTATCCAAGGATCAATGTTGAAAAATTATCTATGCATATGTTTTGAAAATAAAAAGCTTAAATAATAATAATAATAATAGAATATGTAGTGAAAATGTATGTCTTTATTCCTTTAGCTATTTTCTATTAGGTTCCTACTATTTGGCACTATGGCTGATACAATAATAAATAAAATACATTGCTTCATTGAGCTTCATAATAATAATATTCAAAAACTCAGATGGATCTGCGATCACATTAATTTAAATATTTCCTCCAATGCTGCAGATTATATATACTATCCTTGCTTGCCTGAACTGGAGAATCTGTTCATGTTGTCCTGACTCCAAGCATAGCATTCTTTCTATTACTATACATTGCTTCTCTTACTGTGAAACTTACACTACTATAGTATATCAAGTATACACAGACACAAAATAATAAATATATTCTACCATCACTAAGTGCATGAGAGCTAAACACAGCTAGGAAGGAAGGAAGGAAGGAAGGAAGGAAGGAAGGAAGGAAGGAAGGAAGGAAGGAAGGAAGGAAGGAAGGAAGGAAGGAAGGAAGGAAGGAAGGAAGGAAGGAAGGAAAAGGAGAGGAGAGGAGAGGAAAGGAGAAGAGAGAAGAGGAGAGGAGAGGAGAAGAGAGGAGAAGAGAGGAGAAGAGAGGAGAGGAGAGGAGAGGAGAGGAGAGGAGAAAGAGAGGAAGAGAGAAAGAAAGAAAGAAAGAGAAGTTCTACTTCATATCTAACAGGTTGGCAAAGGTGACAAAAAAAGGAAAATGACAAATCCCAGCAGGGGTGTGAGAAAATAGGTGTATTGTTGGTATGTGTTGGTGAAGCTGAGAACTGGTCCAGCTATTCTGGAAAGCAATTTAAAACCATTTCCCCCAAAACTAGTAAACTTTGACCCAATGACCTCTTTTAGATCCATACACTTTAAAAGATCAATGAAAGAGGAAAAAGGTCGATATATATAAAAATATCTTTAGAAGTTTTTTTTGGTGATGGCAAGGAATTGGAAACTTTGGCAGTGCCCATGAATTGGGAAATGGCTGATAGGAAGGAAGGAAGGAAGGAAGGAAGGAAGGAAGGAAGGAAGGAAGGAAGGAAGGAAGGAAAGGAGAGAGGGAGAGAGGGGGAGAGAGAGAGAGAGAAAGAGAAAGTGAGAGAAAGAGAGAGAGAGAAGAGAAGAAGAAGAAGAAAGAAGAAGAAGAAGAAGAAGAAGAAGAAGAAGAAAGAAGAAGAAGAGAAGAAGAAGAAGAAGAAGAAGAAAGAGAAAGAAAGAAACAAAGAAAGAAACAAAGAAAGAAAGACTATTGTGTTGTAAGAAATAATAAAGGGAACTGTCTGATACAGAGTGAAATGAGCACAATCTGGGTGAGGGGTGTGTGTTCAGAATTATATAGCAATAACAACCACTTTATAAAGACAAACAACAATGAAAGACTTAAAAATTTTAGTCAGTGTAATCATGATTCATAAAATTCATGATGAAACGTATTACTCACCTCCTGATGAAGAGGTGATGGACTCATATCATATATTGAAAGCATATTTTTAGGCATGTGGCCAATGCAGGAGTTTGTTCAGCTTAGCTTTGCATCTTTGTTAAAAGGATGTTAATTTTCTCACTCTCTTTTTTAACTTAGGGATAGAAAAGAGACAAGCCAGATTTTGTTCATTAAAAATTAAGTTAAAATAAAAACAAATACAAAGAATTTTTTTAAAGTTGGCAAAGTGAAAGCTTTCATGGGAAGATGACTTTTCAATAGGTCTTGGAATATGGTTAGGATTTCAGTAGAAAGGGGAGTTTGTTCCAGGCATGGGGAAGAACATGAACCATAGAATAGAAACAGGAAAGCATGGGATATATGTATAGTATGGTGAGTCATTCAATTTGACAGGAAGATAGGGTAGCACACTAAAAATTAGAATGCTCTAAAATTGGAATAGGCTATCTTAAGACCTATCAATGGAATTCTTGCTTGACAGATTTGTAGTAAAGCAATTATATGCTTTTGTGCTTGGATGGTCAATAAGTGTCCTTTAAATTCTGAGGCTATAATTCTTTAATTCATTTTAATAAGAATAAAAGAAGAGAAAACTATTTTTTTTAGTCTATTATATATACCGCCCAGTCAGACAAAGACTATGAATGATGCTTGAGTAATAAGAGTCATAAATTATCACAAAGCCAAAATATAACAATTATGGGTGGTAGGTAAATTGATTACAATTAAACTTTAGGAAATTAGGTACCCTAAACCTTAAAAACCAAATTTTAAAAAAATTTGAGAAAAAATGATTGTGATCCCATGACTAGACTTTATAAAAGGCTGAGAAGCAGAACAATATAGCAGAAAGACCTAGGCTCAAATCCTGCTGCTCACATTTGCTATCACTGTGCCCTCTGACTCAATTTCCTAGATTGTAAAATTAGGGACTTAGACTAAGTGGATTCAGAGGTTGCTTTTAACTCTAGATATACGAAAATATATGACTTAAAATAACCTTTAAAAAGAAATTCCAACAGTGAAGTTAATCACAAAAAAGGAGACATAGAAACACATGTAGCTTCATATGGGACTCTCTGTTAAGCCTTTTTCAAGAGAAAATATACAAAAGATTGATAGAGGAACACACAGTATAACATTTCTATTATTATAGAGGCAGGAGCTTAAAGTGAGCTGAGATGTGAGAAGAATATTAGTGATTTTTAAAAAGAAAAAATTTAGCTTCTGTTTAAAAGCAAAAAAGACAAACAAAAGAGTAGAAAAAGTACTTTAGACAGATGGTTAATATCAGTTAACTAATGATATTAAGTAGACATATTCAACCCCTACTTTCCTTCCTTCCTCCCCACCAAAAGGATTAACCCTAAAATTGTGAAAAGTAGAACATCATTTAGATGGATTTTAAACTCAAGCTGGGAACTGAAATTCTACCTCTTAGTATAGTGCCTGATACAAATTAGGTACACAACAAATGTTTATTGATTTGAAAATTGTAGATAAGATAATATGAGAAAATTAAGGTTGTTTTCAATCAGCTCAAGTTCCTAGACCCAATGTAAAAAATTTATAGAAATAATCATCATGCTGCTGAGTTTCCTTTAATGACAACCAAGAGAGAGAATAGAAAAATTGGGGAAAAGTGATTCTGCAAATTTCCAAAAAGCTTGAATTTTAGAAATTAAACATCATCAGATTTGGCTTTCATCCCTTGCAAACTTTTAGCATGAATTATGAAACAGACTCTTTCTAGGGAAAAAATAATGAATAGGAACCAGCATGGGTTTACGACAAAGAAATCATGACAAACTAAGCCAATTTTCATTTCAGATCAAGAGTGACTATAGTAGGTCGATCAAGGGATGGTCTATCTAATGATAGATAGGTAGATAGATAGATAGATAGATATCTTGATTTTAGTAAGGAGGTAGATAAATCTCTCATGGAGTTGTCTTTTCCTTGTTTAGCCTATTCTTTCAATGATAATTTTTTCTACCTTTCGTTATTGTCTCAAGTCTGAACTCATTTTGGTCATTAACAACTCAACATTATTTTTATAAGTTTTACTAGGTTTCAATTATATGCAAATCCTTCCATCTTTTTCATGATATTATTGTGGAGAAGAAAGAGAATTGCAAACTGTAATAGAGTTAGCAGGCTCATAAATGGGTAAATAAAAATCCCAAAGAATGTTGTTGAAGGAATCAGTATCAATCTAGAATACAGGTTCTTAACCTGGGATCCATGGACCACTCCTCCCCAATGACTCTGTGGCAAGATTTGAAGGGAGGATTCTTTGAACATGGATGGGGAAAAGTTGCATCTTTATTTCAATATCATTGGTTTCCTTTATGATACTACGTATTGTATTTTATGCCAAACATTATTCTAAGCAGTCTGCAAGCTTTGTCAGACTGTCAGAGAGATCCATGGCACACAAAACATTAAGAATCCCTGGCTAATCTAGGGGAGAGGGTGAGAGAAAGGAGAGGAAAAGTTGGAACAGAAGGTTTTGCAAGGGTCAATGTTGAAAAACTACCCATGCATATGTTTTGTAAATAAAAAGCTATAATAAAAAAAAGAATTTAAAAAAAGAATCTCTGGCTAAAGAGGACAGCTGGATAGCACAATGGATAGAGGAGAACCTGAATTCAATTCTGGCTTCAGACACTTAACACTTCCTAGCTGTGTGACCCTGGGCAAGTCATTTAACCCCAATTGCCTCTACAAAAAGAAAAAAAAAAAGAATCCCTGGCTAGAGGAAGATCTTTAGTGGCATGCCATAAGTCTATGTCTTTGTTCTATTCTGTTAAAAACTTTTTATCAACAATTTTAGTGAAGTCTCACTAGGCATGCTTACCAAAATTGCAAATAACTGAAAACTAAAATGCTTTGGATGAAAATACTGAAATTGAAATTGTTCCTAGCAAATTAGAACAATTCCTGAGGTCCTCACTCCCTGGACTACTCTCCCACCTTTGTTCCAATGACCTACTCATCTTGGAGACATGTCTGCCCTTGTTCCTCTCTCCTCTGATCAATAATTTCTTCCCAAAATCTCCATTTGGGGAAATGTCCACAGCAGTCATACTTGTAATCTCCCCAATCCCTGATTCTCCAGACAACCTTTCCACTTTGTGCTCCCTCTTTTTTTCATTTCCCTTTTATGTTCTGTCTTCCTCCCAGGAGAATGTAAGCTCTTTAAGGACAAGAATGTCTTTCCTTTTGCTTGTATTTCTATATCTAGACTCTTACACAGTTTCTGGCACATGATAAACTAATAATAATAATAATAATAACATTTATATAGCACTTGCTAAATACTTTGTAATTATTCTCTTATTTGATTCTCACAACAAACCCTGGAAGATAGGTTCTATTATTATCCTCATAATCATTAAGGCAAACAGAGATTAGATGATTTGCTCTGCATCACAGAGCAAGTAAGTGTCTGAGGCTGGATTTTAACTCAGTTCTTTCTGACTCCAAACCCCTCTCTACTATTTAGATTTCTTAATAAATGTTTTATCTAATTTAAAAGCAACAAGACACAATTTAATAGGGATAAATATAGAGCTTTGCACTTCGGTTTAAACAGAATCAATCACATTAAGTACAAGATGGGGGATGCTTGGTTTGACAGATGTTGATGGGGAAAAAACGCAAATGGAGGTTCCTATTGACCACAAGTTCAGTAGGACTTAAGAACAAAAATACTAAACAAACACACACAAAAATTCAATGTGGTCTTTGGTACTTCAGAAGATTCTTCAGTCAAAAGATAAAAATAAATATTGCATAGGCTCTGCTCTTAAAAAGATTTCAACAATGTGGGTACCATTTTACCATTGTATACTATAACTCCCCTATGCCTTAGTAGCTGGTTCCATGCATGTCTATAGATAAAAATAAATTTATCCTCCAGGGACCAATTCTTTGGCAATTCACCCCCCTCTGAACTAAGCCAGTCTAGTCCCTAGACAGTAGGGTCCATATCTCTTTCCAGATGAATGGTGTCTGCTGCCAGAACTTGCCCTAGATAAAGCTAGACCCTAAGACTCTGGGCTTATCTACTCTACAAAGCAGTCACACAAGTCTCTAGCAGAGGAAATGAAACTTACCAGAATCATGGTGCCCAGAATAAGTGAAACACCTGCCTCGATGCATTTTCTGCTGGCCCAGTTACATGTAGAGTATTCTATTTAGTCTCGGGGCCCTGTACTTTTAAGAAGATAGATATTGACAGAGAAAAAAATCTAACTGCTAGCCAGAAAGATGAGAGAAACCATATTATGAGGAGTAAATGAAGGGAGAGGGGATATTTAATCTGAAGAGAAGACTTAAAGGGAATGTAATGACTATCTTTAAATGTAATATTTAATATGTCTTCATGTGCAATATACTTTGTATTTCTCCAGAAGGCAGAGTTAGGATGAACAGGTGGTATTCTAGAGAAGGCAGATTTGGGTTTACTATAAAGAAAAACTTTTTTAAAATATTTGACAGCTCCCTACCCTACCACATATGAAAGCAAAGCTGAATGATTACTTGTCATGGAGGTTTGTTTTTAACCGTTTTGAGTGGTTGTCTGATTTCTAAGGTCCTTCTAACTTTGAGATACTATGAGGTGCAAGTATCCTGAAGATCATTATTATGTGACCTTGGATCAAGTCACCTTACCTGCTGAGGTCTGTTTCCTACTCTATAAAATGGGCATAATAATACTTGCCCTGCTTTAGGAGTATGTCAAAAATATGAGTTAATACATTTTTGCAACTGATTTGAAAAAAAAAGTAGAGACTGTTATAGTCAGGTCTAGTGTTCCAGTTTTAGATCCATATTTACTCTTTTGGCCTATTGAAGATAAATAGTTGGGAGAGGGTAGGACAGCATATATCATTATTTGAAACAATTGTTCTCCTCTGATCTATCAAGGAAACAACAGAGCAAGGAAGAATCTCAGAAGATGGTCTATCAGGAAGAAGAGCCCCTCTTCAATCCTGTTCCAATCTCCCAAATCCAGTACAATCTGGACAGCATTCCATATAGATTTACTGAGAAACAGCAGTGTAGTAGATGGATTTAGGAGAGATCCAGGCCCAAATATTGCCTCTTGTACTTCCTAATGATGTGATGTCTATGCAAGTCACTTAATCTTTCTATACCTCAATTTCCCCATCTGTAAAATGGCCAAACCTCCTGGGGGGATCAAATAATTGAGTTATGTAAAGCACTCTGCAAAATTTAAAGCAACATATGAGTATTTAACGGGAGGAGGTTGGGTGGATTGGAATGGAACTGTTATTTCACTGAAGAAAACTACCTTTACCAATGCAAATCACATCTTTTTATCTCTGCACTCAGAGAGCAGGTTAGGGAACTACACCAACAGGATGTTTCAGAGGCAGAATTTATACCTAGATGTTCTGACTTCTTCTAAGCTACCTTTCTATCCACCACACTGGTCTGCATATATAAAATCTTAGTTATTACTTTTATTGATGGTGGTAACAGTTAATAGTATTAATATTATGTAATTTGGTGACCCTTACTATTTATTATCTTCTCATACCCAATAGAAATGAACAAAAGATGGTGTCAAGCAGTTAATTCATTCATATCTTATGCACAGAAGCTTGTAGAGATATATATGGATACATTCCTTCCTTCAGGGAGCTCTCCTTCCATAAAGAGCAGAATCCAAGCAGGAACACAATCTTAAGAACAATTTGCAAAGAAACACACAAATGAATATTGCACTTATATAGTAGTTTAGGGAACTAAAAGAGAGTTCAGAGTCAATGATATTACTCAGGGAATAATAATAACTCCCATTTCTAGTATGTTAAGATTTATGAAGTCACTTTGTCCCCACAATAACCCTTAGAAGTAGAAAATACCAGTATTCTATCCCCCATTTTATAGATAAAGTCAGAGAGATTGCCCAAAGTCATCCAACTAGTTGAAGATAAAACTGGAATCTGAAGCTAGGTCTTTGGATGTCAGGTTAGGAAGCCTTCCCAGAAGAAAAAAATGACATTATATTTGGGTTAAAATGAGAGGATTAAATTATCAAGTAAAAGGTATGAGAGTTGGGGGCAGGGCCATGTACGACAAAGTGAAGGGAATCATGAAAAATAACAGAGGGGCATTCAGAGAGCTCCTTGAGTGACTCAAACTAGCAATCTGTGAGCAACTTGAATAGTTATCATATGGCTTGGGAGGAGGCCATGAACTCAACAGGAGACCAATCACTGCAAATAGCAATATTTTCCAAAACTATTTTCCAAACTTAACATCTTCGGTTCTTCCAACAACAATTAGCTGTGTGATACAGGATATGGGAGGCAGGGGCGTATGGATGATTTGGTCCTTAGGATGCAAGATTATTCTCCACATCTCCAGGACAGCCATAAAATCCTCTTCTGCAATTTCTGTTCATGGCTAATTGCAGGGTGATTTAGGGCAATGCATTCCACTGAGATCTGCTTATGCTGGAGATTTCCAGAGATGTCACTGTGTTCCTTTAAAAAACAAAATAATGTATTTTTTTAAAAAATATTTTAACAGAGCCCGAAGGTAAAGTAGACAATGACAGATGAATCTAGTTTTGCATAAAGTGACACAACTGTAAATTCCCTTTTGGACTTTTTAAAAATAAAAACAAGAAGGGAAAGAATTAAAAAAAAAAAAAACACCTCCAGCTTAGCCATAGCTAAACAGCAGAGGGCTCTCAGCAGGGGTTAGTACAAAGGCCAGACTGTAGAATTTTCAAAGGTCAAGGATTAAAGACTGGTGAGATTGTTCTACTTCCCTCTCAGACCCCATGTCAGCATTAGGGAACATAGGAGATTGCTTTGGAAGACCATCAGCCCCATGATTCATAGAATATAGCCCATCATTTAACTCTTCAATGGAAGGATTACCAACAAACCATTGGAATCCTCATTACATCTTGCCTCCAAAAAGACATCCCCCAACCCATTTTGAATCTCAGAATTCAATGGAACCCCAGAGGTCATCAGTCTAGAAGTCAACAGTTTTTTCCCAAAACATAATAATCATAGGATTATAAATTTACACTTCCAAATGGACCCTCCCACAACTGGGGGTTCCACTAACATCCATCCCTCTCCCCACTCTTTGAGGTAGGCTATTCTATCTCTTATCAACTGCAAGTATTTCCTTACATGGAGCCCATGCCTGTTTCTCTAAAATCTCCGTACATTGTTCCTAGGTCTGCCCTTCAGGGCTTAGAAGAACAATAATAGATAACATTTATATAGAGCTTTGAGATTTGCAAAGAGCTTTACATATGCAAAGTGCTGTTACATTTCATATGTGGACAGTCTAGTTGCAGAAACTCCCAGAAAAAAATTAATTTTTGCAAAAGGAAAAAAGAAGAAATAAACTTGTAAAGAAACACATTTTCTCACATTAAATGTGAAGGAGAGACACCAAATGTTAGGAGGACCAGAAGGAGAACTTTGTATATATAATTTTATTTGATTCTCAAAACAATCTTGTGAGGTAGTTGTGATTAACTTTCTTTTGTTGCTGTTGAGTCATTTTTCAGTCACATCCAATGTCCAACTCTCCATGACCCCATTTGGGATTTTCTTGGCAAAGATACTGGAGTGTTTTGTCATTTCCTCCTCCAGTTTATATTACAGATAAGGAAATTAAGGCAAACAGGGTAAAGTGACTTGCCCAGAGTCACACTGCTAGTAGGTGTCTGAAGCCAGATTTGAACTCAGGAAGATGAGTCTTTATGACTCCAGGTTAGACATTATGCATTGTACCTTCTAGCTGCCCTCACTTTCTTTTACAGATGAGATAAATGAGGTAAGAGAAGCAGTTATTTGTTTATGATCAATGCAATAAGTACCTGAATCAAAATTCAAACCCAGATATTCCTAACTCTAACTTCAGCATTTCCTCCACTATGCCAAGCTTCATTCTAAACAATTCTTGTATGACATAGCCTTCAGTCTATTCCTCCCCCATATTGACTGTCTTCCTCAGGATTCTGGTCTGGACAGGGTTAGCTAGGCTGACACTGTGATGTCTACCTTTGGAACTATATCTCAAGAAGGATGTTGGAAAACTGGAGTGACCTAGAATGAGGAGGATCTCAAAATCACATTATATATGGAAGATAAAAAGAATTGGGAATATTTCTCTTTGAAAAGAGAAGGCTGAGCAGTTTCAGTCAGGGAGGGAGGAAGACAACAACAGAATCCCTCTCTTCAAATACTCAATGAGTTGTGTGAAAGGTGGACTTGACTTACTCCTCTATTGTTAGTTTTTCCCAAAAGATCTCCACAGGCTGGATCATCGAGCCAAATATAAGATAAAACATGAAAGGGATAGATCTAAAGTCTTACGGTTGAGTTAAAAAAAAATCAGCTTCACAAGTATTAGATGGAGGCTAGACAGAAGTTCATCTGAAAAATGTCTGTGGTTATAAGTGGACTTCAGGTTCAATATAAGTCACAATATGATATGGAGGCCCAAGATAACTAATGTAATTTTAGATTATCCTAAGAAAGATATAATGTCCTATTGTAGAAGGCTGAAATTTCTGCTTTAAATAATATAGCTAATATTTATATAGTGTTTACTATGTGCCAGGCACTGTGTTACAGTAATGATCTCAACTGATTACGACAACTCTGAGAAATAGATGCTATTATCCCCATTTCATAGATGAAGAAACTGAGGCACTCAGAGGCTAAGAACCTTGCCTTGCTTCACACAGCTTTTGAGTGTCTGAGTTCACTTTCAAACTCAGGTCCTCCTGATTTCAGGCCCAGAAACTATTCATTGTATTACAGAGGAGAAGCAGACTGTTTCTAGAGCTCTGGGATCACTTCTGGATGAAGCATTTTAGTAACATCAGTAACAAAGAGATCAAAGAAAAAGGTAAAGGACTTATATGTACAAAAATATTTCATTGTATTCTTTTTGTTTTGGTAAAGAATTAACAATTGAAAAGATGTTCATCAATTAGGGAATCACTGAACAAATTATGGTATATGATTGTGATGGAATACTATTGTGCTATAAGAAATGACATACAGGATGCTTTGGAGAGGATGGCTGGGAAATTTTACACGAATTGGTACAAAGTGAAATAAGCAGAAACAGGAAAACATTGTACATAGTAACAGCAACATTGTATAAGGATCTACTGTGAATGACTTAGCTTTTCTCAGCAATGCAATACAATTCAATTTTGAAGTACTTATAATGAAAAATTCTATCCAGGTCTAAAGAATTGATCTCTCTAGCTCTAGACAAAGAACTGTATCTGAATACAGACTGAAGCATCCTTTTTCACTTTTTTTTTTAAAAAACCATTCTTGGATTTGGATTTGTTGGGTTTTTATTTTGTCTTGGTCTTTGTTTCCTTTTGCTACATAGCTAATATAAAAATGTTTTGCATGTCTGCACATATATAATTTATAATTAAGTTTCCTAAGCTTTTTCCACTCATGACCCCTTTTTGCCTGGGAAATTTTTGCATGACCTCAAATATCAAACATTTATTGATAATAAATCATAATTTTACAACTGCCACATTCAGTTATGCATTCCTATATAAAATAACGACCAACAGTTTAAGAAGAATTGATCCATAGCAAATTGTTTACTTTCTCAAGAGGTAGGAGAGGGAAAGAAAAATATGAAACTCAACATATATTTTAAATGAATGTTTAAAAATTGTGTTTACATGTAATTGAGAAAAAATAAAAATTAAATTTGAAAGTTAAACAAAAGATTCTTCATCTATTTGAAGAAAAATTAATAACAAAGGAAGAACATTAGGAAGGAACATTAAAACAAAAGAAGAGCATCCAGAGATCGATTTTAAAAAGGGGTGGAGGATCTCAAGATAATATCCAATGAAAATCACTCAAAAGATTTGTTGATATTTAGTCTGGAGAAGAGAAGACTTGGGTGCAATATGATATGGGTGTTCCAAAAACTGAAGCGTTTTCCTATAGAAGAGTGAACAGAGATATTCTGCATTGGCCCCCGAAGGCAAAATGGGGAACTACAGCTAAAAGTATTAGAGAGGAGTATTTCAGTTTGATTAAAAAAAAAAAAAAAAAAAAAAAAAAAAAGAAAGAATCCTAAACAGAGCTATCCCAAAATAAAATAAGCTGCCTCACAAAAAAGAGAGCACCACCTCCTTAGCAGAGGTTTCCAAACCATCTATGGGGTACATCCCAGAAGGATTTCTTGATCAGGGTCAGTTGGACTAATGTCTCCTGAGACTTAGTGCTTCTCCTTGGCTGTAGGGGGAAAAACTAGAATTGGCAAATAATATAAGAGGAAAGCAGATTGCCACCCAGTTTTAAAAGCTTCCTATCAATTACACTCATCCAACATTAGAATGACCTGCCTCACAAAGTGAAAATCCTCCATCACTGGCAATGTTCTAGCAAAAACTGGATGTTGACCTGTCAGAAAAGTTTCAAAAGGGATTCTAGTATTAAACGGAAAATTGAACTATATGGAAAGAGCTCAGGACTTGGAATTAGAAAGATCTATATTCAAATCCTACATCAGACACTTATGGTTGTGTGACTCTGAGCAAATCACTTAACCTCTGCTTGCCTCAGTTTCCTTATCTGTAAATAATAAAAGCATGTACCTTATAGAGTTGTTATGACAATCAAATAACATGTAAATGGTGACTGAATATTTTAGAGTGCCATAGAAATTCTATAAATATTATGATTTATTGTTTTATGAGATTTGTAGTCACTATGAATCCTAAGATTCTTTGATAAATCTATCATTTCTTCTTTCTCAGGTAGCAGAAGGGAATATATCTTGGGAAATAACTAGTTAGTAAAATGGACACAATGTTTTGTATATTTTCTGAAAATCCTAACTCACTTGGAATACCCAAGACCTAAAATACCATCAACTTCTTTCCATAAGCTAGTTTTCCTGCTCCTATTAATAGAAAGGGTGACAAATCTCTTTTGGCTCCAAGACAAGGGCAAAGGCATCTTTCTTTTACTTTTAATTTTTATACAGACTCAAATTCTTTCAAGAAAAGCTCTTGTTAAAATCTCCATTGGGTAGCAAGAACTTAAGAACTATTTCCTTACTTTTTGCTATTCCTTTCTCTGTCTTCAGGGTGTCTGTGAATTTTAGGAGTAATGTAGAGGTTTGTGTCTGGGTTGGAAGCAGAGAGTAAATCATTTGAGACTTGAACAATTCAACAAATCAGACTGGCTTGATTGGTCCATCCTGATCTGCTCAACTGACCAATAGGAAAAAGCCAGCCACCATCATCCCAGTCTTCAGATAGACCTTTCCCGGCTTATAAGTCAGCCTCCATCGTGCTACAGTAATTCATTTCAAGAAATATACTATGGTGCACATGGCACTGTGATAGAATATACGCATGTATGTGTATATGTGTATATATATATATATATATATGTGCATGTATGTGTGTATATACTATATTTATATACACATATATATGTAAAAAGCAAGACAGTTCCTGCCCTCTTGAAAATTATATCTACTAATATTCTTAAGGGTTTGCCAACAATTGTAATACAGTAATAAGAGTGGGATGAGGACAAAGAAGACTGAGTAATCTTGAAAAATTTGAGATGAGAGAGAATTCTCTGAGCTGGAAAAAAATCAAGGAAAGCTTCATGGAGGAGCTGCTACCTAAATTGAATTTTGAAGAAAAAAATGAAAGAATGTAGTCTAGGAAATGGGAAATAGCTTGTGTGAATGAACAGAGGGAGAAGTTAGTACATTGGGGACAAGAAGTGGGTACAAGTCTAGTTGGACTAGGATGTGGACTGTCAAAAGGGATCATGTGAAATAAAGGCAAAAGGTCAATTGTGGCCAAACTGCGAAGAGTTTTCGATACTAAGCCAAAGTATTTGTATCCTAGAAACAATAAGGAACCAGGTTTGTGAGTGTGAGAATAACATAGTCATTATGTCTTGTGTCTTAGAAAGATTATTTTGATGGCTGTTTAAAGGCAACAGTAAAAATTAAGGGCAAATAGATGGCTAGAAGTTTAGTCCAGTAGTACAGGTGTGATATGATGAGAGCCTGGACTAGGGTGATAGCAGTGTGAGCATAGAGAAGAAGAAGAAGACATAACTTTGTGGTGTTAGAATCACTGGGAACTGGTGATGAGGGAGAGGAGAAAGCCAAAAAATGGTAAGTTCCAGAGCTATGTTATGTTATGTTAGCCTTAGATCCAGTCCATGAAGACTTTACTAACTTGTTGGAATAAATAGACTTTTCTTCTGCCCCTTCCCACTATCTCTTATGGGCAGTTAGATGGCACAGTGGATGGAATCAAGAAGACCTGAGTTCAAATCTAGCCTCAGATATTTACCTGTTTGCCTCAATTTCTCCAACTGTAAAATGGGGATAATAAAAGCACCTACCTCAAAAGATTGTTATGAGGATCTAATGAGATAATATTTGCAAAGTCTTCAGCATAACCATACTTTGCAGAATAGTTGCTATATAAATATTTATTCTCTTCCTCCTTTATGCCTTAGTTTACTTGGCATAAGAGTACTTGCCACAAAGACCCAATTTATGCCCACGAGTTTAGAGATACCACTCACAAATTGGCATGTGTCTGACAATGAAAAATAATTATTATAACTGACATTTATATAACGACATATATATTATGTAGCCTTTTCTAGTTTTCCTTTGAAGTTTGTATCAATCCTCACAAAACTTCCATTTCTTTTGTATTTCTTTTATATATTTATATGTGCGTGCATGTTTATACATAGAATGAAAGCTACTTGAGAACAGGAACTGTTTCATTTTTTGTCTTTTTATCCCCAGAGCCTAGGACCTATCATAAAGGTTTGTGGTGACCCTCCTTTTCATACCCTGCAGAATCAGATCTTAATAAAACTGAGCTTTTGATCAGTATTAAGATCATGCATATTCCCCAGAATCAGGATCTCCAGCAGGAATCTTGTTTTGTTGACTGGTGGGATCAGGGATGTTTCTTTGTCATTGTAGGGAATAGGTGGGATAATTAAGGTCAAGATGACTCCTCCATTGAGGGAAAGGCCTGACAGGTAAGTATGGGATTTTCTAACAGGCATGATATAGGGACTAGACTTGGAGTCAGGAATCAATTCAGTTCAATTCAATAAACATTTGTTAAACACCTACTATGTGCTAAGCACTGGGTAAAGCACTGGACACTTGAGATTGAAAATTGCTTCTAACAGGTACTAACTGTGTGACAATGGACATGTTTACCTGTAAATCTGTAAATTTGAGGTACCTCACTGGGCTACCATGAATATGATGCTCCCTAAACCTTTAAGACGGGCAGCTAGATGGCATGACAGATAATGATGTTGGGTTTGGAATCAAGAAGACTCATCTTCCTGAGTTCAGTTCTAGCCTCAGACACTTACTGGTTGTATGACCCTAGTCAAATCACTTAACCCTGTTTGCCTCAATTTCCTCAAGTGTAAAATAAGCTGGAAAAGGAACCAGCAAACTACTTCAGTATCTTTGCTGAGAAAATCCCAAATGGAGTCACAAAATGTCAAACCCTTTAAGTGCTATATAAATATGAGCTATCTAGGAAGAATTTCTAAAAACTGGAGCTAAGGAAGATCTGCAGGCAATACAATAAGTGAAAACAATATTGGATTTGTACTCCGGGGACCTAACTCTGTTACTCCCTAACTGTATCAACTCAGATATTTCAGTTCTCTTCTCTCTGAGTCTCAATTTTCTCTTCAGTAAAATGAAAGAGCTGGACAAACCAACTTAAAAGCTCTAAATCCTGGAACCATCTATGGGTCTACAGAGGAACCAAATATGGAATAGTCATGGCCCATCACTAGGATGTAGGTTCAATGCCTTTGACCCACTAGTGTTGCCCCACCCTTATAGCTGAACTAGAGATTAGAAGGGATAGTCTGACCTCTCTGGGACTCAGTTTCCTCATCAATTAAAGGGGAGATTAGACTATGGCATTTCTAAGAGCTCTTCAAACTTTAAAATCCTATGATTCTAAGACCATCCTTATTGCATTCCCCTAGTTGGGTAGACAAAATCTATTTAAGAGGGAGGGACATTTTTAGCACTGACAGAGCAAACCCAAGAGGGCACGAGAACCTGCTTGTGGACAAGGAAAAGGCCCATGCTAATAAGCTCAGAGTCTGAGAAGTTCCCAGCACCCGTCAAGATCAGAGTGTAAAACGGGTGCTATAATTGGGCACTGGGGCCGTTAACAGGTTTGCCCAACACCTTCATCGTGCATTAAATCAGGCTTGATGTCACACAGCAAGCCTGTGAATGTGTGAAACAGGGAAGTATCAAAACGGACAAATATCAAAGCTTCTGATTCTTCTCACTCTACATCAAAGCAAAACGGGTGTTGATTCTTTCTTGGGAGGCGGCAGGTGGTGTCCCAGAGAACAGTCTGTTGGCATGGGCATTGTGTTGGATAAACCACTACTGTTTTCTCCATCCCCCTCCTAGCCCTTGAAATCTTTAATTGGGTCCCAAGCTCTGTCTGCTGGCTGTTTTCTCAGTGATGAGGTAGAAGAGGAAGCAGAGATGGCTCCCATGAAAGTACAAAGATCCATCAGCTCTCATGGTAGCAATAGGGAACAGAGCGGCCGTTTTTAGATTTAAAGATGTCTTGGTGGGAAGATTTACCAGAGATGTATTTATTCCATTACAACTACACCTCCCTTCGGCCTACTTACCTCCAGCATCGCATCGATCACAGTGCCTCTGTCTTCCAGAGGGAACAAGAGAGAGAAGTGTCCTCTGTGTCAGAGGGTTTCAAGTTTAAGAAGACAAAGTACTTTTTTGTTTAGGGAAGATCAAGACATATGGACTCCATCCTCAGCCCAGAAGTTGAAAGTATCTTTCCACTGCAATTCTGCCTTTGGAACTGGGTCCTACTCTTCTCTCCCGCAGCCTCACCTAACTGCAGCCTCCTTTGAGCTTCAGTAGAAGCCAATGGCAGATCAATCAGCTTCAGTATAAATGGAAATAATTCTAGGGAAAATGAGAGTCAATAATGGAATTGAGGGGTGGGAGGTAGATTGGGGAGCATCATGTGATTTTTACTTGATATAAAATAGTGCAATCTGGATCTGCATTCAGGAACTTGCATTTTTGTCTTTGCATGATCAATACCTAGCATAGTTCCTGGCGCTTAATAATAATGAGTGATAGATAAGTGAGCCCCAAAAAGGAGAAATTTTAAAGGATGAGTAAAATTTAGGCCATGGTATGCCCTGGACCATTAAAATTTACCTTCATAATTAAAGACCATGGGCACCATAGCTCTAAGCTTGTGTTTATGTGAGTCTGTGTCTGTATAGTATATGTGTTTGTGTGTGCATGTGGATGATTCCTTAAAGAGGCCCTGCAATTAGTCCTTGCCTAATGGTCCTAGATGAGTAGTAATTTGACATTAACAAGTGGTAAAGATTCATGTGTCTGATTCCCTAAATCCTATCTAGGGTTAAGAAAGGCTTTGATTAATTAAAAAGATATGGCATCTGTGTCAGGAAAAAAAACTAGGAAGACTGGCACTTTTTTTCATCCCTGGCTATAAGGTTGCTCTAAAGGCTCAGGTAGTAGCTGAGATCTGGCCTTTTCAAAAGAGAAAGTAAAGAGAAATGTGCCTTTAGCATCTTTGGGAATTAGGAGCAGAGGGATCCTTGATCAAATGAAAATAACATATGGAATACATTGTGCAAACCTGAAAGCATTATATAAATGTTGGCTATTATTATTATCTTTAACCAGGACAATCTCTAAAGAAATATCCCAAAGCAGAAAGGAGAGCAGCTCATATAGTTAAGCCCCAGAACAGCCTTTCTCAGTCTATTCCTCATTCAATACATCTCAGATCTATTGAGGGGAATAAAGGAATATGGTAGCTTCCATATCTCTATAATTGCTACAGACCCTTCATTAATAATAATTTAATGTTAATGAATTAATAAACATTATTAAATGCCTACTATGTGCCAGGGTTAGGCCAGTCAATAAAGATTTACTAAGTTCCTATCATGTGCCAGGATTAGATCAGCCAATAGACATTTATTAAGGACCCATTATGAGCCAGGCACTGTGCTAAGCACTGAGGATACAAAAAGAGGCAAAAGATAGTACCCGTCCTTCAGAAACTTATATTATAAAGGGAGAGACAATCTGCAGCAAATAAATGCAAAGCAAATGATATAAGAGATAAATAAGAATTTTTTAAAGCAGGGAAGGGAATATATTTAAGAACAGTTCCTATGGAAGATGGGACTTTACCTGGGAAGCCTGAGAAGTCAGCAGTCAGAACAGAGGAGGGAAAGTATTCCAGGTATAGAGAAAGTCAGGCAAAGTGCCTGAAACAGAAAGGAGGAGTGTCTCTTTTTGTGAAACAGCCAGAAAGCTAATGTCAATGGATTATGGAGTATCTGATGGGATATAAGGTGTAAGAAGACTGGAAATGCAGGAGGGGACTAAGTAATGAAGGACTTGGATCCTAAAGGTGATAGGAAGCCATTGGAGTTTATTGAGTGGGAGGGTGGCGGGGATGACATGATCAGACCTGAGCTTTAGAAGAAACTTTTGTGATTGAACAGAGGATAGATTGGAGTGGACTTTAGGCAGGCAAACCCACCAGCAGACTACCTTAGTGTTCTGTGCTGGGCTTGCTTCAAACCAGTCCCCTGGTAGTTTAAACCTGATAATTGTATAAAATGAGAGTCATAGTTTATTCAACAGTTAATGAAAGGATATTTCTTGAACCCTAACAAGGGAAAGCCATTTGAAAAGGCTCTGCAGTGAAGGTACCACAGATTGATCCAGCTGAAAATAATTCCCTCACCTCTGAGTTTTCCAGAGTGGTCTGCCAACCAAGCAACAGAGAGTAAACACCCATAGATGATGTCATTGGCTAGATCCTTTAGTTCCCTGAATCTGGGGATGGTTTTTAATACTTTGGGGGGAAGGGAATTAACCTGGAGGAAGGGAGTGTTAGGTAGATATTGCTCCCTCCAAACAAAGATATATTACATATCCCCATGTCTCCTGACCTAGGTGCACATCTGAGTGCCTCTTCTTCAAGACAAAGGTTAGCTTCTTTAAAAAAGATTCTAGTAGTCACTTGGAAAAGGGAGTTAAGAAAATGAAAGCGTACAGAACTGACAGGTTTATGAAGCCCAGAAATCTCTTAAGATATCTATAATTTAACCAGAGGTGACTGGCTGACCTCTGAATGAATAACTTGCCTCTCTTGCCTCCTAACCTTCTTGGTGATATTCCCTAACCTTTTGTTTATACTGGTATTACTTTGCTGTGATATACTGACCTCCCCCTCTTGCTCTACCTGCATCTTCATCTGACTTTGCCACATCACCAGACACCATGATCCCCTGGAGATGGACTTGGACATGACTGCCTCACACCAAAAACAAAAAATGACTTGCTTTTTCTTTAGCTTTCAAAGCTGTTGTTCCTTCATGAGTGTCCCATCAAATTCTGACATTTGTTTTGTTCTGTTTTTTTTCTTTTACCTAGATAGATGATGGAATATTTATTAAGTACAACTTTTAGGAGATCAAGGAGATCAAATCAGTCAATACTTAAATTAATTCAAACTATTCACTGAAAGAACAAATATTGAAGCTGAAATTTAACTATTTTGGCCACATGATGAGAAAAAAGGACTCATTAGAAAAGACCCTGATGTTGGGAAAGATTGAAACAAAAGGAAAAGGGAATGGCAGAGTTTGAGATAGAGAGAGTTCTGGAAACAATGAGCATGAATTTTGACAGACTTTAAAAGAGAATAGAGGCTAGATAGTCTTGGTTTTCTATGGTCTGTGGAGTCACCAAAACTGAACAATAAATGTGCTAGGCACACAGGATACAAATACAAATTTGAAATCTTAACTGTTCTCAAGGAGCTTATATTCTAAAGGAGAAAAACAACACATAAATGAGGGGTTAGAAAGGAGGTTAGGGGAAGCCAGAAGTCCATGATGGTGTGGAGGTAATTGAAGAGATAAGGAGTCCTTCTTTCAGGCTAAATAAGGTAAAAATTTACTAATCAGAACCTAGGAGTAGAATCCAAGTTTCCTTTAGAAAGGAGATACAATGGCAACAACAAGATTATATGATGATCAATTCTGAAGGATGTGACTCTTTGCAATACTGAGATGATTGAAGCCAGTTCCAATGATCTTGTAATGAAGAGAGCCATCTGCACCCAGAGAGGGGACTATGGGACCTGAGTGCGGATCACAACATAGTAATTTCACTCTTTTTGTTGTTGTTTGATTGCATTTTGTTTTCTTTTTCATTGTTTTCCTTTTTGTTCTGATATTTCTTGTGCAACAAGATAATTGTATAAATATGTATGCATTTATTGGATTTAATATATATTTTAACATGTTTAATATATATTGGACCACTTGCTATCTAAATGAGGGGGTGGGGGAAGGAAGGGAAAATTTGGAACACAAGGTTTTGCAGAAGTCAATGTTGAAAAATTATCCATGCATATGTTTTGAAAATAAAAAGCTTCAATAAAAAAAGAAAGAAAGAAATGTAGTACAAAGAATAACCTCTAGCTGCCCAGCGAACATTTCAGGCTCTTTCCAGCTTTACTGCCCAAGGTTTTAAAGGTATTGGTCACTTTTGGAATCATAGGATCTCAGAGTTGGAGGGAGGTTCACAGGCGTTCTTGTTCATCTTGTATCCAAAGCAAGAATCCTTTCTAGAATATTCAAATAAGGAGTTATCCAACTTCATCTTAAAGACAAGTCTTAGAGTTACTATAGCCCTCAGAATTCAACCCCTTGTTTCCTAACTCCTAATCCCATCTTCTATAGAAAGCCTCTTAATTCTAATGCTTTCCCTCTCCTAATTATTGCCTATTTATTATGTGTGTGTGTGTGTATACATACATATATAGATATATATACACTTGTTTGTATGTCTTTATTTGCATATTGTCTCCCCCCATAAATCATGAGCTCTTTAAGGGAAGAGACTATCTTTTGCTTATTTTTGTTTCCTCAGCACAGTGCTTGGCACATAGGCACTTAATAAATAAATGTTTATTGACTTCCTGACTGACCTAATCCCTCTAATGATGAAACTTTCCAAGCTTAGTTTGACTATGAGTCCTCAGCTGACAAAAACCACTTACTCAGACAATAATAAAAATCTTTCCAGCTTGGGGAGACCTACCAGAGCTCATGTTCTTTCTAGAACAGCCTTAGAGAACTCAGGGATGCCTCAATCCCACATATATTAGTGCATTAGTAAAGGAGTATACTGTTCCCATTTTATAGAAGTATAAACTGAGATTTGTTAAGTGATTTGCCTGTAACCATGCAATCAGGAAATGTCAAGGTCAAAACTCAAATCTGAATCATGAGGTCATAGATTCAGAGCTGGAAAGGACTCATTGAGTCTAACTCATTTTTCAGATGAGGAAACTGAGGCCTGTTGAAGTTAAGTTAAGTAAGTATCCAGGGTTACATAGATAATAGGTATCTGAAGAGGGATTAAAAACTCAGGTCTTCTCAATTCCTAAGGATTATTTTGATTATATCATGTTGCCTAATTTTGTGCTTCTCCAAGGTAGGAAGAAAATAACAAGAACCAGAGTCTCCATAGACATAGTTCAATGATTTCCTACTCTAAGAACTAGTTAGACCAGCTTTGAGAAGTTTTCTTCACTCTGGGTAGTTATGTGTATGCCTAAAGTTCATTTGGAAGATATGAAGCATCAGCTCACCAGGAGTTTACAGATCTGCTGAGATTTTTAAGCCTTCTTTCAAACATGGATCCCAAGGGGTCAATGTTCAAATACCTGGCAGGTCAAGCTGACCTATTTACAGATGCAGAGAATCATACAGGGATTGGTGAATTCTAGAACAGCTGTGGGCTAAAGGTGGAGGAATGTTAATATGTTTTTAGAACAGCTCTTCTTTCCCTTTATTTTTTCCCTTCACTGTCAGAATAAAGGATGGTTCTGTTTATTCTCCCTAGATGGCACTGTAATTAGCATCGAGTTGGTGCAAGAATGGAGGGACTGTCATTACCATCTGTGAAAGAGGGCAATATTGAGACCTCTCCATAGAGTAAAATAAGCCAGGGCCAAGTTTTTTCAGGAGTCCCTATCAAGGTCCTGCTGATCTAGTCAGAGCAAGACCAGGAAGAATAGGGGACCAAATGCTGTCATCATTAATGTCAGAAAGTGGTAACAGCCAAGTATTATTTGTCAAGTATCAATCTCATCAGCCATCAGGACATTATGGTGTGAAAGATACCAAGAAAGGTACTTATAATAAAATGCCTTCTTCTACATGCCTGAAATTCTACCATTAGTCACACTTTTGGCCACCTCTTGTGAAAAGTAATATGTTATACCTATATCAGCTAATACCTTTGTAAGAATTAGTTGATAACTAAATTAAGAGACAGATCTTTCAGTAATTAAATTTCAGTGGGATTGGAAGAAGTTATAATAAAATAAGGAGAATCAAAAATAAAATTTTCCTCTTTTACATCCTTGCCCATTTAGTAACATAGTAACTTGAAAACTGTACTTGAAATCAGAAGTATATATCTCAGATACTTACTAGCTATATGACCCTGGATAATGCAGTTTAATTCTTACCCCTTTCTTTACCTACAAAATGGAAATAATAATAACACTTTACCACAAAGGATTGTTGTGAGGATCAAATGAAATTATGTTAAGCACCTTGCAATCCTTAAACCATGATAGGAATATTAGCCATTTTTAATGTGCCTTATAGTCAAGATGAAGCTCATCATTCACAGGCACGAAATTCTGGGATCATTAAGATGTGAGCTCCTTACAGGCAAAAACTACCTTTTGCTTCTTTTTGTAGCCCCAGTACTTACCACAACACCTCACACACAGTTGATGCTTAATAAATGCTTATTGATGGATTGATTGGTCATTCCATGTCAGAAAATGGTACTCCTGAGAGTGTTGATATTCCAGGACTGGTGCCACCAGATGACCATCAGCCCAGTTTGAAATCAGAAGTGCTAGGGAAGGCTCTGGGCTTTAAAAAAAAAAAAAGTCTTGACCCACTGCTTTCACATGCTTAAAATTCAATAATTAGGCATTTAAGCCTTTGGATCAGTGTCTTTCCTTATTTGGGGAAGGGGAACATCAGACAAGAATTTATCATGACTCTTTTCAGATGAGATACATCACAAAAGCTCATATTTAAATAATACTAAAATTTACAAAACATTTTCCTTGCCAAAATCCAGTGAGGCAAGTTGTAAATGTGTTATTGGTCCATTGACAGATGGGAACACAGAGGCTGGTAGAGATTAGGATTTGTCCATTGTCAGACAAATAGGAAAAATTGGAACTGAGAGTTAAATCCACTTCCTTAGAATCCAAATTCAGCCCTATTTCTACTAAGCAGATGAAAAAAAAAATCACCCTTTAATATGGGAGACCTGTCCCCCTCACACACAGCTAGTGCTATGTATTTATGTTCCAGTGAATGCAAAAGCAACTAGTCTGTTTCTGTGGAAGACAAGAAGAGAGGGAAGAAACAACTAGAAGTCAGAATAAATATAGTGTTGGTTTGGGGTTAGGAAAATTAATTTAAATCCAGCCTCAGATACTTCCTGACTGTGTAACCCTGAGAAAGCACCTAATATTATTATTAAATTACAATAGAAAGGAATTGGGTTTTGACATGAGAAAGAATCAGAGAATATTAAAATAGGGAGGGGAGCCGAAGACAGTCTAAATCATATCTAAACAAAAAGCCTCCCTCTCCAACATGGCCACTTAGCCTCTGTCTGAAGACCTGCAGGGAGGATAATCCTTATATCTTGCAAGAGATTTCTTCATACGTTTTGATTGCCCTGATTTCTATATTTTTTCTACATGTTTAGCTGAAATCAGCCTCTCTGTAACTTCTATGCATTGTGCTAGTTTTACCTTCAAGAGCCAAGTGGAATAATATCTGTTTCACATAATATGCCTTCAGATATTTCAAGACAGCTAGCACATTGTCACCTAAGTATTCTCTTCTCTAGGCTAAATATCCCTAGTTCCTTCAATCAGTCCTCATATATTATTGTCTTCATTTCTTTCAACATCCTACTCAATCTCCTTTGGACATCCAGAGGCCTAAAAGGACTCGCCATGGGGAAAGCTGCTTGATTGTTTTCAAAAGGTGAAAAGCTTGTTAAGGGCTTGTGTGTGAGTCTCTTCTGTATTTTTTTTAATCTGGTTAAATTAAATCTTTCCTATATCCTGTGAGTTAGCCTGAATGCTTGCAGAGGAACTAAAGAGGAAAATAAAGGTTATCGATGAAAGAAAAACATTGCCTAGGAGAATTTGATTCATTTTATCAGGGGCTAGAATCCAATTCATGCACAAGTTACAACTTGAAAAAAAGAAGTCAGTAAAATACCCATGACCTCTCCTTCCCCAATGATCCCATTCTTAGCTATATGCCCCAGTAGGTCAAAGATAAGCCCGGTGTAGTAAAATATTCCTATTAGCACAGGTGCTTATAAGTAAATAACAGGAAACAAACCCATCTATTTTGCTGATGTTTAGTTATTTTTCAGTCATAGGCTCTTTATGATCCCTTTTGGCAGGTACTGGAGTGTTTTGCCATTTCTTCTCTATCTCATTTTGTGGATGAGGAAACTGAAGCACACAGTATAGAGTGACTTGCCCAGAGACATATAGTTAATAAGTATCTGAGGCCAGATTTGAATGCAGGTCTTCCTGATTCCAGGCCCACCATTCTATCCACCTATTGGGGAATAATTAAACAAATTACATTTCATGAATGTAATGAACTGTCATTATACTGTAAGGAACAATAAATATAAAGCATAAAGAGAAACATGGTAAGACATGAACTGATGCAAAAGGAACTAAACAAAACTAGTCATAAAAATGACTGAAAGAACAGGGGGGAAAAACCTTGAATGCTATGAAATTAAAAGCAGTCATTCAATAAGTATTTATTAATAATCCATTATATTTCAAGTACAATGTAATATACCCCAAAGGAGAACTATAAGACTGAATTTATCTCCCTTCTGTACAGAGGTTAGGGGATAAGAGATGTGGAATGCTCTAAGTTATATGGACTGGTTGATATATTGGTTAGGGCTGCTCAACTGATTTTATTTTCTCTCTTATTCTTTGTTATAAAAATAGCTGTCTAGAAGGAGAGGAGGAGAATATATTGGAAATGAAGATGATGTAAAAATAAAAGATAACAATCATTTCTTTTTTAGAGAAATAGAAAAAGCAGGAGAAGTAGCTGATTTTCAAAGAGAAGGTGATGAGTTTAGTTTGGACGTGTTGAGTTTGAGCTACTGATAAGATATGGAGGTGATGATGAATGTCCAGTGGGTAGTTTTAAATTCAGGTCGGAAACTCAGGAGATAGGTCAAGGCTACAGATAAAAATGTGTGTTTCATCTGCATAGAAGTGATAGATGAGCCCACGAGGATGGGTGAGATTGCCAAGAGAAAAAGTATAATAAAAAAGAGAAGTAATCTGAGAACAGAACTTTGAGAAGTGCTGATCTTTAGGGTCCAGGGAAGGAGACAGAGCAAGAAATGTCAGAGAAATAGATTAACCAGTACAGCACAGTGTTATAAAAGCAGCGAACAGGATGTTTCAAGAAGAATAGGGTGATCAACAATGTCAGATACTAGAGACACATTAAGAGGGATGAGGACTGAGAAAATGCTGATGGAAATGGAGATTAGATCATAGATCATTATTTTAAACCTGGAAAGGATTTTAGGTGCCATGTAGCTCAATTTCTTCATTTTATAGATGAGGAAACAGAGATTAAGTGACTTCTCTCTGGTTGCCCAGCTGATAGATATCAGAGACAGGATTTGAATCTAGGTCTCACTGGTTCCAAAGCCAGCACTCCACTATATTGCATTGGTTATGACCTTCAAGAGGGCATGATAGGTGCAGAAGTAGGTAGTTAAAAAGTGTATATTGCAGAAGTGAGAGTGTCTAGACTGCTTTCAGATGCAATAGAAGACAAAAAAGAAATATATTACATGGTCTTTACTTATTGTCTACTTGGGACAAAAAAATACATGTATGTTTTTTAAAAAAACATTTAAGCAGCAACATAAAAATTATGGCAAGATATGGTCCAACTTAAGTGGTTATTATTGAGTCATTTAAGTCATGTCTGACTCTCCCTGACCTAATTTTGAAGTGTTCTAGGCAGAGACACTAGAGTGGTTGACCATTTCCTTCTCCAGCTCTTTTTATAGATGAGGAAACTGAGGCAAACAGGGATAAGTAATTTGCCCAAGGAAACACAGGCCTTAAGTGTCTAAGATCAGATTTGATTCTAGGCTCAGCACTCTATTAATTGAACTGCCTAGCTGCCTCATAAATGAATAGGGAAGATCATTATTCAGATGAGAGTAGTCAGGGAAGACTTCAAGGTGGAGGTATGATTTACTTGCCCAGAGCCTTGAAGGCTGAATTTGATACGATTAGGTAGAAATGAAGTAGATATTGCAAGTGAAGAAAATAATATAAGCCCAGGTATAAAGGCAGAAAAGAATAAGGCTGTTATATTCCTTAGGGACAGTGGTAATGCTAACTGGGCAAAATGCTGAAAAATAATGAGAGATGAGGTTAGGTCACTCTTAGTTGATCATTAGGCTAGGAGAGAGGAAGAAAGAAACATGAGCAAAGAAACAAGGAGATATAAGGAGAGCAATGAACCAAATCTGGACCCTCCCTCAAAGTAAAGAGTAACTCACAATTGTGTGCTCTAAGCTTTTGTGGGGAAGGGGAAAAGAGCTGACAGCTCTAGCTCTAGCAACTAAAACAGAACTAATGGAAACAAAGACTAAAGAAACTGGCCTATCCAGGTTCTAGCTCCAGCTAAATCATCTGTTAGCCTTGGCTGAATTCTTCTCATTTTTCTGAACCTCAGTTTCCTCATTTCAAAAATAAGAGAGCAAAAAAAAAAAAAAAAAGAAGAAGAAGAGAGCAGATGAGGATCCTATGGTCCCATTGCAGCTCTGGTATTTTGTGATTCTGATAGCAGTGCTGCAATGCTGTTACATAGAGCTGCTAAGTGTCAGGAAGCCCCCAAATGCTCCTTTAGAGCACCCTTCCCAGAGCTACTTCAGAGCAGGAAGCAAGTGAGGTGGGTAGTGAGTCCCCTAAGAGCCCTTAGCAAATGCAGATTTTCATTAAGGAGAGAGACTGGGAGCAGAGTGGGCACTGAGATTAGAAATATTTGTTTTTAATTGTTCCTTCTCCCTGAGCTCAAAACAGGGTGAAAGTAGAGGATGGTGCTGTCCCCTGATGAGTCCCTTGAAGCAAAGAGTACTTTTTCATCACGGCTATGTTCTTCCTGCCCAGTACCAATTAGACTGGGAGTTTTACTGTCTTCCAGTTAGAACAGCAGGCTTCTTAATACCCTCAATTCCTTTCCCTTTCCCAGGCCCATTCATTATGTTCCAAGGCTCCTATGGTCAACTGGAACATGGACAAGTGAATATTGTCCTGAATACCCCCAGCAGCAGCTTCAACCTTCATGCACAGACTTTAACTAGGACTTATTCCCACCCATGTGGTCTCATGGAAGACTCTTAAGCAGAGGAACCAAACTTGAGTTCCAGGGGCAGATTCCTGACCTGGTACTCTATGCTGTCAGCCTGACCCCAACCTCAAGTCTGCTGTTTAATTCTTGCTTCTTTTACAGCTTGCCGAATTGGTAGCAAGCTGTCATCCACACACATCTGCTCCCTGTCTTGATGAATACATGATTTTCAGAAAGACAGGTGGGGAGGGGAGGAGGAAAAGCTAGAAAGTCAGGGTAGGGAAGGGACAGGAAGGCAAGGGAAGGCAAGGCAAGGGAAGGCAAGGGGAAAAGAAGCTACTAGAAAAGCCTGTGCTACACTATGAGGGGTGAGGATCAGGAATTCTGTCTCCAGAACCAAATGTGAGCTGGACTTCCTATTAGAAATTGTCCAATCCAAATGAGATTTTTAAAACTGTCTTGAGAAAGCATAAAAGTTCTGAGCTAAATCTCAATAATGTAAAACCTTAGTGTGTCTGTCATGGAAGAGAGTAATTCTCAATATATGTTGGTTAAAAAAAAAAAGAAGTAGACTGTTTTTAGTCATATCCTAGACTGTAGGAAAACTGATTCAAAAAACAGCTACATGGACAGAAAAGATAGGTATGTCCTTAAAGCTTTGGAAATAGAAGACAGCTCAAGAGGGATGGGGAACTAAGAAATGAAATTCTGAGTATACAATCATAAATAATCCCAGTGAGGAAGAAAAAGGGGAAGTAGCAACAAAAACCAGTGTAGCAAAGAGAATTCTCTGAGGGATTGAAATTTTAAAAGGATTTGTACAAAAGATAGAAGGAGGTGCTCATAACAAAGGATGAATACAAAAGAATAGGTAAGAAGGTGAAAGACTGGAATGGGATGAAACTTGTAGAACTGATAAGGACAACATATAGGGCCTTTTAAAAGCCAAATTCAAAGTTACAGTATGTGAATATAATAGAATATATTGTTCTATAAGAAATGATGAACAGTTCTCCAATTGATAAATGGTCAAAGGATATGAACAGACAGTTTTTAGATGAAGAAATTGAAACCATTTCTAGTCATATGAAAAGGAGTCTAAATCACTATTGATCAGAGAAATGCAAATTAAGACAACTCTGAGGTACCACTGCATACCTCTCTGATAGACTCAGATGACAGGAAAAGATAATGACGAATGTTGGAGGGGATGTGAGAAAACTGGGACACTAATACATTGTTGGTGGAATTGTGAACTGATTCAACCATTCTGGAGAACAATTTGGAACTATGCCCAAAAACGCTATACCCTGTATATACCCTTTGATCCAGAGTGTTTCTACTGGGCTTGAATCCCAAAGAGATCTTAAAGGAAGAAAAGGGACCCACCTGTGCAAAAATGTTTGTGGCAGTCCTGTTTGTCATGGCTCGAAACTGGAAATTGAATGAATGACCATCAGTTGGAGAATGGCTGAATAAGTTATAGTATATGAATGTTATGGAAAATTATTGTTGTCTAAGAAAATATCAGTAGAATTATTTCAGGGAGTTCTGGAGAGATTTACATGAACTGATGATAAGTGAAGTGAGCAGAACCAGGAGAACATTGCACATGGCAACAGCAAGATTATACGATGATCAACTCTGATGGACTTGGCTCTTTTCAACAATGAGATGATTCAGGCCAGTTCTAATGATCTTGTGATGAAGAGAACCATCTGCACCTAGACAGAGGACTGTGGGAACTGAGTATTTTCACTTTTTTGTTGTTGTTTGCTTGCATTTTGTTTTCTTTCTCATTTTTTTTCCTTTTTGATATGATTTTTCTTGTGCAACATAATTGTAGAAATATGTATAGAAGAATTACACATGTTTAACATATATTGATTTACTTGCCATCTAGGGGAGGAGGTGGGAGGAAGGGAGGAAAAAAATTTGGAATACAAGGTTTTGCAAGGGTGGATGTTGAAAACTATCTTAAAGCTATTATTATTTTTTAAAGCTATATGTTTTTAAGACAGATAAGGAATAACTAAGATCACCACTTGGAGAAGCTATCATTTGGCAAAGAAGGCAGAATCTTCTATGGAAAGCAGTATGGTGCAAGGGAAAGAATATTGGTGTTAGGACATCTGGTTCTACTCTTGCCTCTGCTGCTTCCTGTAGCACCTTGATAAATATATTAGCACCTCTGAGCCTCTGTATCTTTACCTTAAAATGTGACTAAAAATACCAGTCCTGTTTGTTTTACAGAGGTACCGTAGGTGACAAAATGAGATAATAGATGGCAATATAATTTGCAAAGTATAATGTAGGAGATGACTACAGACTCAGTTGCTATCTTAGTTCTCTCTTCTCCATCAAGGAGAATAATATTCAAGGTGGAAAAATTAGAATGACTATAGCTGAGAGGCAATTAAAGAGAAGATTCGCAAGTGTCCCATTGCTTTGAATGAGTTCAAATCAGCCTTAGACACTTAGTATTTGTGTAGCCCTGAGCAAGTCACTTAACCCAGTTTGCCTTAGTTCCTTATCAGTGAAATGAACTGGAGAAGAAATGGCAGACCGCTCCAGTATCTTTTCCAAGAAAACTCCAAATGGGGTCATGAAAAATTAGACATGACTGAAAAATGAATGACAATTGTGATTACAGAAACTTTCAGTGGGTTTTAAACCATCTTAAGGAAAAGAGAGATGCCAGAAGGCAGACAAACATCCCAATTTTCAAAAGATGTATTATCAAAAACCATGGTTGATATTAATTCATATAAAAATTCTAGAATGAATTCTGCAAGCAATTAAAAAATAAAGAAGTAATCACTAGAAATTAATATGGGTTTACTGTGAATAAATTCTGACCAACTTTCCTTATTGATTTTTGACTGATTTAATGAGCAGTGGTCAAAGAATTCATCACCTAATAGCTAGTGTACTCGTGATACAATCTATTGCTGGACCCAAAGACCACATTCAAATCCTTTTCAACATGATATAACCTATCAGAACTGGGGTTTTTACCGACTTCAACTTTAAGAACCCAGAGTCACCTCCAGGTCACAATGAGAAATCTAGAACAAGACGTTCATCTCCTAAAACAAAAACCCATTTTAATACCAATATTTTTCTGGAGATACAATATAAATATAAATTATAGAATGCCACAGTCTTAGAAGACTCAAAACTGTGGGTTACCCAAAGGGTAATAGACAGTTGTCTGGTAAGTATAAATAAGCTACTATTTCTGACAATGTAACATTAAAAAAAATATATCATCAGAGATGTGTGAAGGGAAAAGAAAGTGAGCCAATCATATAACGAGAGCAAGGGATAACAGATGGAGAGGCTGTATGCTATATTAGTACCCATGTAGTATCAGCAGTCCTCAGGAAGGTCCTCAGCATTGGGTAAACCTCATGTGAAAGATTAATGGAAAGAAATGAGCAAGATTAAACAAAAAGAGATAGGTTGCGGTCTATATGGGGGTATGTGTGTATATATGTATATTTATATATATGCATATATGTCCACACACACACACAAATACACTGCTCTAGGGAGTACCGCATTGATGAGATCACAACCTCATTGAAATTTGGCCGAGACTAGGAGATTAATAGAAAGTCATAAATACAGTACATCTTGATTTCAGTAAGGCATCTGACAGAGATTTTCATGTTGTCTTTGTTGATAGCATGGTGAAATATGGGCTGAATGTTAATGCTATTAGGTGGATTCAAATCCAAAGGATGTTGATTAATGGATCCTTCCCAACATAGAATGAGGTCTGTCATTGTGTGCCATAGGTTTTCATACTTGATACTGTCCTCTCCAACATTTTTATTAGCCACTTGGATGAAAATATAGCAGGCACATTTATCAAATTTGCAGATGACACAAAACTAATCCATTCAATAACAGAATCAAGATTTAAAGGGATCTAACAGGCTAAAGTGGTAGACTAAAACCAATAAAACTAAATTGAATAGAGATAAGTATAAAACCCTGCACTCGTGTTCCAAAAATCAATACCTCGGGTTAGGGGAGACTTGATAACAGTTCATATGAAAAGGACCTAGGGGTCTTAGTGGGCTCAATATGAGTCAACAGTTTGAAATAGTTAGCATGACCCTAGGCTGCAATTAATGCAGAAGCCCATGTACAGCTTGGAGGAGGTTAATGATCTGACTGTACTATCCTAACAATAAGAGGACATCTGGAGTATCTTTAATCCTTGTTGTGACATTTAAAGACGGACACTGAATAAACTGAAGCATATGCAGAAGTTGGCAGCCACAGGGCTGAAATGTCTGCAAGCCAAATCACTTGAGAAATAGTTAAGGATCAAGGTTATCTTACCTGGAGAAGGAGAAGATGCAAGGAGACAGAAAACCACTAGAAGGATATCCAAAGACTTACTATGTGACATGGGGCAAGTCACTCCACTCACTGAAAAGGAGGAAGATGAAGGAATCTGGGTCTAGGTGATATTTAAGGGGTAGTGAAAAGAGCATTGGGCTGGAAAGCCAGGAGACCTGGGTTCAAGTCCAAGCTTTCCCCAATAGTCTTTTCTTCTCAGCTAATGTGGCACTAGACTAGGAGTCAAATTCTAGGCTCTAAGGCCAACTTTCAATGACTGTGGGAAAGTCATTTACCCGACTTTCAGTTTCTTACCTCTGTAGTTCTGCCTCTACCTCCTTCCTCTAAACAGTAATAACCTAGGCTTTTCTAGGTAAGATTCAAGAGTTGCTGTAGCCTAAAACTTTGCCCCTGGTGATGAGCATCTCCAGACTTAGCTGGTCTGGTCCTCCAAAAAAAAGGCATACAGTCCATCACCAGGCCCATATGCAAAACCTGGAAGAATGCCTCAGACTTTGGTCTCTGCAGATGGCTCACTCCCATCCCATGATAAGGCAGTAGAGGAAATGTTCAGCTGGAGCGACAATTAATTTATTAAGCACCTACTGTGTGTTAGGCACTGTGCTAAATGCTGAGGATACAAAAAGAAACCAAAAAAGCCCCTGCATTCAAGGAGCTTACAATCTAAGAGAAAAGATAACATGTAAACAATCTCGACCCAAGCAAGCTGTACACAAAATAAATAAGAAATAATTAAAAGAGGGAATGTCCCGGAATTAAGAGGGGTTAGGAAAGTACTTTTATAGAAGGAAGGATTTTAGTTGGACTTAAAAGGAATCCAGGAAGGTCAGCAGAGGAGGGGGAGCATTCTAGTCATGTGGACAGCTAGGAAAATTCCAGAGCTGAAAAATGGAATGTCTTGTTCCTGAAACAGGGAGGAAGCTAGTCTCACTGGACCAAAGAGTACATGTTGGGGAATAAGGCATGAGAAAACTGGAAAAGTAGGAAGAAGCTAGAGTAGTGAATGCAAAACAGAGCATTTCACTGGAGGAATAGTCACTAAAAATAGCTTGCATTTATAATGAACTTTAAGGTTTGCAAAGAATTCTCCATTTGAATCCTTTGATTCTCACAACAATGCTGAGAAATAGATGTTATTATTTTCTCCACTTGACAGACGAGGAATACCTTAGTCTATTCACCCATATAGCTAAGGAAATATTTGACATAAGATTTGAACTCAGGTCTTCCTGATGAAATCCAACATATTATCCATTGTATCTCCTCCTCTGTAAAATGGAGGTATAAATACACATACTACCAATTTCATGGAATTGTTATGGCTGGAAATGCTTTTCAAAACTTTAAAACACTTTATAAATTAAGTTACTCCTAAAACTCAAAGATTCTATCAATTAATTGGTTTCATTAAGAGTAAATGAGTAAATTCTTTTGGTATAAGACTTCAGCTGGAGCATTGTGGACACCAGGGTTATAGAAGAGCTTTTCACAAGCCTGAGAGTGTCTGGAGGAGAGATATCAAGATGGAGATGAGGATGGAAGGGAGTTTACATATTTAGACTGAAATAGAGAAGACTCAGGAGATAAAAGGTAGATATTTTCAAGTATTTGAAGGACTGTTATTTAGAAGGATTAAAGTTGTCTTGTTTGGCCCCAGATGCCAGAACCAGGAACCAATTTCAAGTTCGATAGCTGGAGATACTTCTTAAAGTTCAGAACTGTCCAAAAGTAGAATGGGCTGAGTAGAGAGGTCATGGAAGGTCTTCAAAAAGGAGCTGGATAACTCCTTATTTGGTGTGTGATAATGGGGGGTTTCTTTTGGTATAATTTACACTAGATGGCCCTGAGGTTCTTTCCAACTCCCATATTCTGTAATCACTGGAGTGGGGGACTTAAGGACCTCTCTGAGAAGGGAGATCTTTCTGCTCTTCCTTTTCAAGGAACCAGAGTAAGCTAGTTCACCACCATGATGCTTTACTTGATCTATATCCAACAGGTAGCTTTGGGAAGGTGAAGTTAGGATAAGAAAACAACTAGGTTAAGCTGGTAGGAAATGTTGAGCTTTCTTAAATGCAGAATATTAACATTCCCCTCCACTACTGGGCTGGAATTGGTGAATATTTATGAGAAGACTGTTTGCTTCACAAGGAGGGAAATCTTAATGAGCTTTCTTTCCTTGTTGACTTTAGGGTGGGGCTGTTTTGTTGTCAGTGTCATGTCTCTAATCTGAATTCTTACCCAGTTGCACATTTTTCCCCCTAGGTTTCTCAGAAGTAATGAGATGGATTGGAACTTCTGGGCTAAAACTTTGGATGGAATTAAGCATTCAGGGTGTTTTTGTTGTTCAGTTATTTTCAGAAATGTCCAACTCTTCATGACCCCATTTGGAGTATTTCGATAAACTTGTTGGAGGGGTTTTTTCCTAGTTTTCTTAGCTCACTCTCGAGATGAGTAAACTGAGGCAAACAGTTAAGTGACTCGCTTAGAGCCACATGGCTAGTAAATATATGAGGCCAGGTTTGAACTCAGGAAAATGAGTCTTTCTGACTCTAGCCCCTCAGGCTATCCATCCCCAACTATGTCCTAAGCATGCTGAAATATGAAATAAGAACAGATTTTAAGGCCTTCTCTCCCCACCCCAAAATCTGTAATAGTAACACAAATATATGTGGCTGTGTTCCTATGGGTGCATATCCATTTCTCTAAGTGTATGTATGAGAGAGAGAGAGAGAGAGAGAGAGAGAGAGAGAGAGAGAGAGAGAGAGAGAGAGAGAGAGAAGAAAAAGAAGAAGATGGAGGAGGAGGAGGAGAAGGAGGAGGAGGAGGAGGAGGAGGAGGAGGAGGAGGGAGGGAGGGAAAAAGAAAGGGAGGGAGAGGCACTAAAGGTTCTTCCATCTGCAGTAGATCTCTAATATCAGTAAGACAACTCTGTCCAAGGGTTTTGAATGCCATCTATCCATGCTCACTTATGCATGGGTACAGAGGAGCATTATAGCTATTCATTTGTTATCCCTTGTTTTCAGACAATGACAGCACAACCTGATAGTTAATTATACTTTTCCTCAATCATATCCCCTAGGCCACTTATTGCATATAGATAACCACTGGATCTATCTCTTTGCACCCTTCACACATCTCTCTGATGCCCTTTGAGTCATCTGCAACCTTGACTCCTTGGAGACTTCTATTACCAGCAAACATGAAACATCACCAGGAGAACTCATTCTGATCCCTCAATCAATCTGCATTCTTATAAATGAGGATCCTCTATCCCCTTATACAGAATATAACTCAACCATGCCTTCTCATCCCAGGTGACTCTTGTCCTCTCTTAATTCAGTCCATATTGTGGGTGGGGCAGGGGAAGAAGAAAGAAAGAAGGGAGAAAGGGAGAAAGGAAGGGAGGAAAGGGAGGAAGAAAGGAAGGAGAAAAGGAAGGGAAGGAGGAGGAAAGGGAGGGAGGAAGAAAAGGAAGAAAGAAATTTGTTTAGCATATGAGCAAATAGCTTACATTTCCAGTCCTACATCTCTCCAGTGATATCCTTTCTGCTACTTCTGCACAGGTTTTCCACTAGTAATAGACTATAGCCCAGTAATGCTCACCATGCATCTTTCTTTTGCCCTTTGGGTGCTTGGCCACATTTATTTCTTTAAAGGACATGGCATTCCATCTTGCCAGCAATCTAGCAGTACCAGAATATTTATGTTTAAAAAGTGGGCTTTTGTTTCAGGGAGAAGGCTAAAGTCATCAAAAGCACTGACCAATTTCCCAGATACAATCCAGCCTACATCTCTCATCCTATTCAATTCCGTGCCCTACTTATTGTCCATTTGCAGTGTCTAGACAAGATATTTACGATGATAGACCAGATCAGTGGGCTATTGGTCCAGCTATACATTATAGTCTGGATAATTGCTATTCTTTGGCCACCCTCTTCTATTTGAATGTAGTCAAAAAAAAAAAAAACATTTATTAAGTGCCTACTATACGCCAGCATTGTGTTAACTGCTAGGGCTTCAAAGAAAGAAAAAAATGTATAATTCCCTGCACTCAATGAAATCACATTCTAATGGAGAATATTTTTTTTCCACTGGAAAACCTCCATGTCAGTGACAAATATCCCTGGCAAATATATGTCTTCCTGTTTTATGCCTTGCTTGATATTAATAATCAAAGGGTCACCAACAAAGTGATCTCCTTTGTGTCTTTCGAAGAATTTTATAATGATTTTGACATGTGCATAGAAGACAAGCCCCTTTAAGACACCATTTTGTTCTATTGAATAAATACTTTTAAAAATAGTCAACAAACAATAAACACAGCAGGATATAGTGTTTTCTGTACTCTTCAGTCGGTTGCATAATTGTCAATGTGTGCCTGACTACAGAATGTTGTTGGCAAAAGCATGTTCATTCCCATCTCAGATCTTCATCAAGAAGGCTCTTGATATATGAGTAGATAGAGTATTATCATAAAGATTTTATAGAGGTAGGAAAATAGGAATTGCGTTGGCGGTTATTATTATTTTCTCATCTGCCTTTTTTTAGTGGTAATAACATCCATGTTTTTTCCCCAAGCTTTTAGTCTCTTCCCCTCTAGATATGTTGAGAATCAATTCCTGAAAAAACATTTGTGTTGAACAAACAAATAGGTCGTTGTAGCAGAGAGCATCTGGGGATCCTTAAAGGCACTCTGCAGTTTTCCAAATGTAATATAGCCTGACTATGTGAAAGATTAAAGATATGACAAATAATAATAATAATGTTTATAGTAATACTTTCATCCATTAGGCAAGTAGGAGGGACATGTGGCCAAGTCAAGGAATGATTGACTTGGACCTGGGTTCAAGTATTGTTTCTGTCATTGTGTCATTTAATCTCTCTTGACTTCAGTTTTCTTCTGAGTTAATTATGAGGAGGCTAGACAAAATGGTTTTGAAGGTCTCTTTGAGCTTTAAATCCTTGATGCCATTATCTCCATTTTACATATGAAGAAAACCAAGTTAGGGAGAGGTAAGAAAGCAGAATGACTCCAAAGTTGGTCATCTAGAATGATGATGATACGCTCAAAGAGGGAAGTTAAGGAGACAAGACATTTGGGGTGCATGGACATGGCCATGAGTCTGGAGGGAGAGGGTGAAAGACAATGAATTTGGTTGGACATATGTTAACTTTGAGATGCCAATAGGACATCCAGTTAGAAATGTCCCATGAGCTGTTGATGATCTACAAATGGGGTTAAGAGGATTTAAGATTGGAGAGACAGATTTGCCAATCATCTGCATAAAAGTAATAATTAAACTTATAGGAACTGATGAGGTTCCAAGACAAGGTGTAGACAGAGAAGAAACAAGGGATCAGAGTAGAACTCTAGGGGATATCTACAGTTATTAGAACATGAATTATGTTTGAGTAGGGAAGAGAAGTAAAGCAATCATGAAAATTGGAGAAGACCAAGAAGGTGACTCTCTCTTGCCCCTCTCATATTCTATCATGGATCATGTATATTTGTCCTTGTGTTGTATCATACATCCTCATCCAGTTGCATTGTAAGCTACTTCATTAGGGGTAGTCATGTTTGTATTGCTTTGTCCCCAGTGCTTAATTCAGTATCTTACATATAACAGATGCTTAATAAATTATGATGTAACAGAGGAACACTAGGCTGAGAAACAGGAACATGTATATTTGATTCCCCCCCCCCAAATACTAACAAGCTGAGTGATTTTAGTTAAGATGCTTGGGCTCAGCCTCATTTTCTTATATGGCACAAAGGATAAAGCACAGGACCTAGAGTCAGGAAGAACCACGTTCTAATCCAGCCTCAAATACTTATTAACTGTGACCCTGGGCAAGTCACTTAAACTTTGTCTGCCTCAGTTTCCTCATTTGTAAAATGAGGATAATAATAGTACCTATCTACCCAAGGTTGTTGTGAGGATCAAATGAGAGAACTGTAAAGTATTTAGCACAATGTTTGGCACATAGTAAGAACTATTTAAATGTTAGCTATTAGTATTTTTTAATTATGGGAAAGGGCTAATAATAACACCAGGTGCTTAATAAATGCTTGATTCCTTACTTCCTATATTAAAGAGCATAGTAATAGTACCTATCTCCCAGAGCTGTTGTGAATATCAAAGGAGATAATGTTATAAAATACTTTGCAAACTTTAAATCACTATAAAAAATGTTAACTATTATTATTGTCAAATGTTTGTTGAATTGAACCAATAATGGCACAATGGAAAAACCTTGGCTCTTTAGTTAGAGAACCATTTACCAACTGTGTAACCTTGGCCAAGTGACCCTCCCCTGGGCTTCTGTTTCCTCATCTATAAAATAAAGGGGTTGGTTTAGATGGCTTCAGAGATCACTTCTAACTTTAGACCTTTGATTCCCTATGACTTATTTATAGAACATTTTAGAATTTACAAAACACTTTCTACATACACAATCTGTGAGATAAAATAAGTCTTATTTTTGCCTTTTTGTGAATCACGGTATCTGAGTCTCAGAAACATTAAGTGATTGATGCAAGATAACATAGCTGGGAAACATCAATACTAAGACTTTCTAATTCGGACTCCATTTCTCTGTCCACTGTCCACAGCTGCCCCATCTCTATAGGATAGCACATGCTAAGTGGCAAGTGAGTAGTACCAATGTTCAGGATTGTTTTAGTTCCAAACAGGCAGAAATTATCAAAGGTCAAAGCAATCTGAGAAAGATTCAGGGAGTTGGTGGGTCTGGAGTTGAACCTTGACAGATGAGAAGGATTTAGGTAGGCAGAGAGGAGAAAGACAAGCGTTCTAGGTAGGGAAGAGAAAGGTGAGCAAAAGCATCAATGAATAAGAGATTTGTTCTCTGGGGACAGTGAATAGCTCAGACTAGTTGAAACAGATGATTCATTTGGGAGAGTCATGGGATCTAAGGTTGGAAGCATAACAGTTGTGTGCTGAATGGATTGAGAGGGAGAGGTTGGAGGGGGAACACCAATTAGGAGGCTATTAAAATGTTCAGATGTGAAGTGATAAAGCCTGAATTAGTATGTGTGTGGAGGGGGAGAAGAAGATACAAAAGACAGGATTATTATGGAAGTGTCATTGACAGCCTCAGAATCACAGCTTTGGGGGTGGGGAGAAGGGAATTAAGCATTTATTTAGCTCCTACTATATGCCAAGTATTTTACAAACATTATCTCAGTTGACTCTCACAAAAACTCTGTCAAGTGGGTGCTATAATTATTCCCATTTTTACACTTGAGGAAACCAAGGCAGACAGCAACTTGCCCCAAATCACACAGCTAGTAAGGGTCTGAGGCTGGATTTTAATTCAGATCTTCTTGTTTCCAGATCCAGTGCTCTAACCACTGTATCTCCAGCTGTTTAGAGCTAGAAGGAATTCTCAGAGGATATTTCATCCAACCCCTACATTTTAGAAATGAAAGGAAGTGAGTGAGATCCAGAGAAATTAAGTGACTTCACCAAAGTCAGAAAGGTAATAAGTGACAAAGGTGGAATTGGAAGCCAGGTCCTCTCTCTCTTGCCACTTGTACCACATCGCTTCTGACAAGAACATCAACAGATGCACCTAAATTAAGTTGAAATGTACAAAGGATTGAGTCCTTGACCTTGATGTTAGGCCAGCTTACTGATGGGCCTTGAGCCACAGATTTGGCAGCTGATTAGATGGAGGCTGGAAGGAGATAGGAGATAAGAGAAAGGAAATAATCAAAGATAAGTACAAGGTTTAAAGTCTGGATAAATGGGGGAATGATAGTGCCCTTGATGGAAGGAGAGGAGTTAGGAACCCAGAGTAATGAATCCATTAGAGCTTGGCTCACTCTTACCCAGCTCCTCTATGATCCATCAGTTCATGTTTACCAAAGCATTCCCAAATAAATGCAGTAAAAGTTTGCTGTAATATGATTAGCCTATAACATGGATATTAGCTCTGGCTCTCTAACATCAACATTATAAAGAGGTCCCCTGAGTTGAGCATTATTTTGCTTTAGCCCCTTCCTCCTCAGCTCTTAAACCCAAATCAAAAAATCTTCCTCCTGCTAATATTTAATTCTGAAATAGTTTAGATTTCTCTATGTTGAATGGTGTTGCAAGAGCCTAGCTGCTGAAATATAAAATATTCTTCTTGAAGATAGATTTTCTTTTTTGCCTTTGTGTCGATAGCATTTTAAAAAGTAACTGGTATATATAGGTGTCTAATAAATGCCTATCGGTTGTTTGCATGCCATTGAACAGGAAAGAACTAGGTTGCATCAATGACACAGGATAGAGAGAGGGAGGAAAGAGAGGAAAGAATTCTCTTTGGTAAAGAGACAAATGATCTCTGTTCCCTGTTCCAACCTCATACAACCCCAGTCCTCACCTTGTCAAAGTATCTCTGCCCCTATTCCTTCCATATCTCCCTCCTCTACACACACACACACACACACACACACACACACACACACACACACCAATTCTCCCCTGAATGAAGGAAAAAATGTCCTCTGGTTTCAGCCAATCCTTTATAAGAACCATTTGTGCAGTAGGCATAATTTCCCAGCTAGAAAGGAGGGAAAAGAAGAAAATCCTATACACACACTAAAAATCTTTAGTTTTTGCTTTTCTTGAGATAATCTATAAATTGCATACAGCCTGAACCTAAAAGCCTGGGCCATAAAGCAGCTTTTCACACCCTGGAAAGGTGGCCTTCTCCAATCCCATCACCCTGTTACTGTGAGATCTGAGACCCATTTCCCTGCCCTGGGTAGGAAGCCTCTGAGAGACAACTAGAAGGTAGAATAAGACTCCAGTAGAAGGAATAAAAGCTTCATTTCCCAGCCCCCTTGTTGCTATGGTTCCTTCTCTGACCCTTCATATATTTTTTAAAAATATTTAATTTCCTAGAGGGGAAATTAAATTGGATAATACCATTAATTTGAGAGAACACTGCCTAATAGAGCAAGCACCAAAATTGCTGACTTCTGATTCATCCTGGAGCCTCAAAGATGACCCGGGGAACATCCTGTAAACCCATAGTGCCCCCAGCTACCTTTGTCCAAGGAACTACCTTCTCCCTACTGACCCTCCGGGGCTAAATTGGAGAAGAGAATTTGTATTCAAGGTAGAGCAGTTCGACAGAGCTTTTCACTTTTATACTTTTCAAAATGTAGTAAAGGAGAACCAGCCCAAGTCCTTGAGAAATCTGGTGATGGGGAGATTTGCCCAGTCATCTGGGGGCATGTTGTTTCTCTTTTTGAGCATTCGATAGGCTCCCCAACCTATGCCTAGGAAAAAATCATTCTCAAACAAATATCTCTGATCTGAAAGTAGAGGAAATATGGTTTAATATGAAACCTAGATTTAGAGTTAGGAGACCTGGGTTCAAAACCTGACTTTGCTTTGAACAGAATTGTCCCAAATCCCCTATGGCTATAAGGCCCTGGCACTTCTCCAAAATTTCATCTCTCCTTTCTCCCTGTAATAGAAAAATTAGTGCACATGTTTAATCTATGTTGGATAATTTGCTGTTTAGGGGAGGGGTTGGGAGAAGGGAGGGAGAAAAATTTGGAACACAAGGTTTTGCAAGGGTGAATGTTGAAAACTATCTTTGCATATATTTTGAAAATAAAAAGCTATTATTTTAAAAATAAACAAAAAAGTTAGTTTAAAAAGGAATTAAGCTATAATTAATTAATTGATGAAAAATTCAATTTTCTTACATTTTCATACATATGATGAAGCTCCTCAATCAACTTGAGAGATTTTATAGGTCCTTGGCCTTTGGATGAAGGCAATACTGCACAGGAAATATCTAGTGATTAACTGAATCAGTCTTAGGTTAATAGGACCCTTGGTCCATATTAAATTTTTTTCAAAAAAAAAAATCCAGCAATTTCTGAGAAGCTCCAAACTGAAAATATTGTGTAAAAGAGAATTCTGAAAGGGAATTACCTCCCCCCTCCCTGTCCCATCCCCATCCCTATTGTCAAGGAGGCTACTGAACCAGTATGAAAGTGCCTTGTCACCTCCTTGACACTCCAATCAATCATGATAAGCAGTCCCTACCATGTTGTAAAGAACCCTGTCCCATATTCCCTTCCTTTGGGATATCTTCCCCAATTAACTCCTCTGAACCTGACTACTTTTATTCTTACTCCTCTCCACTAAGGGCTCCTATTTAGAGAGGATTAATTTATATTTGGTCATAGATTTCTTTCTATAAGTGCTCTTTTTTGGTGGATTCCATCTTCTTCACACCCTAAAAGCAAGGGCCCCATATTTCCCTTCTCTATCCCCTCTAACCACAAGTAAACATAGAGTTTTTTGTATCTATACTGACAGGCTGAACGATTGACTGATTTTTCAATAATTTCAAAAGCACAGAAAAATTATCTTCTCTAAAGCTCTCAGCCCTAGATAATATCAACTTCTACTTGGGATCTGAGTCAAAGTTGTATTCAGTTCTCACCTGACGGTATGATCGTATATATTCAGACAGGTTATAGCCTCTGTGACGATCAATTTTCTTCTCTGCAAAATGGAAATAATAATGGTACCTAGCTAACAGGATTGTTCTGTGGATCAAATTAAATAATATATGTAAAAACAAGCAACAAATTTTAAATGCTATAGAAGTATTAACTGTTATTTTTGTATTATTTTAATTATCAATTTATAGCAGCTTTACTCACTTCAGGATAATTGAAATCTGGCTGTGCCAGTAATGAACAACCTTCATGATCATCATTTCTACCTCCTTATCTGTGGTTATCATTTGTATATACAAACAAGAAGAGTCAGTATCACAGTGCAGGGGACAAATTGTTGAATATGGAGTTAAAGGATCTGGCTTCTAATCCTGGGTCTGCTACTTGTGTGAATTTGGACAAGGAAGAGGAAGGGGGAAAGTACTCATTAAGTAGCTACTATGAAGCAGACAATGTGTTTTAAAAAATTGTAAATATCTCACTTGATCCTCATAACCAGCTGAGAGAGAGATTCTATTATTATCCTCATTTTATAGTCAAAGAAACTGAGGCAGACAGATTTAAATGGCTTGCCCAGGATCACAGAGTTAGTAAATATTGGAGGTTGGATTTGAACTCAGGTCTTCCTAACTCCAAACCCAGTGATCTATCCACTGCATCATCTGGTCACATAGATCATTTAATTCTCTGGACCTTAGTTTCTTCATCTGTCAAATGAGAAGATTAGACTAGATGATTTTCTAAGGTCCCTTTCTCCTCTGAATCTATGATATTTAGATCCTATGGTCTCTCCTTCCCTACTCCTATGAAGTGATTGTTATGCACGGCCATGAAAACAGATAAGTTAGGTGTGAAAAAAATGGGGAAAAAATCCCTTTGATCCTGAGTTCCACAGGCCACAGGCTTTCCAAGGAAAATGCTAACATTACTCATCCCATTCCAAATTATGTAATGCCCCTCTAGCAAAAGTTTAAAATAGGGTCTACAGTCATGCCTTAGTAAAACCAGGGAGATATTTAAATAATTGTGCAGTGAAATTCTAAAGTCAACGCTTGGTTTTTGAATGTTCATGGAGAGAGGAGGGGTAGAGATCCCCCAACCATTGACTAATCCAAAATGACTTATACTTGGTTCTGAAATGCAAAGTGGCCCACTCAGGAATATATAAGTATACTTATTCTCACCCTCACACAAATGACCTCACCCCTGCCCTTCTATTCCTATGTTTTCCCCAAAATCTCTGTTAAGAGACCAATTAAGACTAATTAAGAGCAGAATGGAGAACAAAGACAATTTACTCACAGATCACCAAAAGTTGACCACATTTAGACAATACAGAATGATATTTGACAATGGTAAGAGTACTCCTTTGTGGTACCTTATATTTATTTCAAAGTCTTTTCACATCTTCAAACAGCCCTTTGAGATGTGTGAATAGTTATTTTTAGGCCCATCTTACACATAAAGAAACTGAGGCAGAAAACTATAAAGTGACTTGCTTAAAGTTAGCAAATGCTAGAGATCAAATTAAAATCCATAGTTACTGACTTATGAAACACTGGATATTTACATGATTCAAGGTGACTAATTGAATGAAGTTAGTCATAGTTCACAGTCTCCCTTGGAAGTATGGGTTCAAAGTATGGGCTCAAAACTTTATTTTTGAAAGCGGTAGAGTAAAATAGTCCATGGAGTACAAAAATGATAAGTCAGGGTAATCTAGGGGCAAATCTTGCCTCAGACACCTACTGGACTAATTAACCCTCTCTATGCCTCAGTTATCTCATCTGTAAAATGAAAGCATTGAGACTTGATGATATCTAAGGTTCCTCTTTGTTTTATTATCTATAAATCCCAGGTTCCTCTCTTCCCCTTAATATTTTTATTCAAATGAACTCTGATCAGAGTAAAGGAGACCAGTAATGGGGTAGAAGATAAAGTGGATGAAAACGTCAGGAAAAGTAGCTGTAGAGAGGAAGTGTCATAAAAAGGCAATATGGTAGCCTAAGGAGGTTAAAGGGAGAAGGTAGGGACACATTGTATGTTAAAGGTTCTTCCTGATTAGCTAGATAGCTCTTACATGCCTCTTGCTCTTCACTCTTAAAGTTCCCTCCCACCCCAAAATAAAGTACCCTAATTGCTCTTGCTTCAATCCAATTCTCTTTATCATGTACAAACTACCCAGAAGGAAATGTGAAGGAAGGAGTTGAAGGAGATGACATTTATTCATTCATTAATTTTTTTTGTTTGTACAAAAAGTATTTCATTTTATATAATCAAAACTATTTATTTTGTCTCCTGTGAACCTTTCTGTCTCCTGTTTGGTAGAATTGATACTAAATTGTAAATCAACTTTCTCCCAGTATAGTGGTTTGTATATTTGACTAGGCTATTATTGTTCCTTGTTCCTCAACTTAATATCAAGTACAATGATACCTTGAGAGTCTGGGATCTTAGGAAAAATTCATCATTTCAGATAGATGAGATCTCCCTACTTAATAGACCAAGACTTATTTTTTAATTAAATTAATTTTTAATTGACAGAAAAATTTAATTTTCTTTCCTCACTCCCCTCACCATGAAAAAGAAAAAAAAAACCCTTGTAATAAATGAGTCATCAAGCAAAGTTAATTCCCTTATTGATCATTTTCCAAAAAAAATTCTTCATTCTGAGGATCTGAATCCATTACCTTTCTGTCAGAAGGCTGATAATGTCTTTTCATCCTACTTCCTCTAGCATCATCCAGAGAACCATTCTTAAGTCTTTGAAAGTTGTTTGTCTTGAAGTTGTTCCTGATGGAGGCCTGTTCCTTTACATGGTACACCACGTAAACTCTTTACTTGGCAGCAACATCCTGGCTCCTAACCCTTCTATAATGAAATGCCTCTGGCAAAAAGAAGTCGGCATTCAGAGCTGAATCCCACACTGCCTTAGATAAGAGTTTCCTTCTCTCTAACAGGCTTCCACCCCAGATCTGCTAAAGCAACTGCAAAGATAAAGGGTTTCCTGCCTGGTCTCGGAGACAGGAGGGGGCCCAACCCACACAGAGACCAAAGCATCATCTGATCACAGATCTCAAGCCAGAAGGAGTCTCAAAGGCAATCATGTCCAACCTCTTCTTTTTTAGAACGAGGAAACAGAAGCTAAGAAACGTTGTGAGTTGCCCAAAGTCACACAGAGAATAAATAGCAGAGGCAAGATTTTAACCCAGCAATCTTTTCACTGAAACATTATAGCATGCAACTTAAATCTAGTCCCCTGCATACCGCCAAGTGTTTGGGGACCTACCTCTCCCACAGGTAGTTCTTTCATGGCTACCCAGTGAGGTGGCTACAATCTCCAAATATAGGTGATAAATAACTATTGCCTCCTGAAGTAGAATCATCTTATAGCAGGGAAAATTGATATCCCAATGGCTATGACTTTTGTCTACTGCTAGTTGAAGGCAGAGCCACAACTAAAGCTCTAGAATGGGGGTGGGTAGAAAGAGGATTGCTGTTATAACCAACTCTGTCATTTCTTTTCCCATTCTACTGTGTGAGGTACTATTTGTCAGCCAGCAGGGTGACCAAGAATTTATCACACTTCAATCTTAGTAATATCCTGTGTACACTAAGAGGTCATGTTGGGGGCAGAAAACAGCTTCTCTATCCAAATTTCCGGTGCTGCCCTTGGGAGTCCAACTCTTCTGGATAGCATTCTTTGGAGCCTCATGGCTGCCTCCAGAGAAGCCTTTCAGAGCAATCTGGGCATCATGTTCTCCCCTTCCTTGAATTTTCCTAGAGCACTTTCCCTCTATTTGTCACAGAATCTGAGAGCTGGAAAGGTATTCAAAGAATAGCAAATCTAGCCTATGTCAAAGAGTAGTCTTTATTACATCCTTGATTAAGTGATTACCCAGACTCTGTTGAAAGACTTCCAGTGATAGAGAACTCAATTCCTATGGTGGAAACCCATTATTTAATCTTCAGGATCGATATGATGAGGTGGGCCACCATCCCAAAAAGAACTTTCAATCAGTCAATTAACATTTATTAAGCACTTATATGTGCCAGGCATTGTGCCAAACACAGGGGATACAGAAAGAAGCCACAATTCCCTGCCCTCAAGGATCTCACAATCTAACAAGCCATATGCAGGGTAAATAGGAAATAATTAAAAGAGTGAAGACTAGAATTAAGAGGAGTTGGCAAAAGCTTCCCATAGAAAAAGGAATTTTAGTTGAGACTTAAAGAAATCCATGAGAGTCAGCAAGAGTATATGAAGAGGGAGTGCATTCTAGACACTGGAACAGCCCAAAGAAAATGCTGAGTTGAGAGATGGATTGTCTTGCTCCTGGAACAGTCAGGTAACCAGTGTCACAGGATTGAAGGGATAGGCAGTGGGGAAGTGGGTGCTGTACAGTATAAAAAGACTGGAAAGAGGAGGCGAGATTATAAGGAGGATTTTACATTTGACCCTGGTGGCAAGGAGCCAGTGGAGTTCATTGAGTAAGAGTGACAGGGATTGAATCGTTGTTTTAGGAAAAGCACTTTAGTGGCTAAACAGGGCGTGGATTGGATTGGAGAAGGACCTGCGGCAAGCAAACCAACCAGCAGGCTATTATTATAGTCTAAACATGAGGTGATGCTAGCTTGTACCAGAGTGGTGACAATGTCAGAAAAGAGAATGGGGCATATTTGAAAAATGCCACAAAGATGAAATTAGCAAGAGATTGGATATGGAGTAGTGAAAGATAGTGAGGATTTGAGGGTAACTTCTAGGTTGTAAATCTAAGGGATTGAAGGATAGTGTTTCCTTTTATATTAATAGAGAATTTAAGGGAAGGGGAGTATTGAGTTTGATTTTTGGATATATTGTGTTTAAAATGTCTATTGGACATCCAATTTGAGATAATTGAAAGACAGTTGGAAATGGGAGATTGGAGGTCAGCAGAGAGGTTAGGGTAAGAGAGTTAAATTTGAGAATTGTGAGCATGGAGATGTTAATTAAATTATTGCAAGTGGATGAAATCACTAAGTAAAGCATAACTTTACAAATCCATCACAAAAGAAAATCCTCCCTCTCAGGAGATCCTTCATATTTAACTCCACCATCAACATCTTCCCTATTCTTTCCTTTGCTCCAATCTCTGATGAAGAGGTAGTCTTTCTCCTTGCCAAGACATGGCTCTCCATTTATGCCCTTCATCTCATCCCCTCCCTGAAGCAATTCACCTCTTCAGTCATTTCCTGTCACTTTTAATATGTCATGCTCTATTGCCCACAAACATGCTTCAGGGCTCCCCCATTCCTAAAAAACAAAAAAAAAACCCTGCATTTAACCTATCATCCACTAAGACTATCATACTATTTCTTTCTTCCCTGTCATTGCAGAACTCTTAGAAGAAAAAAGAAAATCTAGACTTTTGCCTCTACTTCTTTACTTCACATTCACTTTCAAAAAATGGTTTTGGACTATACAACCTAACTAAAATTACTCTCTCCAAGATTATCAATGATCTCATATAATTTTGATAGCTGTTTCACCTTCCTGTATTTCATGACCATCCCCTCTTTCTAAACATTCCCTTTTCCCTTGACTTTCCAGGTCACTACTCTCTTCCTGCTCTTAAACACAGTAAGAGAGAGAGAGAGAGAGAGAGAGAGAGAGAGAGAGAGAGAGAGAGAGAGACAGAGAGCTCCTTTTCCATTTCCATATCACAAATGCTTGCATGTCCCATCAGCATCTCAAACTCAACAAAAGAAAATTCATTATTTATCTCCCCCCAACAAAAGCTGCTCTCCAGATTCTTATATTTTAGTGACAACATCACTATCCTTCCAGTTTTGAAATCTTGGAGTCATCTTTCTCCCTTTCTCTACTCCCCATATCAGTTACCAATTTTTATGTATATGTCTTAGCATTGTTTCTCATGTCCATCCTTTTCTATGGTCTCTACTTGGGCCATTCTCACTTCTTCTCTGGACTCTTGTTTCCAGTTTCCAATAATCTGCCCTTTCCAGTCCTTTTTCTACATAACTACCAAAACAACCTTCTTAAGCAATGCATCCAAGATGTCACTCTTCTAATCGAAAAACCTTCCTTTTGATTTGAGCATGAAATTTGAACTGTTCTTATTCTTTACAACTCTTCAAATTCTGACTAATAATACAGGCATTTCATATTATTCCTCCTTGTATATTCTCCATTCTTGCCAAATTAGCCTGTTAACTATACCCTAAATTTGGCTTTGCATTTCCCACCAATGGGCTCCTCTTTACTTAGTATCTGGACTGCTTTCTTTCCCTGTTCATCTCTGACTCTTCAAATCCCTAGCTGCCTTCAGTTCTTGCCCTCAGAAGCTTATATTCTATGAGAAGAGATATAATGTGTCCATCTATGTACATATAGATAGACATAATCATAATATATATGTAATGACTGTCTATCTATATGTATCAATGTATCTATTTCATATCTAACTATAAAATAGATACATAAATATATGTAGCAATTGCTCTGGATTCATTCATCCAGAGCTTGGCTCGCTGTACACTTCCCCCCCCCAAAAATATATATACACTTAGAGAAAAAGGCCAAAATCAATCATTGCACCCTGGACCATCACCAGTTATTTTGACCTTTTTTTCTTTTTTTAATTAAAGCTTTTTATTTTCTTTTTTTAATTTTATTTTTTATTATAGTTTTTTATATACAAAACATAAGCATGAGTAATTTTTCAACATTGACCCTTGCAAAACCTTCTGTTACAATTTTTCCCCTCCTTTCTCCCACCCTCTCTCCTAGATGGCAAGTAGTCTCATACATGTTAAAATATGTGTTCAATATATGTATACATATTTATACAGTTATCTTGTTGCACAGGAAAGATCAGATTTAGAAAGAAGGTAAAAATAACCTGAGAAGAAAAAAGCAAAAATGCAAGCAAACATTAACAGAAAGAGTAGACATGTTATATTGAGGTCCATACTTATTTCCCAGTATTCTTTCTCTGGGTGTGGCTGGTTCTGTTCATTACAGATCAATTGGAACTGATTTGGATCTTATTGTTGAAAAGAGCCACGTCCATCAGAATTGATCATCATGTAGTATTGTTGTTGAAGTATATAATGATCTCCTGGTTCTGCTCATTTCACTTAGCATCTGTTCATGTAAGTCTCTCCAAGCTTCTCTGTATTCATCCTGCTGGTCATTTCTTATAGAACAATAATATTCCATAATATTCATATGCCACAATTTATTCAGCCATTCTCCAACTGATGGGCATCCATTCAATTTCCAATTTCTAAGCTACTATAAACAGGGCTGCCACAAAAATTCTTGCACATACAGGTTCCTTTCCCTTCTTTAGTATCTCTTTGGGATATAAGCCCAGTAGAAACATTCCTGGATCAAAGGATATGCACAGTTTGATAACTTTTTGAGTATAGTTCCAAATTGCTCTCCAGAATGGTTGGATCGGTTCACAACTCCACCAACAATAAAGCTTTTTAGTTTCAAAATATATTCATGGATAATTTTTCAACATTAACCCTTGCAATTATTTCAATTTTCTCCTCCCTTCCCTTGCTCCCTCCCTTAGATGGCAAGTAATCCAAAATATGTTAAACATGATAGAAATGTATATTAAATCCAATATATGCATATGTATTTATACAATTATCTTGCTGCACAAGAAAAATCAAATCAAATTGGGAAAAATGAGAACGAAAACAAAGAGCAAGCAAACAACAACAAAAAAGAGTGAAAATTCTATGTTATGATCCACACTCAATTCCCACAGTCCTCTCTCTGGGTATAGATGACTCTCTTCCTCACAAGACTATTGGAACTGATTTTGACCTTTGTCTTGCCACTGTATTCCAATGATTCTGGAGGGCAGAACAAGGCTGACCTCTACCTCAAATCAAATTTATGGGCAAGTCAAGACACCGAATTTGTAATGTCATTGATTTTCTTTGAGAATGGAGGACTAACAACAAACAACAATAGCTCATCACAACTTCCTTGAGGCTTCTGTTAATGCTCTCCCTTCTGAAAATGACTTATAGTTACTTATCTGTAAATAGCTGCAATGTGTGAATATTGTAGCGATTTACAATATGTAAAATATTGTTTTTTAGGAAAAAACTTTGAGAATAGGAAGTTTTATAAGATCATTGATTTAGAGCTGGAAAAGGCATTAAAATCCATTCAGTCCAACTCCCTCATTTTTTAGATGAGGAAACTGAGGCACTGAGAGAAGTGACTTTCTCAGGGTCACATAGCAAGTAAATTTCTTTTTTTGTTTGTTTGTTTAGGAGAGTTTGGGTTTTTTTTCTTTTTATTGAAGCTTTTTATCTTCAAAACATATGCAAGGATAATTTTTCATCATTGACCCCTGCAAAACTTTGTTTTCCAATTTCCCCTGCTTTCCCCTACCCCATCTCCTAGATGGCTAGTAATCCAATATATGTTAAACATGTTGAAAATATATGTAAATTCGATATAAGCATACATATTTATGCAATTTTTAGCAAGTAAACTTCTGAAAGGATTTGAAGCCTTTCCTAATACCAAGACCATTTCTCTATCTACTTCACTACCTGTTTTATATTCTCAGGACCCAGCACAAATTCTTGTTCATAGTATCCACTTAATAAATGTTTCTTTAAATGAATTGAGAAACTGGGAAAGACTTATATGAACTGATGCAAAGTAAAGTAAGCAGTCTCAAAAGAAAAATCTGTATGATGATCATGATAATGGAGAGGTGAGGAAGAAATGAAAAGCCTAACCAGTTGATGGAAAGGCCTTTCAGTCAAATTCATGTTGGGAAGGAGGAATACTCTTTTACCCCATATCCCTTCTCCTCCTGGACCTCAGTTTCTTTTTCTGTGAAATGAGGAGATTGGACCAGATAGCATCTGAGTTCTCTTCTGTTTCAGCTCTATGATTCTGTGCCCCTGTCCTCACTTATCCTTCTTCCCTCCAGGGGCTGCCTCTCCAGAATGCCTTCTTCCAAAGCCTCTCTGAGTTTGTGAAAATACAAATAAAATCTTTAATTAGGCTTTCCCCCTTGAGTCCAGTGCTGCTTTACTGACTTTGGCAGTAAGGGAATTTTTCTCTCTAGACATTTTCCCTAAAGCAAAACAAGCAGCCACCAGTTCTTACTCCCCAGTTCCCAGACTTTGATTGGACAAACTTTCTCCAATATCCAATTCCAACTTCCCTATAGAGGGGAATTCAACTGAGCTCTTTAAAAGGACTTGATTTATTCCTCCTCTAATGGTTCCTTTTGGACCTTATAAGTACTTCTGAGATTGATTTTCATATCACCAATGCAGGGGGACTCATTAAAATGCCAAGGTGTGTGTCCACCTGACGAGCCCAGCTCGGCAGGAACCCCACTGACTATTCAGAAGGGCAAAGGAACTGTAAAAAGAGAGAAATAAAGAGGCTGAGAAAGAAAAGGAAAGGGGGAGTGCAAAATATAGGAAGAAGACAGTGGGAGCAAGCATTTGTGCACAGAGGCAATCGTGATAGAATTAGAAAAATTAGACTGAGTCTCAGGACTATATACTAGTTGTATGACTTTGGATAAATAACTTCTCTCTGGGTCATAGTTTACTCCTCTATAAAATAAGTGTAAGAGGACAAAATAAATGAAGTCTAATATCACCACTCCCAAATTCTATTCATCTAAAAGAAACAAATTGTAAAGATTACAGATTGGTTCTCTGGGGGTACATCCTTGGCCTTCAAGGCCTCAAGGGTCTTTGTGCCTAGTAGAGTGGGATGCTAGAAGATTCCCTTATTGCAGCAGCTCTTTCCTTAGGTGGTCCATCCCTAGGGGGAGTTCCCTGCTGACACAGATTGTCTTCTCAGTGATTTTCTTTCTTCTGTTTTCCCTGTTGGGATTGATGGCTCAGGAAGGATTAATAGCAGATTGAGTCATTTAATAGAAGCCCCATGATGGGAAAGAGGAAAATAAATAACCCTGTTTGTCAATGTTTGACTAAACTCCCCTCCTACTAACAAACAATTCAGTCTCTTTGTTGGAGACAAGATTCCTCTACCCAGATATCCAGATCCACTGACGTGCCCTGGATCAAGCTGCGTCTCTCATTCCAATGTCCCTGGATCTCCCCAAATCAATGGAGTATTTGATCAATTGCTTGGATTAGAAGAAGGTGGTAATCACTTCCATTTTATATATTTTTCCATGAGGGTGGGGCCAGATAGTTATAAAAATTTGAGCTAGAAAGGACCTTAGGAATCATGGGGGTGGGGGCCAGATAGTTATAAAAATTTGAGCTAGAAAGGACCTTAGGAATCATATAGTACAGCTCTTCTCAAACCTCTTGGTATGATCATTAAAAATTATTGAGGACCATTCCCCCAAAGAGCTCATGTTGCAAAGTCCCTGTCCAGATTCAAGTCTATGTGATATCAGTTCTAATGCTCTAGGAAGCCACAATTCAAAGCACAGGATGATAGAAGGAGCCTAGAATGTAATCTGCAATTTTGCCCTTGAAAAATTAAGAGACAGCATGGTGAAGCAGAAAGAACCTTGACTTTGAAGTCAAAAGACCTGGGTTCAAATCTCACCTCTGAAGTTATCTGCATGACTTTAGCTGAAACATCTCTCTCTCTTTTAATCCTAAGTTTCCTCATTTACAAAATGAGAGGTTTGGACTAGATGACTTCTAAGTACCTTTTAGCTCAAGATGCTATCATGCTTTTGACTTCTTCATCTGTAAATTGAGGAGCATTGAACTAAATTTGATCTGATATTTATTAAAGTCCTATATTGTGTGAGGAGGTGCTGTGTTTAAATTGTATAAGCCCCAGAGTGGTAAGCATGGTCAGAAGAAATGAAAACAATTGTGGCTTGCAAGCCAGCACTTGAAACACTCACTCATCTTTGCCAAGGAAGCAGACAGGGAGAATCACCCTGAGCCAGGCAATTGTAGAAATGTAGCCCTCCCCTACCCTCTGCACAGGTCCTAGAACATGGGACCCATTCATCAGAGAATAAGGGGCAGAGGTAAGAGAATGTTGTAGAACAGACTCAAGGCAAACTCCTTATAACTTATGTATGGTGGCTGAGGAATCCGAGGAGATGGGTGCTGGTGCCAGCCCATTGGTGGCTTGCAGGGAATTACATCTCCTTCTCTCCCTTCTGCCTGTGTTAGAATTTAAATTAAATTAAATATGACCAAAGGAGAGGTAAGGGAAGGAAGAAAGAAAGAAACAGAGAAGAAAACAAGGAGGGAGGAAGACAGAGACAGAGACAGAAAAACAGACAGAGGAGAGGGGAAAAGAAGGGAGGAAGAAGGGAGAAAGGAGGTGGAGAGAAACAGACAAAGGAGAGATGGAAGAAGGAAGAGGAGGAAGAGGAGGAAAGAAGAAGAAGGAGAGAGAATAAGAAGAGGAGGGATGGAAAGAAAAGAGAGAAAGAGGGAGGGGAGAGAAAGAAGAGAAGGAGGGAGAGAGAGAAAGAGAGGGGGGAAGGGAAGGAGGAAGGGAGGGAAGAAGGGAGAGGGAAAGGAAGAAAGAGAATTCTGTGCCAGAGTTGGGGGGAAGCTCCAATTACCAAGGAAACAGGACTCCTTGACAAAAAGCATTGCCCTCTCACCTTAGCAAAAAATCAGAGTTTAAGGTTGGGGAGGACTGGCTGTAGAATTGTGGAACAGAAAAGACAGGAGCCATTTGGAAGGAGGGTTTGCTATCTCATGCAAGGTGAGGGAAGATGGAACATGGAAGACTCCATCAGTCATCCATAGAGCTGCTACTGAGAAAATTAAAGAGATGGCAAAGAGTTCCCCACTGACTCTGGAGTCAGAAGCACGGCTTCAAGTCCTCTACCTGACTGTAGCGTGAGTGCCACCTTTCCGGACCTCGGCTTTCTATTCTACATAATGAGCAGTTAGACTCGTTGACCCCTAAAACTCCCTCCAGCTCCAGAGCTATGATCTCATTCTGACAAGGTCCTTGCTTTCAAATCACTTGTAGTCTCATTGGCAAAATGAGATCCACAGGCATGAAAAGTGAAAACAAACATGAAAGAAGACCATAGGATCCTAGATCTTAGAGGCCAATGAATCCAACTCTTATTTTACAGATGAGGAAACTGATACCCAGAGAAGTTAGGTGACCTATTGAGGCTCAGCCAGTGAAGCATACAAGCTTTTCCTGTTTTCCTGATCCTAAATCCATTGCCTTGCTTAGATCACCCAAAGCAAAAGCAGGTCCACCAGAAAGCTTTTTTGTTAAGCACCTAATGTTTTCAGGGAACTTGTGTAGCTTCCTTTTGGACTCTAAATACTCTTGAGGTTGATTTTCATATCATCAGTGCCTGAGGGGAAGAGGGACAGTGGGTCAGCTCTAAATGAAGACATGTTATAAATTCTAAAGGAATATAGAGGCAATGAGTTCACGGGAGATAATGACTCCTGCAGCTTAATTATCCTTGTATTCAGAATCATAAGATTTAAAGCTGGAGGGAACTTGAGAACTTTGCTACTCCAACTCTCATTTTAGAAATAAGACTAAGTCAAAGAACATGAGATTAAGGGAGGGGTGAGAAGAGGAATTTGACTCATCCAAAGTCACACAGGTAGTAAGTCACAGAGTAATGTCTTATCTCGTCAGTATCTACATCAAATAGGACAAGAGCAATTCTTCCTATTTTACAAAGATGAAAATAAAGGCACGGAGAGATTCAGGAGCATTTAAAGAATAGAATGTTAGTTGTTATATTCAAAGTGCTAAAATGTTAGAAAAACCTTTTGTTAATTATATTAATTATGGGCAACTCGATGACACAATGGATAGAGCACTGGCCCTGGAGTGAAGAGGACCTGAGTTCAGATCTAGCCTCAGACACCTAACACTGGCTGTGTGGCCCTGGGCAAGTCACTTAACCCAAATTGCTTTGCAAAAGAAGAAAGAGGAGGAAAAGGAGGAGGAGGAGAAGAAGGAGGAAAAAATTGTATTATGTAGAATTTTGGAAAAACCTTAGAGTTCTTAACCTGATTTCATGTTTCGTTTGTTGATTTTGTATTTTACTAATTAAAATTTAATATGATTCAATGTATAATTCAGTATAATCCTCTGGATTTTATTTTATCCATCTGGAAATAGTCTAAGAAAAGGTACAAAGGCTTCCTCAGACTGCCAAATGGCTCTGTAGCACAAAAAGGATTAAAAACCCCCAATCTATGCCAACCTCACCCCATTTTATATATGTGGAAGCTGAGACTCAAGTAAATGAAGTGATTGATTTGTCTCAAGGTCACATGGAAACAAGTCTACTGACTTCTAGTTTTGTACCATTTGAATAGAGAGTTTTGGACCCCTTTGCACCCTCATCACATTGGGCAGACAGCCATCTGACTTTCTGAGATCAGAAATAATCAAATGAGCTATAGACATTTGCCTTCTATCCCCACATCCCCTAAACCAGAAATATACCCTAACTTTGCCTCTGCCCTTAAATACTCTAATTTCAAAGCTCAGCTCAAGCACCATCTCCTACATGAGATCATTCTTGGTCTCTTCCCACACAAATTACCAGCGTTTCTTCTACACATATTTTATATGCTCTTATATATGCACATATAAGGTCTCTCTCTTGTTTAGTAGAAATGGGATGGTAATGGGAAGAAGAGAAAATAAACATTTATAAAATGAATAACCTTTTAAGAAATGAAGAAGTGAGTTCTCATCACAGGGTGCCTTTAAGCAATAGCTGATTGGCCACCTCCTATCTGTGGAAGGGATTCTGGCATTAAATGGGAAGTTGATGACCTATAAGATCTCTTCTAACTCAGTGATTCTCCTGTAGATGAGCTGGAATCAAGATTGCAATTAGCAGATAAAGTTTCTTGGAAGAAATAGAATCAGAGTTGGGTCTTCTGGGATGGATATGCATATATATATATACATTGATTTAATTGAATTAAAAAGTGTTTATTTATGTGCCAAGTATTGAATCAGAGTTGGGTCTTCTGGGATGGATATGCATATATATACATTGATTTAATTGAATTAAAAAGTGTTTATTTATGTGCCAAGTATTGTATTAAGTTCTAGGGCTACAAATACAAAAAGCAAACAGACTTTAAGGAATTTACATTCTAATAAGGAAAGACAATCTGTGTAGGATTGATGGCCAGGAAGGGGTGTTTTGGGCTAGGTAATCATAGGGATGGTAAGGACAATTGATTGACATTTCCTTTGCCCAAATGGTTTAATTGCATGTGTGTCACAGTTAGAAAGGAGTGGGGAAGGCGTGGAAGACTGTAGCCATGTTTGACTGTGGTAGAAAGTAGGATAGATGGTATATATACATGTAAGGTAAGAAAGAACTGTGGAGGGCCCTGAATACCAGGCTGTAAAGTATGGACATTATCCTGAAGGAGCCTCTGAAAGTTCTTTAGGGGAGGAAAAGGTCTCAGTGTTCTTTGAAAGCATGAGCTACACTAGGCATAGAACTTGGCACTTAGTAGATAAGTGCTTAATGCTTGTTGATTGATTGAGTGCTTCATCCAAGGGCAGATTTAGGATCCCAAATGTGCCCAGATGAGTATGTGGAGGGGGGAAAGGTATAGAACCAGAAAAAAAGAGAAAGAAAGGTAGAGAAAGGAAAGAGAAAGGAGAATAAGAAAGAAAACAGAGAAAGGTAGAAAGATAGGGATAGAGGAAAAGGATGAAAGAGAGAGAGAGAGAGAGAGAGAGAGAGAGAGAGAGAGAGAGAGAGAAATGTGTGTGTGTGTATTTCTTTTGCAGACAGAGACTATATATGACCTAAGAAAGATGGCTTTACAGTGAAAAAAACCACTCTATGGGAAATTACCCAGCTGGCTGTCCTAAATGGAGCCTCTAATCTCCCCAAAGCCATCCTTACTGATATTAGCATATCTCATCCCAGGCAAGTTGCTGCTAAGCCCCAGTCTGTCTCGGGGCAAGACCTTGTACAGGAGCAGCATAGAAATAGGATTGGAGAAAGAGAGGCCAAAGTAAAAAGAAGAAAGCAGTAATGCATTAAGACAGAGTGGTGGTACTAATAGAATAGCTAGCTTTTCTATAGTGCTTTACATACATTATTTCATTTGATCCTCACAATAGCCTTTTAAGGTGGGTACTATCAATTGTAGTGTTTCTTATTATTCCCAAAGCTAGAGGCAGAAAGGGAAGTAGGTACCATGTAGCAGTCCAGCCTGGAGAGTTCCATGGAAGGCTTCAGTTGAGCTAGAAATGATGAACTCATAAATCAATATGGCCATTTGGGCAAAGGACATGTCAGTCAATTATCCTTACCATCCCTGTGACTATCCAGCCTAAAATTACCTCTCCCTGCCCACCAATCCTACACAGATTGTCTTTCCCCTATTAAAATGTAAATTCCTTGAAGTCTGTTTGCTTTTTGTATTTGTATCTCTAAAACTTAGTACAATGCCTGGCACATAAATAAGCACTTTTTAAATAAATCATTAGTATAACAGCAAGTGAAGAAATGGACAGCAGTTAAGGCTCCAAGGATCTTAAGAGTGGTTTAGTCAGGGTGGCCTAGGTTTCTCAGCAAAAGCTTCATAGCAGGAGTGATATGAGAATTAGGCTTTGAAGGATCTACCCAATCACTAGCATGAAACTTTAACCTGCAGTTTTTATCTGTGTACCAAAGCTGGCTTCTTTGGGAGTGTGGTTGAACAGGGTAAAGGAGCAGATATTATACCTGAGCTTTAGGATCAGAATATTTAAAGCTAGAAGGGGCAACAGAAAAAATCTAGTATAACTCCCTACATGAATGGATGTAATGAATCCCCGCTACACTTGGCAAGGGGTCATCTAGCCTTTCCTTGAAACAATAAAAATCCCACTGCTTTCTACGATGGCCTGTTTCAAATGGGGGTTAGCTCACGTGTTAATGTTTTTCCTTACATCTAACCAAAATCAACTTTTTCTCATCTTCTCTCCATTGTACCTTATGTTGTTTTTTTTTGAGACAAGCAGAGTAAATCTAATGTCTCTTCTTCATGACAGTCAATTCCTTTGTTCCCTATAAATCTTCATTCACCAGGCTGAATGTTCATGAGATCCTTTTATGGTATGATCTCATGATGCTTCGCCATTTTGATCACTCTTCCCTAAGGTCACCCAAATAGTAGAGCCAAGATTCTGTCAGTCATGAGTGACTAATTACACTGGGACATAGCTGGAGTTCAGAGAGTGGATGGCCCCAGACACAGCTCTCCTTGCCCCATTTGAGTAAAAGCACCCAGAATAATTATGGGATTGGGAATAGCCAATATTTTCTTGGGGGATTCAAGGTAGCCTTGACCCAATTTATGGCAAGAAAAGAAAGTACACCCCTTGATGGTTACTGGAGAAGAGAAATAAGTCTCTTGAGGTCCTAGAAGATGCTAGGAATTATTTTTTTTTTCAGAGAACAATAGCAGGATGAGATATCTGAAACCATAGGAAATAAGCCTCATTCTGAATGTTGGACAGCTCCTTCATACTTGGGATTCTTTGACCTGTGCCTCCTGTGTTTATACCAAAGGCCTCTAGGGGACATTATCTCATTCATTAGCCTGTCTGATTCTTCAAAAAACATTTATTGAGTGCCCGCCATATTCTGAGTATTGAAGACTCAAAGACAAAAATGAAATAGCCCCTTGCTTTCATAGAGCTTACAACATCCTGGAGGAAATAACATATATGTAGGCAGGGATAAAGTAAAAAACAGGGGAGAATACTACATTACTTCTAGGTACTTTGGCTGAGATTTGAATGGTTGTAGGAATTCTAAGGGTAAAAGAGAAAACATTCTATCCATGAGGAAGAAGAACCTGTGTAGATGAATCAGTTTATAATGTAGAATGCACTAGAGCTATATGCAATTAGTCAAGAGAGATATGTTGAAGCCAGGTTATGATGAGAGAATGAAAAAAGGTTAAATATCAAATAGGAATTTGTATTTTATTCTAGAGTTAGCAGAAATCTACCAAAGCATGTTTTTTTTTAATTTTTATTCATTTTTAACTTAAATACAAAATGAGAAGAGGGGGGAAAGAATATTTCCATGTACACAACAAAACATAAAGAGATGACTTAATATAAAACAATACAATTCCATTTTATATTGTTTACTTTTTACTTTTAAAAAAACCTATCTAACAAATATTACATATTGTTTTCAAGCCATTTAGCTTTTCTGTGCTTCTTTCTAAATTTTCTTTTGTTCTCTGCTATGCAGTTTTTATTTTACTTTTCTCCTTCCCTCCCTACCCTGCCCTAAAGAAGGCTACAATTAAACGCATATATATATATTAATATATATCATATAATTAATATATGATGCATATATTAATTATATTATATATTAATAGTTATACTATTTGATATATACATATTAAGAAGCCAAAGCTTCTTGAACAAGACAATAACATGATCAGAGTTGTGCTTTAGGAACATTAATCTAACATCTGTGTGGAGGATAGGTTGGAGCAAGAAGAGACTAGAAACAGAGATCAGTAAGGAGGTTATTATAATAATGCAGAGGAGAGGTGATTAGGGGTTGAACTGAAGTGGCAGCTATGTGAATAAAGTGAAAGGGATACCTGCAAAAGTGGTGGATATATAACCTATAGGAGTTAGCAACTAATTTGATCTGGAGTGAAGGAAAGAAAATAGTTAAGGAAGTACATTGATGATTTGAATAAAAGAAGTGCCCTTGACAAAAAAAAAAAAGGAGGGGAGGCAGAAGAAGAGATAGGTTTGAACATGTTTAGTTTGAGATACCTACCCAAGTGGAAATATTCAGAAGCAGTGAATAATGTGGGATTGAAGTTCAAATGCGTGGAGAGAAATGGGTATGGACCTATGGAGATCTTGGAGTCCTCTGCATCAGGATAAAAGCTGATGAGATTACCAAGGCAAAGAATGTAGAAATAGAAGACAGTCCAATTTCTTAACTTCTCATTCCTGTTAAGCATTCTAGTCTTTCATTTCCCACTCATCAGGGTATAGAATCCAGGGCAAATCACCCTGTGTGCCTATATTCACCTTTATAACAAATACTTTTATATGGATATATTCAGTGAAGGTGGAGCCATGATCAAGGGAACCAGAGCTATAAACTACACAAAGCTTTGTAAACAGAAGTGTTAAAGAAGTCAAGACTCAACCAAACAGAAAACATGCAAGGTTTGTATGTTAGCTAATCCCACCTCTGCCTACAGTGCCAAGCAAATGATGGAAGGAGGGAGGGGTGCTAAATGTATATATATATATATGTTTCATGATCAGTGGATTAACAGATGGGTCACCTAATGACTTCCCTCATTTTACAGATAAGACACTGAGGTCCAGAGAGATTATGTAATTTACATAAAATAAAGTCAAGATTAGAACTCAGATCTTCTGACTTCAAACCCACTTCCCAGCACTGTCTAATTAGTGTTTATTAGCACCAACTCACAGGACCATCTTCACTTCTTTCCTTCTACTGTCTCCCTGATTCACTATCTGTCTCCAGCCACCTGATCCCCATAGCAAAGCAGGCGGATGCTTTATAGTTCATTAAACTATAAAGGTGGCTGGGACATAAATATTCCAGGATAATTCAAGCTTGAGAGTATGACAGAAAGTAAGGGAGCAGGAAAGAGGTGAATAGTGTGTTGTATAATGGAGCCAGAGCATAAGATCATACAAAAAGAGGTGGAAGAGACCTCATGGGCTATACCAGTCCAATGCCGTCATTTCACAGGTGAATAACCTGAGAACAAGAGAGGTTGCAACTTGCCTATGGCTATACAAGTAATAAGTATCAGAGTCAGTGGGGGGGGGGGTGTGGTGTGTTCAAGGAGGACCTCTGGTATGATGCTCCTGAGCCCTTTTCAGGTCTGCTTACCCACCCAATTCTCCCCTATAACTCCAGAAGTTATAACATGTACAGTGGCCACATCCTGATAAAACCTTGCCAGTAAATGGGTTAAATCAGGTAATGATAAGTTTGCAGGATGTCTACACCAAGCAGATGAAGATTTCCCCCAGTGGAATGGGTCAGTGAGCACAATTTGTTTCAACAGCCATGAAGATGGCTGAAGCAAATGCTATGGAGCATTTAGAGCCTCCAAAATCATCCACTGTATCCCAACCCATCACTTCTCATCTTGCTTTTATCCTGACAGTGAACTTTGATGACTCTGAAAGAGAGAATGAGGCTGACAACTTTGTGCAGCTCTGCCTCACTTAAATCCAATTCATGCACAAGTCAAGACATCACCTATGATATCATTACTCACCTAGGAAAACAAAGCCACACATCAATCAGAGTTAGTATTTGAAACTATGTCCTCTGACCTCAATCCTCTTTCTACCAAATATCGTCTCCTTAAACTAAAAAAAAAAAGGGGGGGTCAGAAACAATGATTCAGATCTAAAATGATGATGATGATAGATTGAAATATATGATAGATAAATATGAGAGACAGAGACAGAAAAAGAGAGAGACAGAGACAGACAGAGATAAAGAGAGAGAAAGAATTTAGTCTAAAACTATGACTTTATATATTTCAGAAACTCTTAGCTTGAAACTTCTAACCCTAATATCAATTCTACCACCACCCCAAAACCTCAAATATCTGCAACTTATAGTCTTAGAAAATGACTTACCCATAGTTTCCGATCAGAAGGCAGGATTTGAATTCAGGTCTTTCTTCGTCCAAGGTCAGCCTACTAATAACTGCCATCATACCTACACTGATGGTCTCTAGCTATCTTGATACCAAGTTGCTACATGATATCTTTCCCCTTTTCTAGTTCTAACTTTGGGAATAGTAATAAAATCATCACTAGAATAATAGCCTCTACCTCCCAGAGTTGTTAAGAAGATCAAATGAGATAATATGCTGTCCTTCAAGAAAAAAATGTGATGGAGATAAATGAAAAATCCTTCACTAAGGTTCAAAAAATCAACTGTACAAATTTAGAATTGGGAAGATATGCCTTAATAATAATTTAAGAGGAAAAAATCCCGCTGTGTCTTAATGAACTACATTCTCAATGGGAGTCAGGCATGTGTGGCCAAGAAACCTAATGTGAGTTTTATCTACATTGATACAACTATAATGTGCAGCTAAAGGAGGTGATAGTCCATTTTGCCCTGGAAAGAATACATATGGAGCATTGTGTCCAGTTATTATGAGTAAGGAGAGACCACATTTTAAAAAGAAAACTGGCAAACTAGAACAAACCTAGACTAGTGAGACCAGGATCATGAAGAATCTGGAAACTGAGTCCTACAAGATAGGTTGAAAGAGCTAGAGAACATTGAACCTAGAGAAAAGAAGAAGAGTACAAGTCAAGACATAATGGTTGTCCTTAAGAAGGACTGTTATGTGAGCAGATATTTGGAACTTGTCCCCAGAAGGAAGAAACAATTCCAATGAAGTTAGAGACAGATTTCAACTTCCTGAAATTGGAGCTGTCCAAAAATAGTTTGGGCTGAGTTCCCTATCCATGAAGGTCATCAAGCTGGATGATGACTTGGTAAAGATGTTGTTGTTTCAGGAAGGAGTTATGCTGGAGGACTTTTTTCTGCTTCTGGATTTCTAAGCTCTTCCTTCAACCCTTGAAGCCATCACTTATCCCATCTTATAGCTGAGTAAAAGTTTAGAGGCTACGTATTCATACTTTCTTCTTTGAATCCTAGAAGCAGTTAGTATAGGAATCATTGAGTTTGTTAATGGATACTGACCAGAAGTATTGTCTCATTGTTCAGCCCTAAATCTTAATTTTGTTTCCCCAACTAGACCACAGAGGGTCTTGAGCAAGGGTAGGGACCTAAGAGGCTGGGAACTCCTCAACCTGGAGCATATATCCACCTTGATGCCTCCTCTCTGCTTTTTCCACTGATGCATTTCCACTGATGAGTTGCTCTTAGGGCCTCCATTTTGGAAACAAATGGTTAAGATTCATTCCTTTCCTGGTTTTATTTCTGATTTTCTCCAACTTGGGCAACTTCCTCCCACTATATCCCACTCTTTTTGTGTGTTGTCTTTCCCCATTATAAAGCAAGTTTATCCTAACTAAATTACTAAGAAATAATTTTATTGAGCCAGAAAAAAATGATAGCAAAATTCATTTGAAAGAACAAAAGGTCAAGAATATCAAAGGAATTAATGAAAAAAATGTAAAGAAAGTCTACTGTACCAGAGTTTAATTTGTATTGCAAGGCAATAGTTATCAAAAACTACTAGCTAAGAAATGAAATGATGGATCAGTGGAATACAGAAATATAATATACAGTTGTAAATTATTATTGCAACCTTGCTTTGGTAAAAATAGTTAAGTTTTAGGATTAAGAATTCATTGTTTGGTAAAATTGTTGGGAAAACTGGAAAACAGTCTGGCAGAAACTAGGTATAGACCAGTATACCATTTACCTTCAAGATAAGATTGAATGGATATATGACCTAGAAATAAGGGAGATATTATAAATAAATTAGAATATGGAACATATTACCCATCAGACTCATGGATAGGAGAAAAATCTGTTAATAAGCAAGAAATGGAGAGCATTGTAAGATATAGTCAAAAATTTTGATTTATCAAATTAAAAAGATTTTGTATAAATAAAACCAAAGTAGCCAAGATTAAAAGGAAAGCTGAAAACTGAGAAGAAAATTTTAGAAACAATTTCTCAGGTACAGGTCTTATATCTTAAATATACAGAGTACTTTGTCAAATTTATAAGAATGTGATTAATTCACCTATTGATAAATAATCAAAGAACATGAACAAGCAGTTTGGGGACAAATCAAAGCTATATATAGTCATATGAAAAAATACTCTAAATCATTATTGATTGGAGAAATGCAGATTAAAACAACTTTGAAACACCATCTCATACCTATTAGATTGGCTAAGAAGACAAAAAAGGAAAATGACAAATGTCGAAGGGGATGTGGAAAAAATGGGACACTAATAGACTGTTGATTGAAATGCGAATTGATCTAACCATTTTGAAGAGCAATCTGGAATTAGGCCGAAAGAGTCATAAAACTGTATATACCCTTTGACCTAGCAATTACCACTATTAGGTCTGTCTCCCAAGGTGATCCGGAAAAAAAGGAAAAGAACCTATGTGTTCTAAAATATTTATAACAGCTTTCTTTGTGGTGACCAAGAACTGGAAAATGAGGGGAGATGCCAATCAATTGGAGAAGGATTGAATAAGTTGTTTGTGGTTGTGATGGAATACTGTTGTGCTTTAAGAAATGATGCTGAGCTCAATGATTTGAAGAAAAACATGGAAAGACTTGCATGAAATAATGAAGAGTAAAACAAACAGAACCAAGAGAACATTGTGTATAGTAACAGCAATATTGCTTGAAGACTAACTGAATGACTAAGCTATTCTGAGTAATATGAATATTCAAAACCAACTAGAAAGGATCTATGAAGGAAGATGCTGTCCACTTCCAGAGAAAGAATATATCAGACTATGTATTATACTTTCACATATATATTTGTGTCAAAAAGGGCCTCCTCTAATGCAGGCCTGGAATGGAAGAATAGCATGGAAGAAAAGAGACATCTGAAAACTTAAAAAAGAAAAAAAGAAAGGGAGGGAGGAAGGAAGGAAGGAAGGAAGGAAGGAAGGAAGGAAGGAAGGAAGGAAGGAAGAAGAAAAAGTAAAGAGAAAGAAAGGAAAGGAGGGAGGAAGGAACAAAGGGGAGGAGGGAGAAAGGAAGGAAGGAAGGAAGAAGAAAAAATAAAGAGAAAGAAAGGAAAGGAGGGAGGAGAAAGGAAGGAAGGAAGAAGAAAAAAGAAAGAGGAAAGGAAGGAGGGAGGAAGGAACAAAGGGAGGGAGGAGAAAGGAAGGAAGGGAGGGAGGAGAAAGGAAGGAAGGGAGGGAGGAGAAAGGAAGGAAGGAAGGAAGGAAGGAAGGAAGGAAGGAAGGAAGGAAGGAAGGAACGAAGGAAGAAAGGAAGGAAGGAAGGAAAGAAGGAAGGAAGGAAGGAAAAAAGGGGGGAGGGAGGGTACCCGGAGCTGTGCATGATGCTGTCTTTGTGACCTGATTAGGCCAGAGGGCAAAGTGACTCTTGCCTCCTTAGTCTGGACAGAGCATCTCTTAATGCAGACCAGGATCCCACTGGCTTTCTTAACTTTCTTGGAGGTTCCCCCACGCCCCTGCTCAAACTTCCTATCATCCCAAACAAGTCAAAATGACGGAGGAGTGATGCTAGTTTTTTGGCTGCTCTTGGGAAGCGGCTACAAAGGCATTTCCAAAGGGGAGAGCCAGAAGCATTGGAACAAAGGCAGCATCTTGGGTACAGGTGAGTCATCTTTGAAGGGAGGCTACTTCAAGGGAAGCAGAAGTGACCCAGAGGTTGTGGGATAAGCTCTAAAACTAAAGCCATGGGCCTTACATTCAAATCCCAGCTCTGACACATCATCCTGTGTGATCTTGAGCAAATCCTCATCTGTCAAATAATAGCTGGCCTCTCTATAGCTTTCAAGGTTTACAAAAGCACTTTACATGGAATAACTCATTTTATCTTCCCTATAGCCTTGGAAGATAGATAAAATTTTTGCCTTTCTCATTGCAGATCAGAAAACTGTGGCTGCTAGAGATGTCATCTCTACCTTATAAGAATCTGGAGTAGAATTCAAACTCATATCTCTTGATAAATCTCTCACTCTTTTCAATATGGCACCAAGTTGCTTCAGAAAAGGAATTAGACTCAGAGATCTCGGGGGTCCCTTCCAATTCTAAATTCTGTAATCCTACATATAAATTCTGGCCTGTATGATTCTCTTTTCTTGTTCAATCTTAAGAGTCACCATCTATATTTTGTATCTAAACATGAAGCTTCCAGGGTTTAGATTATTTCATGCTTAGCAACTAGCTGGGACAGATATACAATAACAACAGCTGATTGCTCTAATAACAATAGATCACTTTTTTAGGATGCTTTTTAAGGTTTACAGAAGTTTTGCTTATGATTCCCCTATAAGATAGGCAGTGCAAACATTTTTTATCCCCATTTGATGGATGAGAAAAGAGAATTTCTCAGATACTTTCTAGTTGTGTGATCCTAGGCAAGTCACTTAACCCTATTTACCTCAGTTTTTTTTCATCTGAAAAATGAGCAGGAGAAAGAAATGGCAAACCGAGAAAACACCGATTGAGTTACAGAGTCAGCCACAACTGAGCAACAATGATGAGGTTGTTGTGAAGCTCAAGCAAGAGAACATATGTCAACTGCTCAAATGTCAACTGTTATTAGGAAACTTGCCTAGAAGTGCTAATGGGGTTTTTGGTTCACAAAGGATTAAACCTTCTACGTTTCAGAGAAAAACAGGCTTAGACTATCTTGGCATTTCATCAGGGAGCTGTGATGGAGAGCAGGGTGAAGAGCAGGATTGTCCTCAGTTAGGTCAGGAAATGGAAGGGAAAGAAAATATGTAGATTTTGAGCCAGGGAATCTGAGTTCAGATCCTGGCTCAGCCATTTCCTACTCATGTGACCCCAGGCATGTCATCTCTCTGTGCCTCAGTTTCTTTATCTGTAGAATGAGGGATTTGGATTCCATGATGTCCAAGGCCCTTTCCAGCTCTGAATCTGATGACCACTTAGCTAGGGATACTAACTGCCTGAGGAGATCAGCTCTGAGATTGGGAAAAGAAAAGAATACTCCAACATACTCTCTTTCTCCCTCTTTCTTATTCAGATCTACCATGAATGGGCTTTAAGGCAAATTAGAAGCTGGGAAGGAGAAAGACAAGTCCAAAAACTGAGGAGGAAAAGGAAAAATGACAAGGGTAGAACCCCTGTGATTCAAGGAAACAGCTGTCTCAAGATGGCAGCTCATATGTAAGAAAGGAAATGGCAAATCACTCTAGTATTTTGCAAAGAAAACCCCAAATGGAGCCACAAAGAGTCAGGCACAATTAAAATGACTTAACAATAATAAACTAACTATTGAGGAGAGACTAGACCAATGGATAGAAATCAAGGAGCCATGTTTGGGTGCAAATATGAGAAAGAACTTTTTGATAATTTGAGCTGCTCAATGATGGAAATCTGCTTTATAAAAGAGTAAATTCTGAGTCCAAAGGGCTGACAATAAAATATGCTACTCACATCCTGCCAGGGAGGTGATGGATTTAAAATGCAGAATGAAATGTATTTTTGGACATGGCCAATATGGGGTTTTGTTTTGCTGAACTGTGCATATTTGTTATGCGGGTTCAAGTTTTCTTTCTTTGTTGTTCAATATAAGGGGAGTATAGTGGAAAGGGGAAATAATTAATGCTTATAAAATAAGTAAATAATAGCTTTATTTTAAAATAAAGAGTTCATTCTCCTCAGCGATTCACTACCATCTATCTATTTGATGAGCTTAGGTGGGATTAAATGACTTGTAAAATCCCTTATAAACTAGTGAACTAGAATCAGGGCTGGAATAGTCAGTCAGGAAGTGGAAGAAGTAGGACTTAAGCTGGACCTTAAAGATTGGATGTATTTTATATCATTTAGAAAGAAGAGGGAAGAATGTTGAAGACATGGAATAGAAAATGGGATGGACAATACATGTAAAAGATAGGATAAAATCTGTGGAGGACTCTCAATGCCAGGCTGGAAAATTTGGACGTTATCCTGAAGGGGCAGTTAGATGGCATTGGAGATAGTATACAAGCTACAATCATGAAGATTTGGGTTCAAATTCAAGATCAGATACTTATTGGCTATATTGCTCTGCACAAGTCAAGCTCTGTTTGCCTTAGTTTCCTCATCTGTAAAATGAGGATGGGAAGGTAGGTGATACAATAGAGAGTCAGGAAGACCTGAGTTCAAATCTGACTTCAAGCATTTGAGGTCACTGTGTGACCCTGGGCAAGTCACTTAACCCTATTTGCCTCAGTTTCCTCTAATGTAAAATTAGCTGGAGAAGGAAATGGCCAAACCATTCTGTTGGGGGCCGGGCCAGGTCACAGGAAAATGGGAAACCACAACAGAGACTGCCTCTTCCAGCTTCCCCGAGCCTGACGGGGCTTCGGACGTCTCCGGCCCTCCTCGTGGAGACAGGAGGAGGGAATCACCAGACAGAGAGCCGAGGTTGATAGAACAGTGGTGTTTATTGATGCTACAAGTCAGCCGTGTCTCCCCGAACCACCCCGTGCTGCTCTTTTTTATAGCCCTTATCCTTTCTCATTACTGTACACCAATCGGGACAGAGAGTCCTCCCCAATCCCTCCCCAAAAGGAGGAGCATAACCTTACTGTGCCTCCCCTGTCCCCCAACCTGTCCAGACTCCACCACACCATCAGCGCCACCTTGTAGTCCAGGGATACAGGTTAGGGTGGGCCTGACACAAAGGCGTCTCAACTCATCCCAGGAGGGTCAGGTCCAGAGCCTCTTACACCATTCCAGTATCTTTGCCAAGTAAACCCCAAATGGGATCATGAGGAGTCAGACAAAAATGAAATGACTGAACAACAAAAATGGGGATAATAGTCCTTACCTCTAAGGATCATGATGAGGATAAAATGAGATGAACTTTGTATAGCTCCTGGCACAGTGCCTGACACAAAATAGACATGATAAAAATTGTTAGGTATTGTTATTATTACTTTTTTCTTCTAGAGGATCCACTGAAGAAAATGTTTTCACCTCCTGGAGGAGCCACTGAAGATTCTTTAGGGGATAGAATTGATTTAATAACATTGTGTGTTAAGATTAAAAAAACAGTTAACCACCGGGGACACTGCTAGCCACTTGCCTGATCTTGTTCAATGTAAGAAATAGGCACAGACTGTCCTACAATTGCTCCCCAGCAGTTATGACTTAACAATAATACCAGGGGATATTTGGAAAGGAAGGCAAAACTCTGTATGGTTCTAGGAGCACTGATTTCTTCTGTCCCTACCTCTGCCCATTCTGTGACTGAGAGCAGTGCTGATTTTTCATTGTTATAAATAATGTGGCAGGAACTGCCATAATTTTTAATTTGTGCCCCAGCCTCCAGCGTGGTGTCAGACACATAGTTGGGTCTTAATTAATACTTCTTAGAACTTCTACTTTGAATTAAATCTATAGCATCTCAATTTTTCCCATTTCCTGAACAAAGAGAACAATTCTGATTCCTATTGCACTTCCTACCTTGGCCTCCGACCAGAGTTTGAAGCCCCAAGGACAAATGCTTCATGTTCATTTTGTCTCTTTGGGTCCCGTATGGCCTGAGCACAAAGCGGGAAAGCACATGGGGAGCCAGCTCAGGGGAGAATGTTCAGCTGAGCATATGGAGAAAGGTGAGCAGATGGTCTGGACCTGGGGGACGAGGTTCTCTCCAGGTCTTTGATAATCTGACTGGGGGGGGGCGGTGTAATGTACCTCATGCTTTCCATTCCCAAGATTCGGGGGAGTTAGGGGAGCTGCTCTCCAGTCCAGAGACATAGAGAAGAGCTCAAGTGGACTCCGTTTTCCAGGCCGAGTCTGGAATTTTAGAAACAAATAGAATACAGTGCCATAAACTGCACCACAGAAGGCACTGTCCTAAGCTCTAGAAATGCCTTCATGGCTCCCCAGAAAAGAGGAAGAGCTTTTCACTAAACTAAATGTCAGTCTCTCTAAAGAGGTTATACTGGTACCTGAAATCCTCCAAACAAGTACAAATTTTCAGAAGCTGAGATCCTCTCCCTTTCCCCCTGTACTTTTATTTCTCCCTCTCCCCCTTTTTTCTTTCCCTCTCCCTCTCCCCTTTCTTCTCCTTTTTCTTTTCTCCCTCTCCCTCATCCCTTCTCCCCATCTCCTTCCCTGTCTGTGTCCTTCCCTCCTTCTCTCCATTCTCTGCATTTACCCCCTCTCTCTGTCCCTCTTCCCCTCTTTTCTTTCTCCTTCTTCACCTCTCCTCAATTCATTCCCCTCTTTCTCCATCTCCTTCTCCTTTTTGCCTTTCCTCTTTCTCCTTCCCTCCTTCTCTTCCTCCTCCTCATTTCCCCTCTCTTTCTTTCCTTCTTTTCTTTCCTCTTCCCTTTCTCTGTCCTTTTTGCTCTTTTCTATTTTCTATTTCTCTCTTCTCTCCTCTCTCTTTTTTCATCTCTTTTCTTTTCCCCTCTGTTTCTCCATTTCTCCCTCACTTCACCCCTCCATCCTTTTCCTTTCTCAATTCTTCCCTCATCTTCTTCCCCCTCTTCTCCAAAATGAAAGGCAGAAAGATCTGGATTCAAATCCTGCCATGGATACCTACTAGGTACATGAGATGTAAGCTCTCTGTAACTTTTCTCATCTGTGGAATGAAGGGGACGTGAACTCAGTGTACTCCAAGATCCCCTCTACTTCTAAATCTATACATGCTGTGGTTCCCCCTTCCCCTTCTGTTTCCTCTCTCTCTTTCTCCCATTCTTTTTATCTTTGTGTCTGTCTCTGCTCTCTCCCTCCCTCTCTCTGTCTCTTTTTTTTCTCTTTGCCTCTGTCTCTCCCTCTTTCCCTCCCTCCCTTCAATCTCCTTCCTCTCCCCACTGTAGATACACGCCCTTCCCCAAAGGAGAGATTACCCCCTCTCCCCAGTGCTTTTGAGGCATTCCCATGAGTGGAGGAGATCACATTGGTATTTTGGGATCTTCATAATAAATTTAAGAACTCAATTTACTGTTCCATATTTTCCTGTTGAAAGGAGACCAACACAGTCCTTGATTGCATTTCCTCTCCTGGCTTTTATCAGCTGGCACGGGTTCCTGTCTAGTTTCAAATTGGTTTGCTTGTTTGCATCTTGTTCTCTCCACGTCCTTTACACGTTTGTTCCTATCAGCATGTCTTAGAGGAGGAACTGCCTGTGTAATTCCCTTGCTCCGTGATTCAGCCTAATACCATGCTAGGCAAGGCTTTGTGACAGTGGAGGTGAGAACAAGTGATGTCCCAGAAACCTCTAGTCCCCAGCCATCTGCTAGGATCCAGTGAGGCAAGTACCCAGGAGATCAGCCTTCTCTGATCCATCAGGAATCATCTCCCTCCTTTCCTGCTTCATGCTCAGTCTTTATTCACTGGCACCCTAAAGCTCTTGGTGGTGAGACTCCTGTGTCTCTGTAGCACTTGTTACTGTTGCCATTGTTCCTCCTGTCTAACTTTTCATGACCCCATTTGGGGTTTTCTTGGCAAAAGTACTAAACTGGTTTGCCATTTCTTATTTTATAGATGAGGAAACTGAGGCAGACAGGGTGAAGTGAATAGTCCAGAGTCATACAGCTAGGAAGTCTCTGAGGCTGGATTTGAACTCAAGAACATGATTCCAAGCCCAGTGTTTTATTCACTTTTTACCACTGTTGTTAATCTATGCACAAGGCTTCAAGCTACCCTGGTACCTCTATTCTCTTGGCCTAAGCCCAATATCACCTTTCTTTCTTTCTCCTACGCCAGAGAATGGGTTTTTCCAGCAAAATTTTCATATCTCTCTCTCTCTTTCTCTCTTTCTCTCTCTCTCTCGCTTTCTGTCTCTCTCTCTCTCACACACACACACATACACACACACACACATATACATTCTCTTCTGTCTGTCTATCTCTCTCTCTCTCCCTCCTCTGTGTGTGTGTGTCTGTTTGTCTCTCTCCTTCCTTCTCTCTCTATCTGTCTCACTGTTTCTGTGTCTTTATCTCTACCTCTCTCTCTCTCTCTCTCTCTCTCTCTCTTTCTCTCTCTCTTTCTCTCTCTCTCTCTCTCTCTTCTCTCTCTCTCTCGCTTTCTGTCTCTCTCTCTCTCTCTCTTTCTCTCTCTCTTTTTCTCTCTTTCTCTCTCTCCTTCCCTCCCTTTCTCTGTCTTTCTCTTTCTTTCCCTCAGAACCCAACCCCCCTTTCCCATCTCTAGGCTTTCTTGTTCTCGGGATGCTGCCATCTCTGAAATGTTCCCCTTCCTCATCTCCATCTCTCAGAAATTCAAGCTCCCTTCAAGGCTCAGCTCAAGTACCCCCTTAGCTCTTTTCAGATTGCTCCAACTGCTAATGTCTTCCCCCAAAATATCTTATATCTATATTGCATATGCAAATTTTATTCATGATGACCCAAAAGCCAGCACAGCTTTAAACTTTAATACTTTGAAACTTTTGTCTTTTATTTTAAACATTTAAGTTTTAATACCTTAAAACTGAACTAAAACTTTTGGTACACTGTATCTACCTCTACTTTTATGTTTTGCTTCTGTGAGTAGGCTTTAAGGTCATTAGGGCAGGGACCTTTGTCTTTTTATCTTCAGTGCTTTAACATAATGCCTGGAGCTTAATAAATGTTTATTGATTGATTGAATAATTAACTTTACTAGTATTTAGGGAGAAATATTGATACATATTTCAATGGTTCCATGATTTCTTAAATGAAAGATCACAGCCCCTCCTTGTCTTCTCATTTTTTGAGATTCTGGTCCCTTTTTTAAAAGAATTTTGACTTATGATTCTCTTTCCCTTCCCCTCTCATCGTTCCTTGAAGTGACAAGCAATTTGATAGGGTTTATACATGTGCAATCGTGCAAACATATTTCCAGGGTGAAGGTTCCAATTCATGCTCTGCCCTCAAGGCACTCTAATTTTGACCAAATCACTTAACTCTAGACCTCAGTTTCTTCATCTATAAAATAAATAGGGAGATTTTAAAATTAATTAAAATTAAAATATTTTCAATTTAATTAAAAATTAAAAAGCAAACATTTATGTCCTGCTTACTGTGTGACCAATAAATACAGTGATAGGCAGCTGGGGCAAATATAAAATTAGGATAAAAGTAGGCCTCGATCTTTATAGAGTTTATAATTTAATCAAGGGGATAAGACACAACTATACAATTTCACATGGTTAGAAGGATGCACAATAAAGTGCTCTTTGAACTCTAGTATGTCCTGATTATAACATTCTCTAGAGGAACTAGAAATTTTCATTTCTTTTAGAGGTAAATGAGCTAAATGGAGAATATTGGACTGGTGAAGATCTCAACGAATGATCTCTGCTTTCGCCTTCTAGGTTTCCGAGGCTCACGCAAGGGAAGGTAATGCAAGTTTTTGGCCACAATGCATCAGGACAATAAAGGGATTTCCAATTCCCAGAGTGCTCACACAAAGGAGGAGAACTTGACTCCGTTGAATTCACTCTGGGCATTTGCTGTGAAGGGACGTTTTTATTTAAAATGTCTGCTCATGGCCTCTACCTTCCAGAAATCCTAGTCCCAGGCCACAGATCATCCCTGCTGTCTGAGCTGAATTATTCTCCTGGTCTACACCATCAGACAGATGTTCTAGGCCACCCGACTGAAGTTCTGGGCCAGATGGTTTTGTCTATTCCAGATGCTCTCAGTCAGCATCAGCAGATGAGTCACCCGCTCAGTGCCCATCGCTGGAGCTGGTTCTGATGCCTTGTGATGGGAACTGTCCATGCTGGGGGCAATAGGCTCAGACACCCTGCTCAGTCCCTTATGCCCAAGAGCCTCTTCCTGGTTCAGACCAAGAAAGACAGGTGTAGAGAGGGAGAAAACAGAGCCCAGCCCCCTCATTTTACAGATGAAGAAATTGAGGATTAAAGAGAAGTGACTTGTCCAAGATAAATAGCAGAGTCAGAATCTGAACCCAAAACAGCCAGCTCCAAATCCAGTGTTCTTTCTATGGAGCAACACTATTCCGAGAGCCCAGATCTACCCATTAAACAGGTTTCCCAGGAAGCAGCCAAGTTGTGGCAGAAACAAGACAGACCTGGTTTCCACTCCCACTTCCAACACTCACCAGGCTCATGACCCTAAACATGTCATTTATGAGGTTCTTTGAGGTCTCAGTTTTCTCATCTTGGAAAGGGGAAGAATAATGCATGTCATGGGGCATCTAGGTGGCACAGTGGGTAGAGTGTTCATCTTCAGGAGTTCAAATCCACTCCCAGACACTCACTACCTAGACTCTGGGTAGCAACTACTATCACTAAGATTCATTAGAGGAGCTTTCACCTGCCCTCTCTTAAGAATCAGAAGGCTGGAACAAAGAGTCCTCCATCTGTGGTTCTTCATCTGTGAGATGACTTTGGGCAAATCCATAAAATGGGGATAATAAGACTTGTAGCACTTCTCTCTCTGGCCTGTTCTGAGGGTCAAAAGAAATGATGGCTATGAAAAGGTATGATTCTTTGACTAATTGGTATTCATTATGGCCTGGACCCAGATCAGCAACAGGCTGAATGGTGAACGATAAAGACCTGCCAACTGAAGAAATCACGATAACACTAGTAATAGTTGGCAAGAGTCAGACTTTACATTTAGGATCTCAATTGAGCCTCTTAATGATGTTTTTTCTATTTTATCATAGTAGGAAAGAAGCTGCCATATTCTGAATCCTTAGCCCTAATAATCATAGGTGCTGCTAGGAGATGCAGTGGATAGAGAACCAGTCCTAGCATGAGGAAGATCTGAGTTCAAAATCAGCATCAAAAACTTGATACAACTCTTTCTGTCTCTCTCTCTCTCTCTCTCTCTCTCTCTCTCTCTCTCTCTCTCTCTCTCTCTCTGTTTCTCTCTCTTGTCTCTGTTTCTCTCTCTTGTCTCTCTCTCTCTCTGTGTCTCCCTCTCTCTCTCTCTCTCTCTCTCTCTCTCTCTCTCTCTCTTTCTTACAAACACACACATACTATATAATCCCAGAGGAGAAAGTACCAACAGTAGGGAAGGGGGAGAGAAAGCAGAGAGTGAAGGAGAGATCTTTCCTCTGAAAGGAATAAAAGGGAATAAGCATTTCATAAAGAACCTACTATGTGCCAGGCACTGTGCTAAGTAATTTATAAACAAATTATCTCATTTGAACCTCACAACAATCCTGGGAAATAGATGCTATGATTATCTCCATTTTATGGATGATGAAACTGAGGCAGTCAGAGATTAAGGCACTTGCCTAGAGTCATACAGCTAGTAAAGATCTAAGGATAAATTTGAACTCAGACATTTCTGACTCTAGATTCAGCTCTCTGTCTCTCCTTGATGTCAAAGCTTCTTAAATTGTAAAGAATTCTTAAATGAGGCAGCTAGGTGACACAGTGGATAGAGCACCAGCCCTGAAGTCAGGAGGACCTGAGTTCAAATTTGACCTCAGATACGTAACATTTCCTAGCTGTGTGATCGTGGGCAAGTCACTTAACCCCAATTGCCTCAGCAAAAAAAAAAAAATTGTGCGTCATGACCTTTATGGGGTCTCATAACTGAATGTAGGGGTCATGAAATTATGATTTATTATCAGTCAATGTTTGATTTGAATTACTATTTTATACATCTATATACCTAACGTTGCAAAAACAATTCTTGGGTAAAAAGGTTAGAAATGGAAAAAGTTTAAGGAGCCCTGCTCTCTACCACCAAGTAATTTTGGTTTGGTTGAGGGAGGGGAAGACTTTGGAGCTTGAGAAATCAGGAAAGATCTCATGGAGAAAGGGGCCTTTGAACTGAGCTTTGAAAGAAACTAGGGATTGTAAGAGATGAACAGCAATATTGTTCAAAGAGTAACTGTGAATAACTAAGCTATTTTGAGTCATATGAACTTTCAAATCAACTACAAAGGACTTATGAAAGAAAATTTCCAGAAAAAGAACTGATGTATAGAAGCATGAATTGTATGGTTCCGTCTCTATATCTGCATCAAATGTTGGCCTTCTCTAATGTGTAATTGGGAAAGAAACAATTTGGAACTCAACATGTAACCAAATAAACAAAGTTTAAAATGGAATAAGGAGAGATTTCAGGCATGGGGGACAGACAGCCTATGCTAAGATGCAGAGCTGTGGTAGATGGAGAATCAAGGGTGAGAAATAGCCAGAAGGTCAGTCTGACTGGACTGAAGAATTGGTGAATGAGAGTAATGTGAAATAAAACTGGACTAGAAGGTCAGACCTAAGTTTTAATGGGGAGTTATTGAAGTTTCTTGAGTAAGAGAGTGACCTCATCTGCCCTGTGCTTCAGGAAAATCATTTTAACACCTACACCTGGTGTAGGGAAACACCAGGGTGGAGAAGGGGATCCTTCTTGGCCAGAGCTAAGCAGAAATTTGAGGAGAAACCTTTGCCTTGCCCAGCCCTGCCTGTCTCCCCTGTCTCCCCCCACAGATAACAACAATAATAAGCTAACATTTGTATAGCATCTACTATGTACTAGGCACTGAAGCATTACCTGAGTGGAGTGTCCCTCTGTCTCATTCAGATCACTGGGAGCTTTCTTTCCCCCTAAGAAGCATCAAGACAGGATGAGAGAGAATGGCTCAGACTTATCTCTCTGGTACCTGGAGGAGGAAAGGAAGGCAGCAATTAATCGTACAAGGGCTGCCGTTTGTGCCGCTTGGGCTGAGATAAAAAGTTTAATTATCCCTAAGCCCTAATACAAATTAATTAGCCTTCCTTATTACTAGGGTAAGCGGCCTGTCCCTGCCTCGGCTTAGGCAGCACTTTGGATTACCGAAGACACCAGAATGGATTCCCAGGCGGAGGAGAGCCTGGGGACCATCCCTTGTTGCAAATTGGAGGCTTGGATCTCAGACTCAGTGTCCTAACTCGGCATCAGTCTCTGCTGGCTTTCTGCTTTGTGAGGGGTCCCTGTCCTGATCCCCAAGAGCCCTTTTTACTCTCCTTCACTTTCAAACCTCATTATCAGAAAAGACTCATTTTCTTGGGGAAGGACTCAAGGCTAGGTGCTAAGATTCTTCCAGGAGGTCTGTCTTTCTCCATGGAATTCTCCACTTTTCATTATTTTTTCCTGCTCTTTCTTCTTTTCCCTTTCTCCTTTTCTGTTCCTTTTGTCTGGCTAGGCAAGGATAGAACTGAAAATTGAACCTAGATCAGGGTATGATCTGGATAAATGCCTCAGTGACCCCACTCCTATCCAAACATTTTGAAGGGAAACCATTGGGGGCTGGGTTGGCCAATGAGAGTGAGAGATTGTATTATATTTATATATCAAGCCAAGCATGATATAATGAGGAAAGAAATGGATCTGGAGTAAGAGAACCTCACAGAACTGGAGAACGGGAAGGGACTCCAGTCATGTGGTCCAATCGTTACTTCAACAGTTCTGGCAATATACCATCCAGATCCTGTTTGAATACAGTCTTCACTACTGTGCAGGAATTTTGCGGTCTCTTCCACTGCCCCTCTTCCAGTTCTACTCTCCTCCACATCTAAATTCCTGCCCCAAGAATCCCTCTCTGCTTTAACTCTCCCGTAGGTTTCCTCTCCAGACTTTCTTCCCTAAAACACTTGCTCCTGTTGCCGCCGTTTCAGGGTTTTCAACATCTCTTCCTGGGAAGGCTGATCATAGGGTCAGTGATCCATACACAAAGGCACCTCTGACTGCCCAGGGTACACTGCAGGACTGCTATTTTGAGCTTAGGTTGTTCTCAGGGGTGAATTAACCCATGCTTAAAAGAAGAAGCTGGGTTAAGAGGTGGGACTACAGGGTTCAGATCCTGGAGATTTAATACCAAGTCTGTACAGAGAATTGTGGGTGTGTGGCCACCATACCACAGGCTAAATGGGAAAGGGAGCCAAACTAAGTGTACTGAGGAATTAGGGAAGCGGGGTAAGGTGAGGAGAGAGAGAATCTACAGAGAAGGGAATGATTCAGTAATGCTTTCTTTCAATTTTTTTAAATTACAAAACATGTTTTTTTCACCACCATTAAGGGGAAAAAATACTTGCAAGAAATACACATAGAAAAATAAAATAAATTTCCACATTGGTCAAGTTCAAAAATGTGTTTTATTCTACATCTTGAGTCTGTCATCTCTCTGGTGATCCAGAAATAGACAGTATTCTTGATTCTTATTAATCACAGTGCTGATCAGAATTCTTAAATCTTTCAAGGTTTTCTTTCTTTTCTTTTTCTTTTAACAATGTTGCTATTATACAAATTGTTCTCCAGATTCTTCTCAATTCATTGTGAATCAGTTCATACAAGTCTTCTGAGAATTTCTTAGAAGAAACAAATTATGGTATGTGAATGTCAGGGATACTTCCTCACTGCAACATTGAGAAGCAAATCAAGAAGATAAAATTTAATCTTGACCCCTTCCCAGAGGCAATTGGGTAACAGTGGAAGGTATATCTCTGGAGTCTGAGAATCTGGATTCAAATCCTGGCTGTGCTACTCTGGCCCTGGGTTTTTGCACAAATCACATGACTTTTCTAAGCTTCAGTTTATTCATCTGTAAAGTAAGAAGCCTGGATTAGACAATTCCTGAATCCCAGGATTCCAGAATCTGAGGGGTGGGAAAAGGCAGACTGTATACCCTGAGTCAGGTATTACTGTCCACCAGAGGTAGAAAGGATTCCTCTTTCAATACAGGTATACTTGATCTGGGGTCTGTGGATTGATTTCAGGGGGTCTACAAACTTAAAAGAGAAAATATTCTTTATTTTCACTAATTTCTAATTGCAGTTTAGCATTTCCTTCAATAATTTTAAAACATTCTTCTGGCAAGAGTTAGATGTCAAAGGACCCATGACACCAAAAAGGTGAAAAAACTTCTATCATAACATGTAATTTGACTTAGCACAAAATAAATAAAATCCTCACATGTCACAAAGAAGAGTATTTTCTGCCATTAAAAATATTAACAAAGTCCTCTTCACTTCTTCATCTCCATTTCTTGGCAGACATAGGGGGATTTACAGGTACGGAAGACTACATGCATTGTCAAGTTAGTTTTGTTGAATTGTTTTTTCTTTCTTTTTTAATTCTTTATTATAAGGGATTGCCTTCTGAAAGGCAGTGTGGGAAAAGATAGAAGAAAGCACTTCAGCTGCGTTTTATGCATTGCGATTCATTTGCTTGAGATTAAAAGTTTTAAAAATAATTTTAGTCATAATGATATTGAATATTAAATTTACAATAAATTCTTTTAAAAGTAAAAAAGAAAGGCAGCATGGGGAGGATATATTGGGAAATATAAGTGATACAAAAAAGTATCCTAAAAGTGTATTTTTCTTTTTTCTTTTCTTTTAATTTTAATAGTATATTATTTTTCCAGTTACATATAAAGATGGTTTTTAACATTCATTTTTATAAGATTTTGAATTCCAATTTTTTTCTCCTTCCCTTACTTACCTCCTTCCTGCCCATGCTAGCAATCTGATACATGTACATTCATTTTTAACATATTTCCATATGAGTCATATTAGGAAAGAAAAATCAGAACAAAGGAGAAAACCATGAGAAAGAAACAAACAAAAGGAAAAAAGATAAAAATAGTATGCTTCAATCTGCATTCAGTCTCCATAGTTCTCTCTTTGGACACAGATGGCATTTTCCACCCAAAGTTTATTGCAACTGCCTTGGATCACTGAATTGTTGAGAAGAGCTAAATCTATCATAAATAATCATCACATAATCTAACTGGTATTTAAGATGTTTTCCTAGTTCTGCTCACTTTACTTAGCATCAGTTCATGGAAATCTTTCCAGGCTTTTCTAAAATCAGCTTGTTCATCATTTCTTTTAGAATAATAGTAATCCATAACATTCATATACTGCAACTTATTCAGCCATTCCCTAGTTAATGGACATCCACTAATTTTCCAATTCTTTGTCACCACAAAAAAGAGCTTCTACAAACATTTTTGTGCATCTGGGTCCTTTCCCCTCATTTATAACCTATTTGGGTTACAGACCCAGTAGAAAAACTACTTGATCAAAAGAGATACACAGTTTGATAGGCCTTTGGGCACAGTTCCAAATTGCTCTCCAGAATGGCTGGATCAGTTCACAACTCCACCAACAATGCATTAGTGTCCCAGTTTTTCCATATCCCCTCCAACATTTATTATTTTCTTTTCCTGTCATCTTAGGAGTAAGGTCGTATCTCAAAGTTGTTATAATATGCTTTTCTCTACTTAATAGTGATTTAGAGCATTTTTTCATATGGCCTAATTTTTTTTTTTCAATATGCTTCTTGTTTCCTTATAGGCAGCTGCCTTTCCTTAGTCCCTGCCCTGTTTGGAAGAGACTTTTGGAAGTAATAGAGGTCAACAAGACTTGGTCTTTTCTCTCAAGCTTACAATTTAATAGAAGTAGTTGGAAAGTACATAAATAACTATAAGACGAGTTAAAAACAAGAAAATACAGAGGGGAATGAGAGATGTGAGGAGGCTATCTATGAAGGCTTTATGGATGAGGGCAAACCTCAGTAGGACCTTGAAGGAAGTAAGATATTTCAATAGGTAGAGGTCTGAAAGACAATCAGCCTTTTTATCTTCCCTGACTTTCTTCAACTATCAGCTCAAATCCCATATATCCAAGAGGCCTATTCTTGTGACCCCTCCCTTTCTGGCTCATTGCTAATTCTTTCCCTTCTCAGATTAGCTCCCATTAGATTAGCTCTTTGAAGGCAGGAACAATTTTTGCCCCTCCTTATATCCTCAAATGCTTAGCACAGTGGCTGACATACAATGAATATTTGCTATAAATATTTCTTGACTTAATTTTATAATTTAAGAGTTATAAAAATGTTTATTTAGTTAATTTTATAATTTATAAGTTATATAAATGTTTCTTGACTTAGCTGGAATACAAATACATGGAAGTATAAGAGATCAAAACTAGATTAGGAAACATTTTGGCTGAAAGCTGCATTACGTGAAGGGGAGTCATGTGGAATAAGGATAGAAAGGGAATCATATCAAGGAGGACCTTTACTGACAGGCTGAAATATTTATATTTTATATTGTAAGCAAAGGGAAGCAAAAGTTTTAGTACTAGAGACTGATATTAAGAAGATACTAAAATTAAAACTCACTTTATAGATGAGTTAAAAGAAGCCCAGAATGACCAAATGGCTTCTCCAGGGTCTCACAGATAATAAGTAGCAGTTCTAGGACTTGAACCCAGATCTCCTGATTATAAATTCAGTGTGATATAAAGGATGGAGGAGAGAGAGGAGAGGTAGGAAGACCAGTTGGAGATTACTACTGTGGTTCACATGAGATATAACCAAGGCTGGACTAGAGGAGTATCAGTAAGAACAGTCAAGGAGAGACAGATGGTGAACTGCCCCAGGAGGTCGCAGGATCATCTTCACTGAAGGTTTGCAAGGAGAAGTTGGATGACCCATTCTGTGGAATGGGTCCTCATCCAGGTACCAGATGGGCACTACTGCCCCTTCCAACTCTGAGATTCTGTTATTCTTTGATATTATGAGCTTGGAATAGAAGAGACTTATCAGTTCTTTGGACATGGAACAGAGAAAAATCCCAGATAATGCTGAGTAGGAGAAAGTCATTACCATCAATGGAATAGTCAAATTGGAAGGAAAGATGAGTTTGGGTACCTACTGTGTAACCTTGGATATGACCTTAACTTCCCTACAGCCTTAGTTTCCTCATCTGCAGAATAAGGGGTTTTGACTAGATGCCTGCCAAGGTCTCTTCCAATCCGATGATACTCTTATGAGTGCAGCATTGAAGCACAGTGAACTTAAGCATGCTCAAGGTGAAGATATCTCTCTACCAGACATCCTGGGAACGTGGTCATTCAGTTTTCAGTGGCAGAGAAATGCTGCTACTACTACTGCTACTACTACTATTGCTACTACTGCTACTATTGCTACTACTAATACTGCTACTATTACTACTACTACTATATTATTAGTAATATAGTAATTATATATATTAGTAAGAGGAATAGTAATAATACTTCTATTATTATTATTACTATTCCTCTTACTACTTCTACTGTTACTATTACTATTGCTACTACTATTCTTACTATTGTAGTTGCTACTACTACTATTACTACTACTGTAGCTGCTGCTACTACTATTGCTACTACTATTACTGTTACTGCTATTGCTATTTTACTGCTGCTGCTGTTACCACTACACTATTGCTACTATTTTTACTGCTATTCATTTTGCTACTACCACTATTACTATTACAGCTGTTGCTGCTGCTACTACTACTACTATATCATTTCTACTTCTATTACTATTATTACTATTCCTCTTACTACTACTACTATTGCTACTACGATTATTACTATTGTAGTTGCTGCCACTACTATTGCTACTACTATTACTACTACTGTATTTGCTGCTGCTACTATATTATTACTACTATTATTACTATTGCTACTACTGTTTTTACTACTACTCCTATTGCTACTACTAATACTGTTACTGTTTTTACTATTACTGCTATTGCTATTACTACTGCTGCTGCTGCTACCACTACACTATTGCTACTATTTTTACTGCTATTCATTTTGCTACTACTACTGTTACTACTACCACTATTACACTACAGCTGCTGCTACTACTATGGCTGCTACTACTTCCTTATTGCTACTACTATTACATTTACTGCTACCATTAACTGCTACCATTACTATTCCTATTACTACTAATAGTATTACTATTCTAAGAATAATAATAATTGTGTTGTAGTTGTTCAGTCATTTCACTCATATTTGATTCTCTTGACCCCATTTGGGTTTTCTTGGTAAAGATACTGAAGTGGCTTGCCATTTCCTTTTTCAGCTCATTTTACAGATAAGGAAACTGAGGCAAACAGGGTTAAGTGACTTGCTTAAGATCACAAAGCTAGTAAGTGACTCCAGGTCAGGTACTCTGTTCACTATGATGCCATCTAGCTGCCGCCATCATCATCATCATCATCATAATGTCAACTAATAATATTTGACACATACATTCTTCATGATTTGCAAAGCATATACATTTAATCATTTATTTGTTAAAACTGTGTGAGATAAGTACTAGTATTATTATCACCTTTCTTTTTAAGATGAAACTGAGGCTCAAAGAGACTAGATTACTTTTCCAGGGTCACACAGGTAGGAAGTATCAGAATTTGAATCCAGTTCTCTCCTGATTCTAAAGTCAATGCCTTTACAATACTATTTTATACTGCCTTTACTACAATCTCATTGAGTAAGCTATCTATTTCCAGACATGTGAAAAGGTCTTCCTTATGGGGAAACCAAAGTCAGCCTCCCTCAAACTTCCCCTCATTGGTTCTGTGGCTTCCTTCTAGAAAAATACAAAAGTAAGCCCAAAGTGGGTGGCTAGGTAGCAGGGTAGATGGAGTGCTGGACTTGGGCACAGGAGGACCCAAGTCTGAATCCCACTTCAGACACTTAGGTTTGTGAGCTGGGCTTGTTACTTAATCTGTCTCAGTTTCCTCATCAGTAAAATAGAAGTAATAACAGCATCCAACCTACAAAGGTTATTGTCTAGATCAAGTCAGATAACATATATAAAAAGTACTTTTTATGAGGTGACTATATGTATAAAAGTAGAGAGAGCCTGAACTTCGGATCTAGTGTCAGACTAGTCCTTTATTCTGTAGTGGTCGAGCTGTGCATTTGGGAAATAGCAAAGATAATAATAATAGCTAGTGTTTTTATTGTACTGTCTATTGTCCTAAGTGCTTTACAAATCTTATCTCATTTGATCTTCCCAGCAATCCAACAAGTTAGGAGTTATTATTATCTCCATTTTACAGTTGGGGAAATTGAGGCAGACAGTGGTTAAGTGACTTGCCCAAGATCATACAGATATGAAGAGTCTGAGGTCGGATTTGAACTCAGGTCTTTCTGATACCAGAGCTAATGATCTCACCACTGTGTCACCTAGCAGTAGTACTCTGGGTCTGATATCCAGCATGGTTTTTCCTGTATTAATGAGTTTATGTTTTTCTGGGGTTTGTGTGTTTCTGGTTAAAATCTTGTACTTTGGCTGTGTTTATGATACTTGAGATCTTATCCCAGCTTCTACCAGTTGCCTGGGCATTGATGACTGATCATAGGGTTTCTCAAGAGCTATCCCTCTATTTCAGCACCTTTCCTTTCTCTACAATGCGTGTCAGAGATGGCAGATCACAGCCATTGTCCGGTGGGATAAGCAGATGCTTGTAAGCTTTAGTCGTGTCTTCTTGCATGTCATCCCATCTCTTTGGACTTCAGCATCTTCATCTACTAAACAAAGTGAGGGTTGTACCACGTGATCTCTAAGGAGATGACCCATTCTAAGTAAAACTGGGCTTCTGGAAAACAACAGATTTAGTTCCAAATCCCTTTCACCTAGTTCCAAAGGACTCTTCATTCTTTGGTTGTAGTTGGTTGTACAGAACATGGCTCAACAAACAAGACTTCTGTTCGGGTTGTTCAGGATATTTTTATTAAACAGCAGTGTTCGCCTTGGTGATGTTTGTGGTCACAGGATTTAACCCGGTGTTTGTTTTCAGAGATAGTGCCCAGCAGAAATCTCATTTTTCCAGTAGACTTTAAGTACTTCAAGGATCGGGATGATTTTTCATCTTGACTGTAGTCACAGTTTGCACAGTACTTTATTCCTTATAGGGAATGATCCGTTCACTCTCCCAGCCCAAAAAGGACACCACATCTCCCCATACATCCTCCCTCTTGCCAGACCTGATGCCAAGGGGCATCCTGGCACAGCTCCAGAATCTAAGTTTAAAAAAAACAACAGCAGCCAAAAAATTAACCAAACCCAGCAGCAGCAAATACAATTACTATCAAAAGCCTGTCCTGACTTCCCTTGGATAGGGAGATGGGGAAGGGGGAAGAAGGTGATTCCCAAATTAGGTTTGTTGACTCTGTTTTGTCTTGTGGGGCTCAGAGTTGAAGGTACAAAGTTGAATAACTGTCAGGATCAAATGCGATGATTTATCACCAGTCAGAGGAAGCTCAGAACAACAACACAAAATTCAGCAAAACCTCTGTTTGCCAAGTGCCTTGTGTATGTGAGGCACTGAGCTAGGCACTTGAGATGCAAAGGTATTGATGACGCAGACCTTGCCATCATGGAGCCTAACAGTTTCATGGGAGTGGGGGGTGGTAAGGGGAAAGGGATGTAGAGGAAGGAGGAAATAGAAAAATATTCTTACCTATACATGGATAAGTAAAAAGAAAGTATCAAGTATCCAGATAAAGTGTCATGAAAATTGGAGGACACAAATCACTTCCATCTGGAGGGGAGGAAATCAGAAAGATTTCCTGGAAGAGATGGCACATGATTCAGGCTTTGAAAGCAGGGGGACTTTAACCCTTTGTACCTATAGCACCCACACACGCACACCTGATATTTATATTTAGATTTGGAAGGGACTTCTGAGTCCATCTAATCTAATTTCCTCATCTTACAGATAGCTTATCCAAGGTCATACAATAAGTAACAGAGTCCAGATTTGAATCCGGGCCAAATCCATTGCCCTCTCCATGGTGTCATTTTGCATTCCTCTAACTACCGCCTAGCTGGTGCAACATTAGAACACTGCACGTGGACATTAAATCTGAGTTCCTATCTGGCCTCAGACATTTACCTGGGCACGTCACCATGTTTGCCTCAGTTTCCTTATCTGTAAAATGAGCTGGAGAAGAAAATAGCAAACCATTACAATGCCTTTGCCAAGAAAAGCCCAAATGGGGTCACAAAGAATTGGACGACAACAATAAATTTTCACCTCTGAGAATCTTTGCTTTGTCCTCCTGTCTTCATGTCTTAGCCATCACTCCAGTCCAGCTCCAGGCCCCTCTCCAAACCCTGGAATCCCCAGGGTCCCCAGATTTTCTTGAATCAACAAGCAGTTATTAAGCATCTGTTTTGTGCCAGGTGCTGAGGATGAAGGAAAGATGTATAACTTCTACGTATGTGTGTATATATTAATGTACAGAACAAATATAAAATAAATATGAGGTTGGGAGAAGGGAAGCCATGAGGATTTCATAAGGTAGAGATGAGGAAGGGATGCATTCCAGGCTCAGAGGACAGACAGCTTATGCAAAAGGAGCTGTCCATTAGGTTGCTTTCTTGGGACCAGGTTTTCACCCTTCTTTGTATCCCTAAACTTACCATAGAGCCCAACACATGGTATGTGCTTAAGAGTTGACTGGCTACTAAATATAAGGATAATGAGACCAGTTTGATTAGATTGTAGTGTGGGAAGTAATGTCTAATGAGGCTGGAAAAAAAGATAGGAGCTAGATTTTGAAGGGCTTTAAGAACCAAACTGAAGAGTTTAGATTCTTTTAGTCAAAGAAGAAATAGGGAGCCACTGAAGTTTATAGAATAGTAGAGTGATATGGCCAGAGATGAACTTAAAGAAAATCATTTTGTCAGCTGTATGAAGATTGGAGAGAGAAGAGAAAAGGCAGAAAGATCACTTAGGGGGCCATTGCAAGAATCCAGGGGAGACATTAAAAGGACCTGAACTATGGCAGTAGCAACGGAATAGAGAGAAAGGATTGGATTGTGAGAGATGTGGAAGAGGAAACTGCAGATTTTGGCCACTGTAGGATGTAGGGGGAGGGAGAGTAGAGAGACAAGGATAATGCTGAGGTTGCTAACCTGGGAGCCTGGAAGGACGGTGTCTCAGGACGAGCAGCTTTAAGCCTTCATAGAAGAAATAAGCTATATGATTTTAAAGAGATAATTTCATGATTAATGGTTGTCTCAATCTCTTCTGTTTCTAGGCACCCAGTGGACAGGGGGGCTGGGAAGAAAGTGTTTCTGTCCTTGGAGAAAGGAGGCTTCAGAACTCTTGGCTTAACAAAGGCCTTTAAATTATCTCCTAAAGAGAAGGCTAAATAACACTTAACAGCTGGGACAGAGTTTTATTTATTAGAAGGGAGATAGTAATGAGAGCAGAGACAGGAGATTAAGGCCCCCAGTGCAATTGCTGAAGTGTGAATTTCTAACTAATCTTAACATCAGGAAGGGGGTTGCCAAGCTGCACATAGAAAGTGGGACCCAGAATCTTTTTTCTTCTTCTATAGGAAAATGGCTCAGTGGGAAATAGGGAGAGGGCATAAGGGAAGATATCATCTCCTTCTATCTCAGGTATCTCTAAGACCCAAGGTCATCCCCTGGATGTTTTGTCCAGAAATTCATTTCTTTCTGATCCCTGCAAAGCACATTAAATGGAGCTTCCTGGGCAGAGCCCATGGACATATACCTCAATCCATTTTGCAACAATAAATTTTCACCTCTAAGAATCTTTGCTTTGTTCTCCTGTCTGCATGTCTTAACCATCACTCCAGTCTGTCTCTAATCCCCTCTTCAAACCCTGGAATCTCCAGAATCCCCAGATTTTCTCAAATCAAATCTTGGCAAAGGCAAATAGAAGTAGGAAAGTGATCGCCAGGGAAGCTCAGAAAGACCTAAGGGCAGATCAGCTCCAGTCAAAAATAACTGCTAATATTTATATCACACTTGAAGGTTTTTAAAGTATTTTTACATCTATTAGCTCTTTTGATCCTCACAACAACCCTAGGAGGTAGGCGCTTTTATTATCTACATCTTACAGATGAGCAAATTAAGGCTAAGAAAGATTGAGTGACTTGTCCATGGTGTCACAGCTAAAGTTGGAGGAAAGATTTGACCTCAGGTCTTCTTGACTTCAAGTCACAATGTACCAGTATGGTTGAGGATTCCTAAAGGACATGGGGGAATGTACCTACTTCAAAGGATCTTCTAGTACTGATGAGAAAAAGCAAAAACATATGAGAGGTTTACTAACAAAACAACATTTCTCATGAGGCAGAAAGGAAGTATGATGAATAGAAAGATGCTCATCTGGGGTCTAATGCCAGCTCTGCCAGGAACTGACTACTTCTCCTCTCTGGATCTGATTCCTAAAGGATGGATTATACCCCAACACTCTAAGGTTCCTTCTAGTATAGATGTGCTGGAAGGCAGCTTAGTGGATAAAGTCCCCAGCTTAAGGATAGGAAGACTTGAATTCAGCTCCTACTTCAGATTCTAGATAAGTCCCTTAATCTTCGTTTAGCTCATCTGTAAAATGGGGATAACAATAGTACCTATCTCAAAAAAATTGTTGTGAAGTTCAAAAGTATTTGGGAACCCTAAAATACTCTGGAAACAGTAGCCATTATTATCTTTTTTATTATTATTTCACAACTGGTGAATACTAAAATTACTCAGAGAAAGGAAGAGATATAGAGAAAAGCCTCTTGGGATTGCAAATGTCAGGAGACAAGAGACTGAGAGCACAATCCATCTCTTATCCTGCTACAGCAGTAGAAGTTGCAAGAGAGGCAGATTTTGACTTGTTATAAGAAGTGAAAAGTGCTGCCAAGAAAGCATTGATGGATGTCCAGAGCTAAGGGGGGAGTCCCAGTGTATTCTGCCTTAGCCTAGCCAGACCTTTGGACATATCGTATGCATTTCTGAGCTCCACATTTTAAGATAAGACATTGGTGATCTAGAGAGTAGCTGAGGGAGGACAATGAGGATGATTCTTGATTTTATGCTAAGTACCAATTGAAGGAACCGGGAACATTGTGAGACTTGGTGAAAGGAACTGGGATGGGGACTAAATGCTTTTTGATTTGATTTGTTGGTTAATTGATTGCTGTAAGAAATGGGTTTCCTCATTGGAGGATAGACAAGATTCCTCACCGGGTCCAGATTGGACTCATCACCTCCAAGGTCCTTTCAACTTTTAACATTGTATGATACTATCATCCATGACCATGGGTCCATGGGGAAGGAGTATGATTTAAATCCATGGTAGCCCAGATCCTTTATTTTGGGCATTGCTTCCTCCCTTCCTATTAGAAGAATCAACATCGGGAGAATAGCTAGAGGAAGATGTCTGGAAAATAATAACCTTGACTGTTCTTCAAGCCCTTAATGAGAGGAAAGGGGAACAGCAAGATGGAAGGGGCAAAGAGACCACACTGACTTGATTCCACTTTCTCATCTTCAGATATGGAGACATGGTGCCCAAGACCATTGCAGGGAAGATCTTCGGTTCCATCTGCTCTCTGAGTGGCGTCTTGGTCATCGCCTTGCCCGTTCCTGTCATTGTCTCCAACTTCAGTCGGATTTACCACCAGAATCAGAGAGCTGACAAGCGACGAGCACAGAAGGTGAGTCCTCACCCACTCTAAGGGAGGCTACTTGCCCAAATTATTCAAGGTAAGCCAGATATTCACAGAGATTAGAAGACCCAAGTTCAGATTCTGACTTTTACACTTACTAACTCTGGAGCTCTGGTGGATAAATCACTTAAATATCACTGACCTTTAGTGTCTTCATTTATGAATAAGAGCAGCATGGCAGAGGAATAGGAGGACCAGGATGGGAGGCTGACCTCTACCTCATACTGACTGTGTGTGTGACCATGGGTGGTTGTGTGATCATTGTGTGATATTCAGCCTCTTACTTAGTACGTGAATTCTTTCTGTTGCATTCCTAATAGGGGATCGCCGAACTTTTGCAGGTGGCAACCCTAATCCGATCCTGAATAGCCTTACCTCAGTGGCCAGTCATTATTTATTTTGCATCCAAACTCTTCTCTCTTTGGATTCTATCCATTCCTCTGCCCTCTCGAATTACATGGAATAAATGGGATAAAGGGGGAAATAGAGGATATAAAGATTACCTAAGGCATGCTTCCTAGGCTCAAGAAGCTTTGGGTCTCATGGCTGGATGTTATAGATGTAGCAGAAATAAAGGGCTTTGGAGACAGAGTGAGGTCAAGAATATGAACTTCTCTTCCCAGGTGCAGATTCGTCATCATCTCTTGTACATAAGCTCCCACATAAGAGATGGGTCTGACCCTAACTCTTCAGAAGGAACCCAAATAGCAGACACAAGCTAGGGTAGCATGGAGAAAAAAAATCTGCCAGAAAAAATCTACCACTTGTTTTAGTGTTTGAATAACACCCATTTGGGGATGGGAGTCTCTTTTTGAGGGTAGGGAGAATGAGGAACAATGAAGGTTGAGACTGTATCAGAACAAGGTATTATTTAAAGACTGATCAGGTAGAAGCTAAATGATTTTTTGTCCAAGATGTTTTAGAGAGAAATGGTTCCTTGGAGAGTTAATCATTTATTAAATTATAATCAATCATTTAAGTTAAACATTTATTAATCAGCTATTATGTGTCAGGCACTGTGCTAAGCACTGGGGATACAAGTAAAAGCCCAAAAAAGGCCCTACCCTCAAGGAGCTTACATTCTGATTGGGAAAAGCAACACCTAAAAAGGAGCTGGAAGGAGTGCCCAAGTGATGGCATAATTTCAAAGAGCATAAAATCAAAAGCACAGTCAGGAGGGTAATAAAGAATGGCCTGTCATGAATGAAATATGGCTAATCTGAACTAGCAGCTCCAAAATGGAGACCCAGAAAGGAATTCGCTATTGGGAGAAAGGGATCACCACGGCAGAGCCATATTGCAAGGTGAGAAAGTCCCAGGATGCCAGGATGAAAGGGCAGCTGGGTCACAACTGCAAAGTCTACAGTCAGAAGCATAGCCAAGCGGGAACTAAAGCATGGTCAACAGAAGTCAGTCATCCCCCAAATGGAAACCCTGCCACAAACTCACCAATGGGAGAAGGGGAGTGGCTTGGCAAAGGAATATTTCAGATAAGAAGATCCAATACGATGTGTTCTCTAACTCTGTGCTTCTGAGCGCAAAAACCAGTGTTGACCTAATGACATTAGAATCAACACATTCTAATTTCCCAGAAACTGCCACTCCAAGAGGCTGTGCTGTGCTGTGACCCAGGTCCTCTGACACAGAAGCCAGATTCCTTCAGATTCCTTCCTATTGGGCTATCCACCTATTAGTATTATTGTGGTTCAGTTGTTTAGTCATAACTTACCTTTCATGATTCCATTTGGGGTTTTCTTGGCAGAGTTACTGCAATGGTTTGCTATTTCCTTCTCCAGCTCATTTTACAGATAAGGAAATAGGAGCAAATATGGTTAAGTGACTTGCCCAGGATCATATAGCTAATATGAATCTAAAGACAGATTTAAACCAGAAAGATGAATCTTCCTGACTCTCAGCCTGGTACCTTATTCACTGCATCATCCAACTGCCCTAGTGTTAGTTTAATATCATGTGTAATTTGGTAAACATGACCTCTGAACTATATCTAAATTATTTTCAAAGTTGTAGAGGAAGAGCATTCTAGCATTCCACCAAACTCTTGCTTTATAGGTTGACATTTATCCATTCATCAGAAGCTTAGGATCATAAAAAATAAAATAAAATAAAATAAATAATAAAAAATAAAATAAAATAAAATAAAAATTAAAAAATTAAAAAAGAAAAAAGAAAAAAAAGAAAGAATCTTAGGATCAGAAGAAGCCTCAGAGACCAGGAGTTGGCAAACTGTAGCCTAAGGGCCAAAGCTATCCTGGTGCCTGTTTTTATATTACTCATGAACAAAGAATGATTTTTACATTTTTAAATCAAGTTTTTATTAAACATTAAAATGTAAAAAACCACTCTTACTTTGCAGGCTATATGAAAATAGGCAAGCTGACTGGATTATAGTTTGCTGCCCCTTGATCTTGCTGACCAAAAATCTCAGATACAAATCTCTAACAGGTGTTCATTCAGCTTACATGTTTCTACATCAATTGAGAAAGACCTCACTGGTCTCCTGGAGTAGTTCATTCCACTCCTGGAGAGCTCTAATTGGTAGGAAGCACCGTGGAAAGAGCCTAGAATATGAAATTAGAAGGCCTGGGAAACTGTCATCTATTACCTGTGTAACCTTGAAGCAGATCATTTAACCTCTGCTGACCTCTATTTCCCCACCTATTAAAGGAGGAGATTGAGCTAAATGATCTCCTAACATACACTATAGCTCTAATCTATTATCCTGTAATCCTTCAACCCCTCCCTTGAAACGAGGACTGCCCGTCACCCCTCCAATTAGATCCCAGACTCTGGAACTGTCATTATGTTCCCTAGCTGAAGTCCTACAGGACAATGGACCTGAAGCTTGGGTTTGATGGGAATGAAAGGACTCTGGGTTTCCTTGTGGAAGGCAAAGATGCTTCAAGACATCCCAATGAAGACTGCAGAAACAGACTGTTTATAGGGACCCCAACAAGAATCTTCCTCAGGGAAAGGAAAGAGGAAGCAGGGGAGGGAGTTCTAGTCCCCAAAAGTGAACAGAACAAAGAACCACTCGCTCTTCATGTAGAAACTCTCAGAAAGAGACAGAGACAGAGACAGAGACAGAGACAGAGAGACAGAAAGGAGAGAGAGAGACAGAGAGAGAGAGAGAGAGAGAGAGAGAGAGACAGAAAGAGAGACAGAAAGAGAGACAGAAAGAAGAGAGAGAGAGAAAGAGAGAGACAGAAAGAAGAAAGAGAGAGAGAGAAAGAGAGAGAGACAGACAGACAGAAAGAAGAAAGAGAGAGAGAGAAACAGAAAGAAGAGAGAGAGAGAGAAAAACAGAGAGAGAGAGAGACAGAAAGAAGAGAGAGAGAGAGAGGGAGGGGAGAGAGGCTGGCTACTCCTTGGCAGCTTAAATGCTCCAAAGATAGATTGTTTGTTCCTCCCCAAAGCCCACAATGGAAAAGAATTAATTAGACGTGGTTTTGGCTGACTCCACAGAACGGTGCCAGGCAGCCTAGGTCAGGGCAAGGGAGGTAGGCAGGATGGAACTGAGGCGATTGATCCTTTCTCAGCAAAGTACATCCTGGCAAAGTTAGGAAGCAGTGAACAGCCTGGTATTGAAAAATGAGATCAGCTTGTGTTGACTCCAGTGTCATGATGACAGCATTTCCTGGTTAAAATCTGAGGTTTAGATTTTGAGGGGGGATTACAGGCTGTTAGAGAAAAGTTCTCGGAGCTCTAAAAGAACAGGACTATGAAACTCTCAGGCAAAATCTTTACTCAGATGGCCCATGGCTTGGAGGGTTGTATTAGGATATCTTAAGACACTCTGGGACTGAACATAGTACTGGATGAGCAAAGGACTTAACCTGGCAAAACCTTAAGCCTCCAGGTGTCATCTCTTCAAATCCCTTACCAAAAACAGTGCTAGGAACTCTGCTTAAATACAAAGCAAAGAAGTTTGGTGCCCTGGGACAATGCTCCATTTGCTTCACCCTAGTTAATGCTTTACTTGTCTCTAGTCAAATCAGTGGAAGAGCAGTTTCCCAAATTCTCTCTGGTTTTGGACCCACCCCATCCCATCTCCACCCCCCATCCCAGCACCAGAGTACTTGCAGCAATTAGGTGCTCACTGGAATCAACACTAGGGGCATTCTGAAATGCTTTCAACTGAGCAAATGATTTAGAGAAATAATTGGCCACATTTTCCAAGCTCCTAGCTTTACCTTTAGCCTATGTAATAGCAACAAAGGCTGTATCCCTAACCCAGCTGTTTTCAAGGTTTTTCCCATCCCATCTCCCCACCTCTTGGGGCATCTTATCTGTTTCCTACTGTCCTCCAAAGGTTATGAGTGAGAAAGTGGGAACTTCCCCATTACTATATAAAGTACATCCCAGGTCTGTTAAGAGACAACTCTGTCTTTTTTCCTCATGCTGGCAGATGAAGATGACTCCCTCCCCCTCTCCCTCCTTCTCTTCCTCCTTCCTTCCTTGTCTATCTGACATCAGAGTAAATATTTACAAGCTTTTCACTCAGGCTGATGCTGCCTTTCCTCAAGGTTGTTCAACCCTACCCCCTTTCACCTTGGGCTCTCTGCCAGGGAGAAAAAGTAGTTATCTGATTTTGGTGGCTGAGGCTGTGCATCTCAGGTCTGGGGAAGACTTCTTGGAGCAAGGATAGTAGAGCAAATGTTAGCCCTCAACCAAAGCCAATCCTCTGAGAGAGAGAGAAACTCTGAAAATAAGCATCTACCTACATGTCTGCGGCCTAAAAAGGAAATGAATGTTCCTTCTTTCCTTCACTTCCTTAACCTCAATATTTCTCTTTTCTTTTCTCTCTCTCTCCCTTATTTCTCTTTTTCTCTCTCTTGCTCTTTCTTTCTCTCCTCTCTCATCCTTTCTCCTTTCCTCTTTCTCTCTTTCTCTTTCTCCTTCTCCCTCTTCTTTACTCCTTCCTCTCATCCCCTTCTCTTTCTCTCTCTCTCTCTCTCTCTCTCTCTCTCTCTCTCTCTCTCTCTCTCTCTCTCTCTCTCTCTCTTCCCTTCCCTAACCTTTCTTATCTCTCTCCTTTTCCCTCCCTACTTCTCTTCCTTCCTCATTTATTAATCTCTCTCCCACTCCTCTCCACTCCCCTATCTTCCCCATCCTCTCCTCCCACATCCCTCCCTCCCACTCTCTCTTCATCTTTCTCCTTCCATTCTTCCAAGGAGAAAACTATGTTGGCCACTCCAGAAGAGAGATATAAATATTCAGGTACTAAAGGGCACCTGTAAGCAAAACTGTTAAAAGGTACTTAAAGAATGGAGGGTGAGATTGATGGAGAGCTAGAGCACTCAGAATGAGTGATCATCACCAAAGGGGAATGAGCATTTCCTGCAATCATCTCCTTTCGAAAAGGCAAAAACTGACGCTCCATACCCCTCCTCTCCCATTGAAATCTGCACCTATTGGGAATGGGTAAAGGCCGGTTAGCCTGTGCTCTGTATTTTCCTCAGCTGAACTAGAAGGCAGATTCATCTTCCCGAGTTCCAATCTAACCTCAGACACTCCCTAGCTGTGTGACACTGGGCCAGGCACTTCACCCTGTCTGCCTCAGTTTCCTCCTCTATAAATGAGCTGGAGAAGGAAATGGCAGACCACTCCAGTATCTTTACCAAGAAAACCCCAAACGGAGTCAAAAAGAATCAGATATGAATGAAAACAACCAAACAAGTTTAATATGTAATCCTCTTTCTTGCATGCTTCTTTATAAATAGAAATTTTTATGTTGGATGGTGTTTATCGAGTGCATAATAATAAAAAATTAACATTTTAAAAGATTTTAAAATGAGAGGCAGTATGTATGAATGAATTGAAAAAAACAACACTTATTAAGTTTTTACCACATGCAAAGCACCACATTAAGAATTGAGGCTATAAATAGAAAAATTAGGCAGTCCCTCCTCTCAAGGAACACATAGTCTAAAAAGGGGAGAAAACGTGTAAATTTCAAGTCAGATAGAAAGGTCCTCAGGTGGGGGGGATAGCATCAAAGGAGACTAGAATGTCCCTTCTTTTATGTCACTTCCTCTGATAAAAATCATATCAAGCATAGTGAAAAGAGAACTTGGCATCAAACCACAAATACTGGAATTTTTAGTCTATTTCTGACATACTGGCTGTGTGACCTTGGACATATCAGCTAACCTCCAGGACTCCCAGCAAGTCTCAAAGACTATAAACTGCAAAGTAGGGGTTTGCCTGCATTAGCAGAGGCAATTTTATCACCTGGGAGTTGCCTATACCGATGAAATTCCAAATCTAGTCCCAATGCTTAAAAATCATTTTTAAAGAAAAATATGGAGCTAAATGCTAGCATGGAAAAGGTGATCTTAGGTTTGAATATTAAAGAATTATCATTATTATAATCATAGACAAGCCATGTTTGTAGAACTGCAAATGATAGAATGCTGCAGTCTCATAAAAACTGAAGTGGAGGATTTCTCAAGGAGCAGCAGAAAGGTGAATAGTGAATAGTTGGGGTGAGCAAGCTGCAATACATTATATATACAGGGAATCACAGAGAAGAGAGAAAAATCAAGGCTGTCACCAAAGAAGTGTATGAGGACAAAGTCGGTTGTCTGATGATGGAGAAGAACTCATATGATCCATTTGTAGCATTCCCCCCCTCCCCATCAAGGGAATTTAAGGAAAATTGCAAGATCCCTTGGGACAACAGCTCAAACAACCTTTCAAGGTAGATGCTGTTATTAAACCTATTTTTTTCTTTGTTGTTGTCATTTCAGTCACATCTGACTCTTCATGACTCCATTTGGGGTTTTCTTGGCAGAGATATTGGAGTGGTCTACCATTTCCTTCTCTATTCATTTTACAGATGAGGAAACTGAGGCAGACAGAGTCAAGTGCCATGCCCAGTGTCACACAGTTAGTATGGTCCAAGACTGGTTTGAACTCAGGCCTTCCTGACTCCAGATCCCACACTTTATCCATTGTGTAGCTGAGGAGGAGGAGGATGGCGATTGTTATCGTCTCATAAGAGATCATGGGTGGGAATCACAGAGAAAGAAAAAAGCATGGATTGGTTGCAGTCTGCATCATTGGAGGGAATGCTTCCGATGCTTTCATGCTTTACAGATTCATGAAGGGGAATAATGGTAGAATAAAAGGCCTTGCACATTTCCTTTTCAGCCCTCTCCTAATTCCAAGTCCAGTGATCTTTTCCATTACACCAAGCATGCTTGAATTCCTTGACCTCCATTAGTACCAGGCCCAATGAATGAATACATTCATTCATTCATCATTTATTTATTTCACAAAGACTTACTGAACCATTTTCTCTATTCAACTGGGCTGCACAGTAGACAGAGCTCTGGGCCTGGAATCATGAAAATCTCAGACGAAATCTGGCCTCAGACACTTACTCTGAGCAAGCCAATTTAAAAAAAAAAATCTCTCTCTACCTCAGTTTTCTCATCTGTAAAATGGGGGTAATAATAGCACCTATCTCACAAGGTTACTGTGAGGTTCAAATGAAATGATAATTGCAAAAGGCTTAGCACAGTACCTGGCACGTAATAAATACATATAAATGTGAGCTATTACGAATTATTATTATTAGGTTTTTGTTGAATGAATGTGTGAATGAATAAATAAAAATGAATCATTTTTAAGTGCCAAAGTTCTTAGCTTGGGCTGCTCACAGAAAAATCGAGATAGTCTTTCTCAAAGACTTCATACTCTAATTAGGGGAGACAATATATAAAAGAAAGTTCAGCAGCAGGACAGATGGAAAACTTCAGAAGTCCCCAAAATGCCACAGTGAGTCAGATGCGAAGGCCCAAGGGTCCTTATATTATTTCAGAACTTCAGATGTGAGTACTGGAGGTCAGCAGAGCATATGGTAAAGCTGGAGAACCTGAAGATGCAGCAGCAGGGCTGATGACAAGTCCCTTGTTCTTCCATCTTACCCAAAGGAATACCATCATTGATGGCTCCCATCTCACCAAGCCATGTGAGCAGTGGAGCAGTCCGGTAAAGTTTTAAATAGCCCAGCCAGGGAAGGGAGAGAAAAGGGAAGGGAAAGAGACAGGAAGCTTTCTTGTTGTGACCAGTCTTTCTGCATCATTGCCATCCTAGATAGGATCTGTTAACCCACGGTTAGGTAGCAAGACCAGGATGTCCCAGCAAAAAAGCGTGAGGAATAAATAGGTAGTAGGAAAACAAAGAGAGAGCAATGTCCCCCCAAAATAATAGAGAATATGCAAGAAGAAGATTGAAGGAGGTTTAATGGGGTGTGATTGCAACAAAAAGAGGTCAAGAAGGATAAGAATTAAGAAAAAGCCATCAGATTTAATTTAATTTAATTTAAGCACTGACAGCTTTGGAGAGAGCAGATTCAACTGAGATATGATTATAAGGGGTTCTGAGAGAAACTGGCACTGTGGTACAATGGAAAGAATGATGGATTTGGAATCACAGGATCTGAGTTTGAAAATTGGTTCTGCCTCTTATTGTCTGTGTGACTTTGAACCTATTCTTTAATTTTTCTGTGCTTCAGATTCCATGTTCTGTGATTGTCTTCCACTGTGAAAGTGACACATTTTCTCTGAACTGTCCAGATTTTGAAGGCACCAAAGATAGGGAGAATGTGGAACTCGAGGGGTTGAAATGAGTGATGACACAGATGGCATTTAATTGAGAACTTTTTGCTTTGCCTTTCATTGTTCCCCTATCTGGACAAGCTATCTCTTGATCAAAAGACTTGCATTATCAAAATCATAATAAATGAATGAATGAATGAATAATTCGCAGATCCCAGATTAAAAAGCTCCCAGTGGTTTTGCCCAGCTCTAAGGTACAAGGTTCTTGTCACCACATGTGCATCTGGAGCCAAGTGGAGCAGCTTGAGCTTGGAGACAGCCACCTGGTGATTGACACTGGTACTACAACCCAAGTAGTCCATTGGGGAAAGGGTGGAGAAAAAAGTGACTTCATGATCTTTTAGGAGTAAATGAGAGGGGTGATTACTATGTGATTACTATGGGGATCTGATAACTGATTGTGAGAGTCATGAAAATATAATATATTATTAGTAAATGTTTAATTTGTATATCTAGTTTAGATACCTGTATACCCAGAGTCACCTAAAAATTTCTTGGGTACAAAGGGGTCACGAGTGGGAAACGTTTAAGAAGCCCTGAATTAGATGACTTCTCAGAGGCCTTCCAATTCAAAATCTGTAATATCCTATGAGTGAGAGAAGTTGATATAATTTTGAATTTTTTGTATATTTATATTTCAGTATTCCTTCTTTCATGTATCTCTGGTCTCATTGATGGGATACTTCTTTTAATTAGACAAATGGCAAACCATCCATGCTTTCCAATCCTGTTTGATTCTGATCTTTTTCTTCCTATCCATTTTCCATAAGGGAACTATCCAGTGCACTGAGGGACTTATGGATTGTGTTAGACCAAAAACCTCTTTTTCGTTTTTATGTTTTTTGCTGCCTGGTGTAGACCTCTATAGATCTCTTCTCAAAATAATGTTTTTAAATAATTGAAGAAAATGTTGAATTTCAGTTAGAACAGATGTTCTTAACCTGAGGTCTGTGTCTGAGGGTTTTTTTTTAGCATTTTGATAATAATATTTTATATTTGAAGTGGTAGAGTAGATAGAATAATGGGGGAAATCTCGGTTCAAATATTTCAAAGTACAGATACTTATAAGTTATTCGACCCTTTGCAAGGCACTTAATCTCTATTTGCCTCAGTTTCCTCAATGATAAAAGGGGAATAATAATAGCATTTACTTCTCCAGGATTTTTATAAGATTCAAATGAAGATAATAGTTATAAAAAGTTCATAGTCCTGGACCATATTAAATGCTACATAAATGCCTATTCTTTTTTCCTTTCCCTTTCAATATAATTGGTTTTCTTTGTAATCCTATGTGATTCATTCTATACATTTAAAAATATTATTCTGAGGAGTCCATAAACTTCACCAAAATATGAGAAGAATCCATGAGTAAAGGTGAGTGAAAATAAAGATGTAATTTTTTTTCCCATCCAAGTTTACAATCCCCTTGAAATCATCTGTGGACTTCCTAATTAAGAACCCCTGCTCTAGATCTCATGATGTTATGTGGGTGCTAGGAAGCACCTGAACTATCCAGCTGTTTACCTTTTGTCGTCAATACATCCACTATCTCCAATCACACACCTTTTTGATCATATCCTTTACCTTACTTTGTGTGTTTAATTACATCATTGCAATATACTGTGCCAGGAGGTAAGAGATATTGGACAGAAAGCCAGAAATGCCTGGGTTTAAATCATAGCCTTAATACAAATTGGCTAGGTGACCCTAGGCAAGTCATAACGTTCATTGATAGAGGAAGTTATTTACCAGGAGATCCCTATATCGGTGAAATCATGGATCTGATTTAAAGAAGAATTTCATTGACCATATGTCTCTGTTGTCCTATGGGTGACTCATGACTTGGATTCCTCAGAGACCATACTGTTTCATAACTTCCTGCTATGTAGCATGAGCAGAAGCAAACTGGTAGAAGAACAATGGAATTTTATTTCAAAGAGGAACTTGGGATGATTACTGCCCAATTTCCCAAATGCAATCCAGTTCACTCTCCTCCTCTTATTCAGTTCTCAATTTCCATGCTATGATGGGCCAGCTCTGTGGGACAGTTATACATTTGGTTTTTCCTTTGTGGATAGTTAGACTAAACACTTATGAGTAGTGATGAACCTTACTTAGAAAGTTCTGCAACTTTCTGGGATTTAATATTAGTCTAATATTATCTGCAAAGAGGAACATCTGGAGGACCTCATTCCCTATAGGAAATCTTTCTTCCATTTGGACTCTGCATTATACTTCCTTCTTGATAGTAGCCAATCTTTTTAGTGAGAATATATCTCCATTGTTTACACCTCATCTGATATTAATCATCAGGAGATCATCAAAAACTTATCACCACGGTTGCTTTTATCAAGGAGTCTTGTATATCTTAATATGTATAGAATGCTGCCTTATTGGCAGCAAAATTACTTTTCAACGAACAGGAAGCAAAGTGGGGCTGTTGTATTCTCTGTACCTTTTAATCAATTGTGTAAAAGACGTGCTCTGTTTTCAAATATCATTTGGGAAATCCTGCCTATTAGACCCTTCTCATATTTTCATCAAGGACGTCCTCAAAAATGTGTGTGAATTATTCTCATGGAGATTTTGTAGAGGTGAGAAGGGAGGCATATGAGTCAATAGTTATTGATGTCTTTTTTGGTAGCAATAACAGCCATGATATTTCTCGCCCCCCCCCCCCGGCAATCATTAAGCATCTTCTTCCCTTTCAGATAGCTCACAAAATCAATTCCTTCAAAATTGTGTTGCTTCCAGCATGGATCTCTCCTGTTTATACTTGGCCTGATGCAGCTGTTTTTTTCTGTCTTTGTTTTCCAAAATTGCTATTTCTGCTTTCTCACATTTCCTCGTGTTTAGTTCAACTCATTTCACTTCCTATGGGAAGCTTTTCCTGGTTCCCTAGTTATTTAAGCTCTCTCAGATTGTCCTTAATTTACTTATATGGGTCAGTGCTATATCTTCCTAGTAGAATATAAGCACCACGAAAGCAGGGGATTCTGTTGTCTTGACATCCCTAGTATCCCTTTCACAGAGTAATAACTGCTTTGAATACTTGTGTTTGCACTGAAATTACTGAGTATCAAAGAATGAGCTAGTTTGATTTGGAAGGAATATTCCCATCTTTTTCTCTGCAACAGATCTTGACCCGTTAGCTGGTCATTTTTTGCTTTTGTTTATGTAAGCACATGACTCAGTATCCCATGAAATTACATTTCTTGCTGTCTGGATACATTATAAAACCATCTCCCATCAAATCCTTTCTAAAACCTTTCCAAAGAGAACCTGTGAACCATACTTTCATTTATCACATCTTCCTTATGTCTTCTGGTCTCATTTTTTTTAGCAAAAATATCATTACTGATCAAATGAGATCATTATGGATCAAATGAGATAATATTTCTGAAGCACTTAGTACAGTGCCTGACACATAGTAGATGATTCATAAATGCTAATTCCCTTCCCTTATTATTGAAATGATCCATTTTTTCTAGTAGTATGATATTCATTGGTCATTGGTCAAGGTTCTCCAATGTAGAAGACATATCAGCAGTTAAATTAGTTTTTTTAAGTGATTTAAAGCCTTTGTAATACTTTAAGTTCATTCTCAAACACTTGCCGTATGATCCTGAGCAAGTTTCCTACCTTCTGTCTGCCTCAGTTTTCTCATCTGTAAAATGGGAATAACAATAACACTTAACTCCTAGGACTGTTGCAAGAGAGAGATTAGATAATACTTACAAAGTACTTTGCAAATCTTAAAGTGCTATATAAATGCTAGTTTTTATTAGCTATTATTATTTTTATCACTCTTTGCCTCTTTTTCATCACTGTAACAGAAGAGGAAAGTGGGTCACTCAAGAGTGACCATGTTTCATGAGTTGCCATAGCCCAAGAATTCATTACCGAGTGACCAGCCTCTCTAATTATGAGCTTCTCTTTTATTAGTCAAGCTTGACCCCAGAAAGTAGGTTCCATCTGTTGTTAGGACTATACAGCTTGGTGTGTAAACTTTTTACCTTAGGGTAAACTCACATACCACCATGAAGCATCAGAGTTTATTTGTGGATTTGTATCTATGTATCATGTCATTTTATATTAATGATGTCTATAAATATGTCATGTGCCCCTACTAGATTATAAGTTTCATGAAGGGAGAAATCATGTCTTTAGTAAACTCTATTATCTTCCCTGGTACTTAGTGCAGGGCTTACTGTATATTCACCGAATGAATATCCACTGAATGGAATCACTGAATACCCCACGACACTATAATAGGCACTGTGAGAAAATAAAAAGATGAATAATAACTGATCCCTGCCCTCCCCAGCCCATATCAAGGGAAATCACAGCAGGAGCCACACTGAATTCCATATTCCGGGTATTGTTCCATAAATACATCGCCAACCTCTTCATCCTGTGTTGGAAATGATTAAACGATACAGTGTATTTGATATGACAATCTATTGCTTTAATAGAGCCCAGGGTAAGATAAGATTAAAAGAAATGCCACAAAGGAGAGAAGAAAAATCTTTCATCTCTAGAAAGTAATGAAGACAGACCCCAGATACGATAAAGGTCTGTCTCTAAGTGGTGGGATCAAATTATATAAGGCTGTAATGAGCTTGACACAATTGGATTTCCATATGCAGCTCTCATCACCCAGAGCTTCCCTAAAGCAATAAAAACCACTTTCTCATATGGGGAGGGAAGAACATTGTTTGGATGTAAACATGCAGTTGGAGGGGAAAGAAGGACACGAGCAGATTTTCTGAAGCAAGGAGCTTGTTGGGATGAGAATGACTTTTGGAAACTTGGCCCAGTTGGGCAGAGAGAGAACAGATAGATTTCCCCCCTTTCTTCCTTCCCTCTTTCTACTTCTATTTCTCTGGCCTGTCTAGCTGGGGTAAGCATTTGAAGGAACAGAGGGAGAAGGGGCAGGTCACTGGTTCAGACTTTAGAACTAGAAGGACCTAGTCAGAACCCCTTTTTTTCTATACAAGTAAACTGAGGCCAAAACAGATTAAATGACTTTCTAATGTCCCATAAATCATTAGTAAGCCAGAGGTGCTGTTTTAAAAACTCCAGAGCAGCCAGGTACAAGAGAAAGATATTGGCTCAATCCTATCTTTGACCTTCCTATCTGGAGGATCTTCTGGCTTCTATAAAATGAAAAGCAGGTTAGTCCAAATGGCTTCCATGGTCTCTTCCAGCTCTAAGTCTATGATCTAACCAAATACAATGTGCTTTCTACCTTTAAAAGTCATGCAATTTTCTATGCTTGTTTAACCGGATTTGTAGCCCCAAACTCCAGTCCCGTGTTCTAGCCTCACCAATTCCTGGGGGTGAAAAGGATAACCTCCATTTCCATCACTGCTCCCAGACTAGGGCAGATATTGGTAGATGCTTTCTTTAGATGGCTGAGGAAGAACGCAGACAGTGAAAAACTAAACCTTTTGCTTAAGTCTGTGTACCTAATCTTAGACATTCACTGGTTTACATTCTTGACCCTGCCTCTCACTCTCTGTCAGTTCTTTGTAGCTGAATTTATTTTGCTGACTTGCTATAGCTCTACTCTTTAGAATTTCCTTAAGCTCAAATCTTTTGCATACAGAGTTGACATGACTCATGATGTGCATTATTTTTTGAGAAGTAGAGATGGCTTTAGCTAAACTATCCACACTCTCTCAACCCAACACTGCCAAGATATATTATTTGTGAAATAAATGTCCAACGTTTGGGGTACAATGTATGGCCTAGCCATAGCAAAGTTCTGTGACCTACTTGTAGATGGAACTGTGACCCTTAGCCCTATTTACTTTGGGCTGCTAACCAATTTACCTCAATGAGAAAATTGTTCCCAAAAGGTCCATTGAAGTTTCCTTACCTGTCCCTCTGGGCCCATTCTAAACCTTCTTTGATCCCTAGATATTTCTTGTATCCAGTATGTTCCTGAATATTATTACTAGAATTGATCATCATTATTTTCCTGTCAGTGGCCAAGGCAAAATCCTCTGGGCTAATGGACAAATCATGGTAAATGCCTTGCACTTCTATTAGATAATCCAACCCCCTGGATCCCTGGACTAGTTTTAACAGTTAACAACCAACCAAATAGAACTCAGGATGAGTCCTGTTCCTAGGTAGAGGAGTCTGAATAGGAGAACACAACAAATGACTGAATTAAGCAAATAAGCAAGCATATATTAAGCACCTCCTATGTGTCAAGCAAATGAAATAATCCCTGGCCTCAAGGAAATTATATTCTATCTGAAAATAGCCCGGGATGCAGTGGGAAACCTTGACCTTTTTAAGCTAAGGACTTTAACCGGTCTCAGTTTGACTAAGGCAACACCTATTCAGTGATCAAGGATAGAGAAGAAAAGTTAAGGCAAAGAACGGCCTTTTTTTTTTTTTTACCTGTTCATAAATTATCTGATCTATATCTGGCCACTGGACCCAAATGGTTCCAAAGGAGAAAATGAGGCTGGTGATTTTACACAGCCCTCCCTCACTCAAATCTAGATCTCAGATATCATGGTTATCATCCAGAATGAAGCGCAAAGAATAACAACATTGTATCTAGAGAGAACATATAACTGAAAAAATATCTATAAGATATGTGTAACAATATATAATATATATGTACAAAGTAATTTGGGAGGGAGAAGATATTAAGTACTCAAGATTATGGAAAGCTTCATGGAGAAGACTGAGTTTGAGGTGAGCTTTGAAGAAAACTAGGGATTCCAAGAGATTGGGGCAAAAAGAGAGGGCAAGGGAAAGAGAGATGGGAGGTGGATAAAGAGCCTTTTGTGAAGAACAAAAAGAGAAGTTTGGCCAGACTGGGGAAAGAGAAGTGCCATAAGGTAACAAAGTGCCCCCCTAACCTAACTCTCTATAACTGCAAACTTCCTTAGAACCATAAATATGAACTAAATGACCCTGGGAAGATCCTGTGAGTCTGGAGTTGTTACCCTCCTGGTTACAACCACAGAGGAGTCTATTGGTGAACGGGGAGTTACCTGCTGAGACTCAGAGTTTGAACTGGGGGCTATTTTACATTCTTTAGGGTCCCCTCCTCCAGCTCTTCTCATCTCTCCTCTCCCTCCCCCAAAGTCTCCTTCCCTCCCTGAATTAATTTCTTAGTTGTGCTGCTGTCATGGTTACCCTGATAAGGCTTATTAGGAAGAAAAAAGCAGCTAATATGTACCTTGCGTCCTTCCCATTCCTGCCCAGTGGGAAAGATAGACAGACCTCCAGGTCAGAAGTTCTTAGGACCAAGGAAAATTTCAATGAATAAGAAGCTGGAGGCATCCTCAACTGGGAGGTTCTGGAACATATATCATAGAAATCAGTGTTCCAAAGTCACATCCGTCCCTCTCTCCTGACACCCAACAGATGCAAATTCATTAGAACAAACTTAGAGAGATATAGCTTCCAATAGTAGTCCTTTTTGGAGCACTAGGAGGAGGCAATTGGGATTAAATGACTTGCCCAGAATAATAAGTGTCTAAGGCTAGATTTGAACTCAGGTTTTTCTGACTCCTTAACTAGTGTTCTATCCACTGCACCATCTAGTTGTCCCCACATAGTATTGTTCATTAAAAACACACATGTATTAGATTCCTATTATGGGCCCAGCTATGCTAGGGACTAGAGGAAGAATCAAAGAATCAGAGTAGTTCCTCAGGGACCTTGAAATCTAGTTAAGGGATGAGCTACATATGTGAAACATCCTCAGTGCAGGAAAATAAATAAGAAGGGTTAGGTAAATTCTTTAAGTCCAGGGATTATTTCATTTGCTAGGAGGTACTTATTTCCCCACAACTCCCCTTGGAAACAGTACTCATCCTGAGTATGTTTGACTGGTTGTTATCTGTTAAAACTAATCCAGGGATCCAGGGAGATGGACTACCTAATAGAAGTGTAAGACATATACCATGATTTGTCCATTAGCCCAGAGAATCTTGCCTTGGCCACTGTCAGGAAAATAATGATGACCAATTCTAGTATTATCTCCCAAGATTCACCAAAGACTCTGAATTTGACTATAAAATATTCTTTACAGAAATAAAAATAGACCTAAATGTTAGAGAAACATTAATTGTTCATGGATAGGTTGAGCCAATATTTTTTAAAATGGCAATATTACTTAAATTAATTATTCAACATGATATATCAAACTCCCAAAGAATATTTTATAAAATTAGAAAAAATAATAATGAGATTCCTATGGAAGAACAAAAGATCAAGAAACAAAGAGTAATAATGAAAAAAGTGGGAAGGAAGGAGCTCTACTTGTGCCAAATCTTACACTGTACTATAAAGCAGTAATCATTAAAACATTTGGTACTGATTTTAAAGAGAGAAATCAATCAATCAGTAGAGCTTATTATGTATACAATATAACAGAAACAAATAGTGACATGGTGTTTGATAAACCAAAAGACCCCAATTATTGATAGGGGAAGTACACTATTTAACATTATTTAACAACCTGGAAGAAATTAGGTTTCACTTCACTCTATGTAACAAAGTAAGCTCTAAATGGCCTAGATGTAAAAGGTCACATCAAAAACAATTGAAAGGAGAGAGGAAGAAACTACCTTCCAGATTTAAATAGGAAATCAAGAGGAACTCACAAGACTAAAATGGATAAATATTATTATTGTCATCATCACACTGTTTTAGGCAGAACAGCATGAAAGCAAATGCATACAGGTGGGAAACTACAAGACGAAAGACCTTGAATGCCACAAAAAAACATTTAGACTAATAAGAAAGTCACTAAAGATTTTAAGGCAATGGGACAAGACAGCTCTGTGTTTGGATAGAAGGATCACTCTATCAAAAATATGAAAAATGGGAGAGAAATAAATGGAGAAAGGGAAAGCAAGATCTCTGCTGATTTTAAGCACAATGCACAACACAAGGAGACCCTTTCACATTGATACAGAGACGTGTTACCTGTATATATGTATATGACATGATCTTTCTTTACTCAAACAAATGTGAATGACCTTATATTATCATCATCACCATCATCATTTATATAATTGTTTAAAGTTTGTAAAGCATTGTAGATAACAATCCTGTGAGGTAGGTGTTATTATTATTCCCATCTGATAGATGAAGAAACTGTGGCTGCAAGAGATTAAGTCATTTGCTCAAAATCACACAGTCAGTTAATATCTAAAATGGAATTTGAAATCAAGTGTTCTTTCCTAAGTTTACATAAAGATAGCATGTCAATATATTAACTCTCCAATAATTATGTATAGTATCTGAAGTAGCAGCCTACCTGAGTCACCAACCCAGAACTTTCATTCATCTCTGGCACAATTATGAAATAGTCTTCCTAAAAAGCTGAAATATGCCCTCCTGTCACCAAGTCTACATAACCTGAAGACAACTAGACTATCTTCTATATCACCCAATCAGTGACTTCAAATAATAACAAGTCATGTCTTACATTTAGTATTAAACTGGAGAAAATGAAATGGAATATTATTCAAAACATTAAAATATTTTGCTCTATTGTATGTACATAACTCTAGAGTCCCCACTCATTTATCTGGAATCTCTTCTCTCTGTTGCTGACTACCCTCTACATCCACAGGACTCCAATATTTAACATATTATGATTACATGATTTATTGTGCATAGTAAAAAAAAAAGAAGAAGAAAGAAAGAAAGAAACCAAATATACTGTCCTCTCACCATCTCTTAAGCCTCCTCCTGCTTGCCCTTCCAAATTTTCAAAGAGAGAATTCCAAAACTACCCATAGCTGAAAATAAGGAATAAAGAAAAAGGATGGGAGGGTAGGGAGGAAATAACCTCTCTTCTCAAGACCATAGACTTTTAGGAAAGGAAAGCAGAAGAGATAGTGTTGAAAAACAATGTCTGCTTTTCTGCTTATTATTAATCCAACTGAATTCACAGTAATTAACATCTTAACACTTGGGGCATATTTTTGTCAAAGTTTCATCTCTATCCCAGGATCTCTGTCCAATAAGAACATCTCTTCCATAGCTCAGGTCTCCGGCAGCCTCAACAAGTGATCAATAAAGTCTTCAGTGAAAGTAATAGGATAGAAATGGCTATCCATATCCTGTCATGTAGCCAGTCCTATCCTGCAGCATGCTCAGTCCACTGTCCCAGGTCACATTTCTAGATCTCAGCTCAGAATGGAAGAAGCTCACCATCACACATAAAAACTGCAACATGAGATCTTTTTTTTTAAATTTTTATTTAATAATTACTTTATATTGACAGAATCCATGCCAGGGTAATTTTTTTACAACATTATCCCTTGCACTCGTTTCTTTTCTGATTTTTTTTCCCTCCCTCCCTCCACCCCCTCCCCTAGATGGCAAGCAGTCCTTTATATGTTGGATATGTTGCAGTATATCCTAGATACAATATATGTTTGCAGAACCGAACAGTTCCCTTGTTGCATAGGGAGAATTGGATTCAGAAGGTATAAATAACCTGGGAAGAAAAACAAAAATGCAGATAGTTCACATTCGTTTCCCAGTGTTCTTTCTTTGGGTGTAGCTGCTTCTGTCCATCATTTATCAGTTGAAACTCAGTTATGTCTCTTTGTCAAAGAAATACACTTCCATCAGAATACATCCTCATACAATATCGTTGTCGAAGTGTATAATGATCTCCTGGTTCTGCTCATTTCACTTAGCATCAGTTCATGTAAGTCTCGCCAGTCCTCTCTGTATTCATCCTGCTGGTCATTTCTTACAGAACAATAATATTCCATAACATTCATACACCACAATTTACCCAGCCATTCTCCAATTGATGGGCATCCATTCATTTTCCAGTTTCTAGCCACTACAAATAGGGCTGCTACAAACATTTTGGCACATACAGGTCCCTTTCCCTTCTTTAGTATTTCTTTGGGATATAAGCCCAATAGAAACACTGCTGGATCAAAGGGTATGCACAATTTGATAATTTTGGGGGCATAATTCCAGATTGCTCTCCAGAATGGTTGGATTCGTTCACAACTCCACCAACAATGCATTAGTGTCCCAGTTTTCCCGCATTCCCTCCAACATTCATCCTTATTTTTTCCTGTCATCTTAGCCAATCTGACAGGTGTGTAGTGGTATCTCAGAGTTGTCTTAATTTGCATTTCTCTGATCAATAATGATTTGGAACACTCTTTCATATGAGTGGTAATAGTTTCAATTTCATCCTCTGAAAATTGTCTGTTCATATCCTTTGACCATTTATCAACTGGAGAATGGCTTGATTTCTTATAAATTTGAGTCCGTTCTCTCTATATTTTGGAAATGAGGGCTTTATCAGAACCTTTAACTGTGAATATGTTTTCCCAGTTTGTTGCTTCCCTTCTAATCTTGTTTGCATTAGTTTTGTTTGTACAAAGGCTTTTTAATTTGATGTAATCAAAATTTTCTATTTTGTGATCGGTAATGGCCTCTAGTTCATCTTTGGTCACAAATTTCTTTCTCCTCCACAAGTCTGAGAGATAAACTATTCTATGTTCCTCTAATTTATTTATAATTTGTTCTTTATGCCTAGGTCATGGACCCATTTTGATCTTATCTTGGTATATGGTGTTAAGTGTGGGTCCATGCCTAATTTCTGCCATACTAATTTCCAATTATCCCAGCAGTTTTTATCAAATAATGAATTCTTTTCCCAGAAGTTAGGGGCTTTGGGTTTGTCAAACACTAGATTGCTATAGTTGACTATTCTGTCTTGTGAACCTAATCTTTTCCACTGATCCATCTATTTCTTAGCCAATACCAAATGGTTTTGGTGACTGCTGCTTTATAATATAATTTTAGATCAGGTACAGCTAGGCCACCTTCATTTGATTTTTTTTTCATTAATTCCCTTGAGATTCTCTACTTTTTATTGTTCCCTATGAATTTTGTTTGCAACATGAGATCTTAACAATCCCAATGTCCCTCTTATTGTCTTTCTCAATTACAGAAAGCCCGCCTTGCCAGGATCCGTGTGGCCAAGACTGGGAGTTCCAATGCCTACCTGCACAGCAAGAGGAATGGTCTTCTCAACGAAGCCCTGGAGCTGACAGTCAGTATCCTGGAATTGGAGGGGGATAGGGAAATGGGAGGGGAGAGAGAAAAGCTGTGGTTTTCTCCCTCCTGGTGAGCCCTAGATCCTTTTCATGCTCATAGTCTATTTCCCTCTCACCCCCGACAGGTAAGGAGTGATAATTCTGACCTTCCCCCAGATATCTGATCTATTAGATTTGCCTCATTAACCATCTCCTCCAACATATGTATGTGTGGATACACACACACACACACACACACACACACACACACACACACACACACGCAGGGTTTCTCAGTTTGAACTGAATTTTCCCCTCAAGAGGTATTGAGCCTATCTCCTTAGGGGGAACTATTCCAAAGCTGCTTTCCTTCCAATCAAGCCACCAAATATGGCTCTTCCATGTACCAGTAAATGTGCCAGATGAGGCTCAAAGGCAAAAGTGAAACAACTCCTGCCTTCAAGGAGCTTGCAATCTATCGGAGGAGGTAATGTGTGTAGAGGTACATTCAGAATGTGAACCAAACACGTACAGGTTCACTTTGGCGAGTAGGTGGAGGTACTGAAATGGAGTTTTGAAGACCAGGATTTCAACAGGTGGAAATGAGGAAGGATTCCAGACACAGGGGACAGCCTGTACAAAGGCACACAGAGAAGTAAGATGGAATGTCATGTGGGAGGCACAGATGGCTCCCATGGCTTAAACCAGCACTTCTCAGAGTGTGTGCAATGGAACTCTAGCATGATTCAAATTTCACTGTGCCAAGAATCTCCTCCCTCCACCCCAAGACTTCCTCATTTACCAGCCCCCTTCCCCAGCTGCAGTTTGCTGTCTGCTTTTCCCAGCTTAGTCTTGGGAAGGTCACACAATCGCAGCTCTATCCCAGTCCTGAGAATGTACAGAAAATGGAAGTTTGAGAAGGGAGAGACTCAAAGGAATCCCAAGGCCCCAGTGAAGATGAGTTACCTGAATGTCCAGTAACCTTCTTTGTGCCATAATTCCCCAAAGCAAAAAATATTATGAAGTGAGGCAGGGAGGAAGAAGCATAAGAATGACTGGCTTAAATCCTGGCTGATCTGAAGCTGTGTAGTGCCATACCTAGGCAGCATATATCTCACTTGTTCCCTGAAACATTCATCCCTCCATCAGTAATTTCTTTCTCAATAACCACAGCATCCTCTTTACATCTACTCCCCGAGCCAAAGCAGCAAGTAGGGTAAGTGCCATTGAAACCTGTACAAGTCAATAAAGAATTTCCCAACACCTAGAGATCAAGGATAGCTGGGAAGAAGGAACTGCTCTCCTTTCCCTGCTTTATTTTATCTCCTTCCTTGTCTCAGGGTTCCCCAGAGGATGAGCACCTGACCAAGACCACATCACTCATTGAGAGCCAGCACCACCACCTGCTGCACTGCCTGGAGAAAACTACTGTAAGTCTCCCCCTTTTTCTCCTTAGCCATCCCTCCCAGCTATCAACTTCCCTCCTCTTAAAGGTATACCCTAAGTCTCAAGCCCAGATCTAGATACAGCCTATAACTCCTCAGACCAAGTGCCAGGGAATGGTGGGAAACTAACCCTCCTCTCCCTCCCAGCATCTCCCCATGCTCTCTGCCTCCCTACCCTGAACTCTCTCTGTCATTCTCTCAAAGGACCGAGTCACATGGTGGCAACCCTGCCATTCTGAACCTAACAGAGCAAGAAAAGAGAGGATTACCTTAGTGTAACGACAAGAGTTCTGAACCTGGGTTCAAATCCAGGCTTGACCTGAGAAACCTTGGGTCTTTAATTCTCTGAACTTCAGTTTTCTAATCTGCAAAATACAGATAATACTTGGCCTACCAAATTCAGAGAGTTTCTGTGAAGATCAAGAGGGATGAGACATATAAAGCAATGAAATAAATGCTCTATAAATGTGAGCTACTAAGCTATTATTATCTCCCAATTACGAGTGACTCGCCAGGGCCTGGGCTTTCAGATAAGGCGGGAACGTACTTCCTATTCCAGCTACACATTTGTAGCCAACAGGAACTAGGGAGCAGGTTTTATGCTATCACAGTTTGACTGATCTCCAGCTCTAATGGGCTGACACATCACCCTCCATGCAGAGGCTACTGAGCCACCCCTCTCTCCTCTCTACCAAGAGTGTTTGCACGATACAGAGCCAGCCCTGCACCCAGGAGAGGCTTCAGTTGGTGCTTTTGGGCTAGGCCCTTCTAGTGCCCCCCTTCCACCCATATGGAAGGTTCTGGGAGATGGAAGGAGCTTTCCAACTGAAGATCAATACCTCACCTAAACCCAAAGGATGGCAGAAGCCTAAGGAGGTTCAAACCCTGAAAGGCTAAGGAAGTAATAAGCTTCCTAAGGAAACAAAAAAAAAGTTCTGGGTTAGGAGGCCGTAGTTGAAATGAGCTGGAATGAGATGCTTGGGCCCCCTAAATAGAACCTGAATAGGATGGAAGCATCCACTCTAAATGTTCACGGTTCTCTGGTACCTTCCTTTCCCCAGACTGGATGATGAGCATGTCAGAGAGGGCTTTCTGAGGAAGACTAGCTAACAGCCTGCCTCTCAGGCCAGGGGGAAAGCGCTTTAAATATGCACTCTGGGGGTGGCATGTGAACCCCAGAGTTCAGGAAGCCTGAAGCAAAGCCTGATGTTTCCGAGCCTCGCCCAATACTTCTTCCCTTACCTGCCCCGAGGGCTCCGTTTGCATGTCTGAGGAGGCCCCTGGAACTCTCTTCCAGGACTTGGAACAAAGCTAAAAGGACAGGCTCAGACCAGCTGCCCTTTCAGACCCGCATGTGCTAGATGGAATGTGGACTTTTTAGAAGGGAGGGAGGGGAGGAGGGGAGTGGTTTGGGGCGCGGGGGGTTAGAAAATGAGGCCGTCGGAACTCAGGAGGGATATCGGGGTTAGAGCGGATGAAGCGTGGGGTGGGGAATGCTGGGATTGGGGGGCGGAATGCTGGGCCTGGAAAGTGGAATGTCGGGGCCTGTGGAAAGCGAGGGGAGGAATGCCAGGATTGAAGGTGGAATGTCAGAGTTGAGCTTGGGAATGCTGGAATGTACAATCAATGGTGTTTTTATCTTCTGTTGGCATGTCCTGTAGGGGTTGTCCTATCTTGTGGATGATCCCCTGTTATCTGTACGAACTTCCACCATCAAGGTAGAGCTTTTTAAAAATTCAATTCCTGTTTTTCTCTCTGATTCCTGTGGCATATGTGGACTGTTCTCTTTCTATCACCGAGTCCGGTTTCCTTGCATGCGTTGTCACTTCTCCCGGGGCTGGTCCCGCACTCCGCTGTCCCGGCGGGGGCCGGCTCAGGCTTCCAACTTTCTGTGCACACCTTCTCGGCCATCTTTCTCTCCCGACTTTCTCCTTCTACCTTGCTGGGGACGCGGTGGGGCTGGTGGAACACGGCACTTGTCTCGGTATCCTGTGAGTGTCCGTGTGCCTTCTCTGTCTGCGCCCCCTCCTTCGCTCTCTGGGCTGCTGGGCTAGCCTCTGCTCCCGTCCGACTCTCCTCTCCACCCTGGCAGCCTTCGCCGGGGCTCCTCGGCAGACACCCGCAGGGCAGCCTCCAGCTTCACGGGGTTCCTCGTCCACGGGCCCCCTTTGTCCGCTCCGGAGGAGCCTCCTCAGCGCGGCTGCTCTCACCAGGAGAGGGCGTGACTCTAAGGAGTCCCGCGTTCGCCCCCCCAGCAGTCCGGCCCCTCTCCCCTCCCCCTGTCAAAACACCTACGTTAGGGAAGCCCGTCCTCCTAACATCCAACCCTACCGCGGTGGGGAATATGGCCGCCCCCCCTTCAGTGTATCACGTGGTGACACAGTTATTAAGCACTTGTTATGTAGCTAAGCCATCATGCTAGAGAGGGGAAGAAGTGTGAAGTCCTCATCAACCTATCTCTACCTCTGGTGATGTCACCAAGCTCACCTCTGATGATGTCACCAAGTCAAACTAGTGATGTCACCAAGGCAACCGCTGATGATGTCACCAAATTCAGCTCTGGTGATGTCACCAGGCTCGCCTCTGATGATGTCACCAAATCCATCTCTGGTGATGTCACCAAATCCCCTTCTGGTGGCCAAGCAGTCATACTTTCCCCCAGCCTAGGTTCCCACACTCAAGCATCCATGTCCTCCAGCACCCAGAGTAAGCCCTGACTCATAATCATTTGGACAGTTCAATCATAGACCCCTAACGCCCTTCTGAACCATAACTCCATAAGGAGGACAGGACACAACCCCGCCATCACACCTTCCCTTCGTCCCCATCTCCGCTGGGCTAGCCAGGGCTGCCAAGGACTCGTAACTCTCCACACCTGTGGGCTGTTATCTTTCATGAGTGTTCGTCTGTGCTCCAGTCTCCTGGGGGCCTACCCCGAGGGAGCCCAGGACAAGACCCTCCAGTTCCTGGTGAGGGGAGTTCCTCCCCTCCCTTCCACCTCCTCTTCCCACATGTTTCTCTGTCCTTCCCAACAGAACCACGAGTTTATCGATGAGCAAATGTTTGAGCAGAACTGCATGGAGAGCTCGATGCAGAATTACCCATCGACAAGAAGCCCTTCACTCTCCAGCCACCCGGGCCTAACTACGTCCTGCTGCTCCCGTCGAAGCAAGAAGACCACCCACCTGCCCAACTCCAACCTGCCAGCCACCCGCCTGAGGAGCATGCAAGAGCTCAGCACCATTCACATCCAGGGGAGTGAACAACCCTCACTCACGACCAGGTGAGTGCGTCCTATTCCGCCCCCCCTCCCCCAGGAGTTTTCAGGCCCACACAGGAGGGGCCATTCCGCGGCCTCCCTCCCTCTCCTTATGCTCCAAGAGCATCCCATGACGCCGGGTTGCTGCAAGGATTGGAATTAGAAATCAGGAAGGCTATTACTGAGGCTGTAAAATAATCCGTCCTTGCTCAGAAAGTAGACTTCATTATGAGTCAATTCTTATTGACTTAACAAATAGACAGTATTTATGTAACACTTTAAAGTCCTTAAAAGTACTTACTTTACAACAAAACTGGGAGGTAGATGCTAGTGTCCCATTTCTAAATATATAGATATTTATATAGAAAGATAAACTTATATAGTTAGATAAATTATATAGGTAATATATAGATAAATTTCTAAATATATAGATATTTATATAGAAAGATAAACTTATATAGTTAGATAAATTATATAGGTAATATATATAGATAAATTTCTAAATATATATTTATATAGAAAGATAAACTTATATAGTTAGATAAATTATATAGGTAATATGTATAGATAAATTTCTAAATACATAGATATTTATATAGAAAGATAAACTTATATAGTTAGATAAATTATATAGGTAATATGTATAGATAAATTTCTAAATATATAGATATTTATATAGAAAGATAAACTTATATAATTAGATAAATTATATAGGTAATATAGATAAATTTCTAAATATATAGATATTTATATAGAAAGATAAACTTATATAGTTAGATAAATGATATAGGTAATATGTATAGATAAATTTCTAAATATATAGATATTTATATAGATAAACTTATATAGTTAGATAAATTATATAGGTAATATATGTAGATAAATTTCTAAATATATAGATATTTATATAGAAAAATAAACTTATATAGTTAGATAAATTATATAGGTAATATATATACATTTCTAAATATATAGATATTTATAGATTAGGAAATGAGGCTGAGGACCATAGCTCTACAAGTCACACTGCCAGTGTCTGAGGCAGGTTCTGAACTCGGATCTTCTTACTCTAAGTACAGCCTTCTTATCTACTTACTACGCTATTCAAATGATTTAATTTCCATGATCTGACCAGTAATGTCTCCACAATCCTACGTTCTAATAGGCAGCCATTATAAATTGCCATATAAAAAGCCAGCACCTGACTGTGAACCCCCGATGATAATCCTTTCTAAACTTAGCTTCAAATGACATCCGTCCGGCCTGAGCTGGACCCCACAAGCTTTTCCAGTCCCAGGGGGGACTTTCGAGAGCTGCTACTGCCCTGGCTTATCCTTTGAGAATCCAACAAGGATGCATCACTGTAGGACGTTAGTGAACGACTTGGCGCTTAGTGACTGGTTTTGAATCAAAGCCTGATGCTCCACCCCTAATCCTTACTGCCCCATATATATCAGGGCAAAAAAAAAATAAAAAAATTAGAAAGCAAATTAGAGTGAGAAATTGGTCCCTTGTCTTCAGCTGTATAGGAAACCCCTACAGGCTGGCACCTTGCTCATTTATAGTTTTGAAGAAGGGTATCAACAAGCTAAGTGGACTCACCCGTGGTCATATAGTCAGTATGTGTTTTATTTATATACATATTATATAATTACATATTTTTATATAAAATATTAAATATCTATTTTTAATTAAGCATTATTTTGGGGATCTTCTGAGTTCTGTTAAGCTACAGTAATGGGAAAAAATGAAAGATGTCCTGAATAAGAAACCTAGGAGTTTGAGGGAACCATGGGTAGAAAGGAAGACCTGGCCCCTTAATTCTTTTTTTTTTATCCACCCCAGTCGTTCCAGCCTTAATTTGAAAACAGATGATGGACTGAGACCCAACTGCAAAGGATCCCAGATCACTACAGCCATCATCAGCATCCCCACTCCCCCAGCGCTGACCCCGGAGGGGGAGAGCCGACCGCCACCATCTAGCCCCGGCTCCACCACGAACATTCCCCCCATAGGCAGCAACATCGTCAAGGTCTCCGCCTTGTAAAGCCACTGAGGGAAGGGCTGATGGAAGGGCTGGTAGGAGGGATGGGGAGGTGAAGGGAGCCTGTGGGGCCAGGCTATTCCCTTCTCCTTCCCCTGCCACTCCTGCCCGTCCAGGTTGTACCCCTCGCACTGAAACTGTGCCTGCAAGCAGAAGGAGACACTACTGCAACCGCTTCCAGAGGGGACAGAGCCCTGGGCATCACTCCCCCACTCTGGAGACACACAGAGGCAGGGTGGGGAGGCAGGGGATGGGGAATTGGGGAGGGGCCGTGTGCCAGGCCGAGGCCTGGCAGGGTATGATGGGGGAGAACCTCAGATCAAACTAATGATTGTTTCTGGAGACTCCAGCAAGGAAAACCCAAGAACAAGAGAGCAGCACAGAGGCCGAGAGATCACACGCAAAACAGGAAGGAAATATTAACACTGTGTATTTAAGCACCTTTTTCAAGGCTTTTAATGGATAATATTTATTCATGGGACATGACTGAAAAAAAAAAAGGTGGAAAACAAAGCAGAAAAACAACAGATTTTTGTGAAATGTTTTTCTCCATGGACCCAATACCTTTAACTAAACCAAAACAATGCATTTTATGAGTTTTTTTTCCTCCTTTTATAACAAAAGGCTTTATGCCAAGATGTCAGTTGTTACTGAGTTTTCTCTCCTTTCCCCACCCGAGGTGGGTGAAACTGGGCCACTGAGCCTACCGAAGCCTGAGTGACCCACACAGTAGCCATGTGACCATACTGCAGCGCTTGCTCTCTCCAAGTCTTATATCTTTGTCTCCTTGTCTCTTTGTACCTGGTCACTGCCGCTCCCTTTGTCTCTGTTCAGCTGTCTCTTTCTATGGCTCTCAGTGCGAATGGCTACCTTGGTCACTGCAGTACAACTGTATGTGGTAAAAAATCCACCGGCTAGTTAATGGGAAATTGTGCTTAAAAAAAACAAAAAACAGAATGAGGGAGAAAGCCAAGAAGAGACAAGATGGCACCTCCTAATCATCTGCCCCACTGGTACTTCTGAAGTTTTGGTTGCAACCAAACTCATTAGCCTAGGATCTTGAAAAAGGAAAAAAATCATTAGAGAATCTTGTATTCTGATGAATAGGAAATAACAAAAAATGGAAGAGACTCCATGGAAGACAACTACTCTCCTGTTGTGCTGTTGGTACTGACCATGCAGTCTGTCCAGCCCATAGCCAGGAGCCTCTGGGAAGCTTTCCCTAGACCATACATGATGTGGTCAAGGGTCTAAGATACAGCCAACTGGTTTTCACATCAGAGAACCCGACTTAATAAGCTGAGCAAGGTTGGTCATGTGTATTCAGGAATGTTTTATTTTAGGGTGTGGAAATCTGGATAGTCCTTAGCTGGTCTGTCCAGTACCAAAGAGAACAGGTAAAGGACACATGTCCCTCTGAGCAAGCATATAAATTTGGCTTTTCCTTGGAAAGTTGGACACCACTTTTATGAAGGGGGATATCCCCTTGTCTTTTTCTATTAGTTTCAGCAGAAAAGAGTTGATTAGCTAACCTACTACAAATTGATTTTTCTCCAAGTTTTGGGCTCGATAAGCTCACCGCTCCTATTTCCTGGACTCCCTACCTCATGACCACTAATTCACAGCCTGGTCTATCAAGGATTAAGATGGTCATGTTATCTCCTCGATCCCTTGAAGTTTCTCAGCAGTTCCTCCAAACCTACTGAGCAGCTAAGTGTTTAATCACTCTTGCAGTTCTCCTGCCTCAGCCCTCTGTAGATGATTTCTTTGGTCAAGAACCTAACTTTACCCTTATTAGGTCTCCCCATGACCCTGGCCCTACATGCTTTTAAAAGGGGTTTCCCAGTTAGTTCCTAATCACAGGAAATGAAGAGCTTCAGATAGGGCAAAGGAGAGGGAGCCTTTCCAAACTCATCTCATTATGTACTCACAGTGCACCCAAACTGGTCCTGGCCTCAGGAACTCCGACATGGAAAGATGTTCCTGCCTTCTGAGCTTAGTGTCTTGGTGGGAAACAAAACATTACTGCATAGCCATTGACCATGGATGTATATATACATCAGGGTAGCCATGCAAACCTAAATACACTGAATTGTCAGTGCTTAAAAATTACTAAATAAAGGTAGTGTATCAGTGAAGACAAGCAGAAGCGATTGTAGAACAGAACAGGACAATCTTCTAGAGGGCAAATAGGGACTTAGCGTGATTTTTAAGGGCAAAAAGGAAATAATTCCAAAGGTCTAGTATCGAGTTAAAATGCTCTGAGAGGAAAAGATTGAGGGAAAGATTGATATTGTATAGCCCTTTCTTGCCTCGGTCATTTTCAAGTTGTAGCCAGCCTCCTGGTGAGGATTCACCTTGGAAGCAGCAGACTGGTTGTCTGTGCCCAATCTAATACCCAGCCCACACTTGAAGCCCTCAAGCTGTTTTGGAAGAGCTTTTGAGATCATAGACTTATCTTTGTTTCATGAGGAGGCATCAGAATAGTTATTTTCATGAAGGCAAATAAACACTGAAAAGTCATTCTGGGTTACAATGAACCTCCCAGTCCAAATATCTTGTCTCACTGTAGAACCAAAGGCTGTTTTGCATGGAAACATCTACAGCATCGATAAAATGAGAATTAAAAAGAGATTTGGAGATCACATGGAGTTCTACCTCCCAACAAATGGCCCCAAAAGATTTGAGATGCCCCCCAAGCTCTTCTGGGATTGTTGAGATTCCAGATTTGGGCTTTTCATGACGGCTGAAGGGCCTTATTTTCTTCAGCCATAGAATGAAAAGATTGGGCAAGATGACCTGAGGTACATTCAAGTCTATCGTCCTTTCCTGGCATCCACTGAATCTCTAACTGCTCCTATCGCACCTGCCCTCCAAACTCCTTCAGTCCTTCCCAATTCCCAACACTTCAACTTGACAATCCACAGCCAGAGATGAAACCTTAGTTTTTCTAACCTTAAGGGGACGGCAATAAACTATATATAGGAGAAAAGCCCAAATATAACTGGATCCTTCTAGACAACTTAAGTGAGTTTAACAAGGTACAACTTCTATATTGAGTGATTATCTTTGCAACTTGGTGGGGAGAGGGGCAAAGGGTTAAGACCAGAATTGATTGGGTCCTTCCTCTTCTACTAGCTCTGGAAAACTGGTTCTCAAGCTTTTTCCATTCATGAATCTCTGAAGAAATCCCTTAGACAATGTTACACTCGGCCCCACAACCTATCAAAACAAAGTTAGAACAAGAACAGAGAACCTGATACTATGTCTTTAACACTACCTGTGTATTACTTTGGAGGTCTAGTGCAAACCTAATAACTAGTCTCTAAAAAGGTTAAGGGACTTGTCCTAGGAGGTACAGCTCATTAGTAGATGAAAACAAAGCCTATCTCCTGACTCCATTTACCTTCAGAACAGTACTCTGACACACCAAAATAAGAGATTCTTTAAACACTCCCTGCCAAATGCCTAGTACAGCAATTGTCACAACGCTCAGCAACCCATGAATAAGTGACCTGGCAATCTGGGTCAGATTGGAAGCTCAGAGATCACTCTGTGGGAATCCACTGCCTTAATGTGGTATCAGTTCGTGTTTGTATGTACCTAGCTTTTTCGAAGCCAAAAGATGCAACTCCCCTTTTAGTCTTTGGGTAGGGTTGAGAAGCACTGACAAACCAGAGTCCTTTTAACCTATTTAGCACTTGCACCTTTCCCAAAACATTTACATCATATATGCCTCTCATAGCCCTATCAGATGAGCAAGGGATTTTGTTCTCTATTTTGCAGTTGGACAAACTGAGGTGACAGGTAGGCTGCAGCTTTATCCAACTTTCTCCACTGCATTTTCCCCAAGACTATCATACAGAACCTACACTCTGACATTGCCTTTCCAGGGGAAAATCTCATGCAGAGCCATCTATGGGACACCTTAAATTTCTGCAACTATATCCTTTTCTCCTTCTCCTTGGTATATCTCTGCTTATAAATAAGCCTTTTGAGCTTGGGACAGTTAAGTGACAGCTTGCTCAAAAGACCAGGCCCCCTCAATTGCAGATTGAGGACTTCAGAATGGCGGCAACCATTTTTGGCTCACTGGGATTACACAAGGGGGTCGAGCCTTATATAGTTGCTGCCAAAGGAGCTGATCTCTCATGCTTACCTAAAGGACTAACACCAGCACAAAGAGCGAAATTGGGCAATACATCAATAAGCATGTACCAAGTATTTACTACATGCCAGGCACTGTGTTTAACACTGGGGATACAAAGAGCTTACATTCTATATAAAAATAGTGGCCATGTAATTTTGACCATTAATTAGCAAAGATGGAGAATTCATGAACATCTTGATTCCGTTGATCTAATATGTGGATCAACCAAGTCCTTGTTCTCCTGCTCCCTAATGTGGGATCTTTCCACTCTGAGGTAATAGAGTAGGGAAGGGTTGATTTTTAAACTTCAGATTCAAAGCATGGGTCAAAATTAAGTTTAAGATTCTCTGTAGATTCCAGTGATCCCAGCTCCCCTGTCCCCTGTAACCAGATAACTGTGAGGTTGGTTATGCATAAGGATTTTTAAAAATATTAAAGAGTTTACCTAGCATAGCCAAATATCCAATCCCACCCAACTAAATGGCACTGTGAATATGACCAAGCAGGGAATTGATAGGTTTTTTTTTTTTTTTCCTTTGGGGCTTCTTTGTGGAGAACCTCATCATTTGCAGAGTGTTCCATGATTTAAGAGGGAAAAGCATTGTCACGACCCTTAGGAAAAGGCTCATTAGAGAAAAGGACTATCAAAAAACAAAGTGGTTTAAAGAGGTTCTTCCTTAGTCTTGTTATGTGTCTTTCTCACCAAGTTTGGGACTGGCCTTTGTCTCAGCAAATCACTTACCTATCTGGAATGGGAATCACTCCATTCGGTGAAGGGTGATAATCTCAGTCCCAGGAAGATTCCTTGAACCAAGGGACTATTTTACAAAGTTGGGGCTGGGGGAAGAGGGAGGGTTGGTATATTTTTGATAATCAGACATTCCAATGCAATGTTCTCTTTAGAGGTCCCCCCACCCCCTTTGTTAATGTTTATTGTGAGAAACATCACGTACGTTCTTCTCTATTTTCGTATAATAAATGGGCTTTGCTTACCAACGTCACAATGGCAGAGACAGAAACGCACTGTACAAAACTGCAGGAAGATTCAGACTTCATCTGAAAACAACTTTCTAAAACAAAAGTTCTTGAGTTTCCTGTTGTCTTCTCTTTGAAATTGTAGTGCATATGTTAAAGTGTGTCTATCATTGACAGTACCAAGTCGTGTGCCACTGCTGTACCTGATGTATCCAATCTGGATTAAATGGCGTTATGTGCCACAAACCCCAAAGTGATGCTGTGTGCTTACTGTCCTCCGGCTCTCCACCTCTACCATAGCCCATCAGAGAAGTTATAAGTCCCTTTTGTTCCATTAGAACAATGTGGTTGGAAGAGACCTTAAAGATCATCTAGTCCATCTTCCCTGGAGGGGAGCTTGGATTCCAGACCCTTTTCTGAGGCAGGATGAGTGCACTTCCTCCTGAGACCTCTTGTTCTGTCATCTGTGAGATGACAAAAGACAAGACAGCCATCTAGCTCCTTTATAATCCACTTACTACTTAAACCTTGAACAGGAGCAGTTAAACAAGTGCCCAGGCTCTGTACCAAGCCCTTTTTCAATATTTTCTCACTTGAACTTCACAAACTGGGAGATGAAAGATGAGGGATTTGGCTTAGATCACCTCTAAAGAGCTTTGAATTCTAATGCACCATCATCCTGATCAGGACTAGCCTCCTACAGAATCCCTGAGATAACCATCCAGCTGCTTGCATGAATACTTCTAGTCAGAGTGCTCACCACTTAAAACAGCACATTCTAGCACTGCTATTCTCAAGTTCTTCCTTATGAGCTAAAAATCTGCTTCTCTGCAACTTCTAGTTGTCCTAATTCTGCCCTCTAGCTACAAATCTGAGCCTTGCTATAAATAAAACAAACCCACTAAATCAAGATCCCTTCAATTACAAAAAAAAAAAAGTTCAAAATGAATTATTTGCTAAGGAAATGGTTGGTTATAAAACAGGCAGCTGCCACAATTATCAAAAAGTTCAAAAAGGAAATCCTCATAAAATTGTCAACATTATACAGCAGCAAGATTTTTGGTCATTGGAAATGGCATAAGACACTTTAGGACAAATATCAGAGGGGATCAAAAGGCCCAGTAGCTGGACTATGCTATTTACCTTTCACAGCCAGAGAATGACTGCTCTGAATCTTATCACCCACTAGGTGTCACCCTAGCCCCATGGCTCTCTATAGATATCAAGAACAGTAATCAATACATTTTTCATTATGGTATGCTTGGATATCAGGTAATGGACCAAAAAACATTCCAAAATTTGGTTTTCTTAAAAAATACTGATAGGGTCCACAAACTATTTCCCTGTCTACAAAGGTGGAATCTGAAATACAGTACAATCTAAATCGCAACTATACTAGAACTCACCTTTTCATATATTTTTTAAAATGAGGGTTTACTAAAGCAAATTGATGGTATAACCAGAACGAAAAATATGTAACCCAATTTAGAAAATAAACTTTTAAAACATCAAATTTGCCTACTTAATAAAGCAATCATCTAAAACAAAATCTTTGTTGTCACTATCAACCTAATCTGAGGTATTCTTGGTACAAGAACTTATAACCAAAACACTTTTATAAAGAATCCACTGCAGACCTTTTGCCAGTTCAAATTGGTCTCTATCTTCAACGAGTCTCAATTAGTAAACTTACTAATGTGACTCATTCCTATCTCCCAGCCCCTATAATCTTTCCTTTTAGTTACAGAATCACACATACTCTGAGATCATCTGGTCCACTGGACTCATTTTACAGTTTTAGAACCCAAGTTCAGATGGTCAGTCTGGCTAGCATTCTTCTCACCAAGTCACAGCAATTTTTCCTCATCAGTATTTACACCTCATCTTCCATACCCAGAATTTTCTAAAAATGTCTAGCAACTTTAGAGTCAGATGTCAATCCTGAGCTAAAAACATTTTTTATGAAGAGAATGCCTTACAAGCGAAGCCAATTGGCTGTATTTGCTGAGGAAGCACAATTTCAAATTTTTTCTCATAAATGTTCATGAAAAAGAAAATGTATTTCATGTTTAGCTTCTTTCCTCAGACTAGTCTCTGGTAATAAAGATGTGCTCATCTCTGGCTTATTTTCCAATTTAAAAAATAACAAACACGAAGTAACAGACAAACCTAAAGAGAATCCAATTAATTTCAGGACTAATGGGCAATTTCATTTCTAATTAAGATGCAGTGGCATCCTAATTAAAATTCCCTGGCAATGACAGACTGCTAACTTGGCTGTATTGGGGGGCTGGGGGAGGACAAGGGAAAAGGGTGGCAAATGGGACATGGCAAGGCAAAGGTAAGGTGCAATGACAGGATCGTTCTTTGCTATGTAATTAAAATCTTTACCACTGTATGGCAGACTGGACCTAATTATGGAATTGCTATTTACATAGTTTTAATTAATTCATCCTCACTTGGCAGTACCATATAGAGAGAAAAGTAAAGACTCCCATTGCTCAACTTCAGAATAGGAAGCAGACAGCATTAAGTCAAGTTCAGGACCATGGTTGTTGTAGGTGCTTTGACAAGAAATGATGATTACTAGAGGCAGGGGGAGGAGAGGGGGAGAAAGGTGGTGAAAGGAGGGCTCTGAAGACAACAAAGGAGTAACGGTATTTGTGTTGCCTAGCCCTCCCAATAGCAATGCTTTCTGAAATGAAAAACCAACCTTGGTCCCCTAAATCTTGGGTCTCTTTTCTTCCAAAGAATCAAGGTTTTCCTTGGAGGGGCCAGCCACACCAGAAAAGAAACACAAATGAAAGCAAGTTCTAACTTCTAGTGACTTATCTATTGAATAGGCACAATTTTAGAATATAACATTTTGTAACCAGGAAAATAACTTTTTCCTCCCAGAAAAGGTCCACTGAGAGGAGCATCTAGGACATTGTATAAAGGCAGAAAGGGCAGAATAAAGGCTATCCTCCATGAGCTATTGAAGTGAGAACTGAAAAATTAAAAATTAATTTAGATTGTCTTCTTTCAGCAGAAATGGGAAGATGGCATCTCCCATTCTGCAAAATTACCAGCTTCTTCACTGGGAAGACATTTGAAAAGTTTAAAGTGAAAACATGGCAGGTGAACATGCCAAAACTTTAGAAACTCATTTTACGTAAATAAATAGTATCTTTCCTGTCTGGGCTTTTACAAAGTTTAAAGAAACATCTTTACTAAAAATCCCTACTTAATTCAATTTAAAAGGGAAGGTGTTCTTGATCCAAAAAAAAAAAAAAAAATAGCTAGTTTTCATGTTATCGCTATGGAAATTCAATCTGATTAGAACCATTTTTCCCCCTATATGAAGTCATAATATTTACAACTCAGTTGGATGTTTCCTTGGGAGCAGGTGGTGATATTTTAGGAGTGTTTTAAATAAGGAATGGTATGGTACTATGTTTAGTTTATTTTTAAGGGGGACAGTGAAAAGAATGGTGAGAAAATGATGCACTAAGACTCCGTACCCAAAGTTCTCTTTTTCAGAGCCTAAATCTGTGAACTTTCCCAAAAGAGAAAGAGGAAATAGTACCTCACCTGATACAAACCAACCTGAAGAATAAAAAGCATTTCATAGAACCTCAAGCCTTTTAAAGTTCCTCCAAAATGCCATTACAGTCCACCCTACAGGACAGAGTCCCCCAGAGGTACCACTTGAGGTTTCACAGGTCACCACCCCGCATTAACTCCTGAAGATAGATGGTGTTCATGTGATAGGCTGCCATCCAATCGGAGTGTCTCTTGGCGTTCCAGCTATAGGACTGCGAAGCCGCCGCATAGTATTCCTGCCAGGCCCAGTAGCAAGATCTCCAGTAATCCTCGTAACTCTGAGGATTGGTGGGGAACACCGGAGGTTGCTCCCCAGCATGATCGCACCAGCTCTCTTCCTGAGGCTCCCACTGCAGCTGGTGGGGTGCCCGCTTGGGAACGCTTTTCCTGCTGCGCTTTGAGGTCTGGTTAGATCCATCCTCCCTCCCAAGGGCCTTCATAGGGATATGAAGAACCTCCTGGCTTTCCTCCACACTCGGGGTTTCACTTCGATTCAAAGGATGATCAGGAGAAGCATGGCCAGTCATGGAGGCTAGCTCACTCTCTCTCACCTGGTTGTCAGAAGAGCCTTCTAAACATGACTTGTTCCCTTTGCTCTGGGACGATGCTCGTGAGCAGCCGGAATCGCTATCACTCGCTGAATCTTCTGAGCGGCCACTGCTCACCAATGCCCGGGGGCTCTCTTGAGTGTGTCTCCATTTCAATAAACCATTTTGGGGCTGCAGTGCCTGCTCTCCAGGACCAGTGTAGTGCCTGATGATCTCTACATGCTTCTCCAGTCCCTCCTTAATGTAATGTTCATAATCCTCCACCAATTCTGAAAAAGTCTCTATGCAGGGTTGCTGGATCTTAAAGGAAGATAGACAAGGGATCTTGGGGAGTGTCGCAAGTGAAGCTTCTCTGGCCTGGTTCTGAAAGATGTTGGAACTTTCAACAGGGGTCTGAATGTAGTTCTCTACTGGATCTTTCAATTGTGTGGTGTAGCCTAGCCCCCTGGAGAGCTCTGCTTTTTCTCTGGTTCCATACTCTGAATGGCTTCTCCCTGGGTGTTTCTGCTTGGGAACTTTCTTTGATTTGACCATTCCTGTAGGACCTGACGCTGTCTGGGATAGAGCCATATGGCTACTCTGAGCTTTCTGTGCCTGTATGATCCGATCTGGTTTCTGAATGGTTTTAGGGGGTTGGATGGGTGCATTAACTGAGCCAACTGTAGACACGGCAGCTTTGACTTCGACATCCCAATCCAAACATTCTTCCATCAGGCCAGGAGGAATTGGATCTACATGACAGAAAAAGGAAAGCATTAATATTTTTCTAATACTCCTATCCTTGCATAATATTACACTATGGGCTTCAGGGGTTTTAAGAACACTTTTCTTATGAACTGCTCTTGGAGTAGAGCAGACAATCTCCTTCCTCAGCAGAAGTATTTCCATCTGGTGGAAGGATCAAAAGTTTCTGAAAGGGTGTTGAGAATTTTTTCCCAGAAACAGGACTTGTACTCCCCACAACTGCTGACCTACTGAGAATTCAATTAAATTCAACAAGCATCTACAATATGCAAAACATTATTTTGGGGATATAGAGAATGATATATTCCTGTTTCCAATTTTAAAACCTAATTGCAGAGAAGAGGGAAGGATGGGCAAGTGCAAAAGATCTACCAGGAAGAGGGAATGTTAAACTATGTGTGCCTTTGACCCAGTAATATCACTACTAAGGTATATACCTCAAAGCAGTCCAAGAAAGAGGGGGAAAAATCCTTGTATGCAAAAAGTATTTACAGTAGTTCTTTCTGTAGTATCAAAAAATTGAAAACTGTTGGAGTGCCCTTTAACCAGAGAATGCTGAACAAGTTGTATGTATATACATGTACATGAGAGAAAACCACTATTCTGCGAAAAATAATGAAGAAGATGGTTTTAAAGAAACCTGGGAAAACTTGAATGAAATGATGCAGAATGAAGTAGAATGAAGAAGAATTTACACAGTAACAGCAATACTGCAAAGACAAACCAGTTTGGGGATGAAAAAAAAAATGTAATTTGAAAGTAAAATAAGATTTGATTCAGAAGAGGGAATGATCAATGCATAGGAGAAGTACTATGAATAAAATGAACTAGGTCTTAAAAGAAGGGAAGATGTCCACAGATGAATAGAAGGAAAGGGGATGCAAGAAGAGAGTACCATTCCAGATTCAGAAAGATAGTTTGAGCAAAGGCAAGGAGACAGAAAAGGAAGAGATTATTAGATAATAAGATTAGAAAATTGAAAGCAGTTCAAGATGACTAGAATGCTGACTATGTAAAGAAGAAAGGAACAGAAATGGGATTAGAGCTGGATTATGCTGGGCCTGGAACACCAGGATCAACAGTTAATACTTTAACCAAAGGGAATAAGAAGGCCCTCCAAAAACTACTCTGAATCCCCTAAAGATGACATTATTATTCTAACAGGTAAGAAAGGCTTCATTTAAGTTCAGCTTAAACACTGGAAGTGCCACAAAAAAAAAAAAAGCATAAAAACCATGTTACAAAAAATGTGAACAGGGAATTGCAGCCCCACTGTTTAGATAGTCCAGGGGTCTCTCCTCCTACAAAGAAACATGCTAACAGTCAATTCTGCTTTTCCACATTAAAAATAACGAAGCCCTTACACTGAGTCCTTGGCTCAGCTACATCCTCACTGCTGATGCCCCCACGTACTTTCAGGGGACTCCTTTACATTTTGAACCCTTGTATCTAAACACCATAACCTAAGTTCGTGACACTCCCCGTGTACCTCTTTTGCCTGCCAAACTCCTCTACCCACACCATCTCTGGTCCTTTTGTCCCTTGTCTTCTAACTTGAATTTTTCTTGATTTCTCTCTTGGCTGACACTTTCTTAGACTGTGGATTTCTTCCCCCCAATAGCTCCAGTACCTACCTGCTTCTCCCTGCCTAAGGTGATTTCCTCAAACTTGATCAATGATTCTCCCAACTTAAAAGTCCTTGCCAACTCCAAACCTTGTCTACCCCAGGCTGCCAGGCTTCTCCCAGCTATTCTATTGACACCTAAATCTCATAGAAATAACACATCCACAAAGACTTCTCCATATCCTCAAAGATCTACTCTGGTTATTACATGCTGAAAGATTCCAATTTGACACCTTCAAGCTCTTTATCATGCTATTCCCTTCAGCCAGCCCTTAAAAAAATGAATATTTATTCTAACACAATTTCCACAAAAGGGGGCTATGCTAGCCACTTCTCTGGAAGTAACATACAAATATGAAAAGTTAGTATTTTTAAAGCCCTCTACATACACACTAATCAAAGTAGATTATACAACATACAATGAACTTCCCAAGGAAGACCATGTTGTCATTTTGCCTCTGGAACCAAAATTGAAGACTTGACCAACTATATAATGTTAATTGATAACAATTGCTTGTCTTCTCAAAGAGAAAAGTGGGGAGGGAGAGAGAAGGAGGAATGGGAGAAGGAGAGAATTACACTTGTTTTGTTTGATAATTGTTTTTTAAAAATTATTACATATAACTGGGGAATAAATATTTAATGAAATACATAAAATGTATTTTTAAAAACTATATACTATTAAGTGAAAATGACATGTAACTGGGTAATTAATATTTAATGAAATAGATATATTTATAAAACTATATACTGTTAAGTGTGGAGTTAAGATTTTTTTTTAAAGAAATAAATTTTTCCAGATATATTAATCCTGATTAATATATTAAGCCCTACATCCTAAATATTTAGTTGATTAAAAAATAAAGTTTTAAAGTTATCTTTCATTCATTCACCTGTGAAATTCAACACATTAAATATGATCTTTCATGAGAGACAACTTTCCTCTAAAACTTCTAAAATACTGTTTCTTCTAGTATTTTCGCATTCTACATTAGTTATTTGTATGAATATTTTCTCTTTCCTATTACATCTCAGGCTTCATGAAGACAAGGGTCATATCTTTTAACAGCCCTCTAAGTATACAAACAAAAAGTTATTATTCACCCCCATAAATTAAAGCAGAACTAATATAGTAATCTTATATATCTTGTAGTGGGTAGATCTTCAACAAATTTCTGATAACACAAACTATACCTGGCAAACAGAGGAGGTTAAGATTACATTTCTGGGCAATTGTCATCATCATATTTTCTTCCTCTCCCCGGCAACAATAGGTTACAGCTAGCCCCAAAGTACCTAAAACAGAAAGGTGTAAAATTACACACGTATCTAGATATGAATGATACCTGCAATTCCAACTATCTCATATGGACCCTTTCCTCAAATAAAGTAAACCATATTTTTTTGTTTTGTTTTGTCTTTTACCAAAACGTCCAGCTCTGCCAATCCGATGCATGTACGTTTCCCAGTCCAATGGCACATCCAAATTTACAACCAGATTCACCTTCTCAGCATCAATCCCACGTGAAGTCTCAAAATGAATAAGATAGCAGTTGTTTACTAAATAATGTTCCCTCGTATTATTTCAAAATGTACATTGTAATTTCCACCCAAAAAAAAAAAATCTATACTACTTTGGCACAACCACAGATGAAGAGCCAAATTAAGGACAGAAGTGTATTTGGAAGGATGGATGAAGATAAATGTGTTTTCTAAAAACTTCATGTGATGTAGAAAAAGTACCTGACTTGTATTTAAGTTCCAACTCCTACACTTAACTATATAACTTTGGGAGTCTTTTGAAACTCATATATACGCTATCATTATGTGAACTATTATTGCTTTAGCTTTAAGAAAGAGACAAATACCAAAGCCATTTTAAGAAACCCATTCCACAGAGCTGGAAGGAGGCTAGGCTTTCTTCTGGTATCTTCTCAATACACGCACATAAAATATACTAAATCTGTACATTTGAGAACTAGAACATGTGTCAAGATGTATTAGTCATCCAGAGTGAACAGGAAGCTTACCAAATCTGTTGAAATAAGGACTCTGCAATGGAACTGCTTCAGTTTGGCCATAGCATCAAGACGTTGATTTTGATTCATACTACCTGAAGAGATCCAGGAACATCAAATGTTTTATAAACTCTTTAAAAGCGCTGGTACTGCTGCATTTTGCTATCATTCAAAAATACATCAGAAATAGCAACTCCGACAATTTTAAATAATCTATTTTGAAACTTCACTATCTATGATTTCATTAATATAGCTAAGTCCTCCAACTGTTGAAAATTCTGGTCCCTTCAAATTTTTGCACATTTTTGATAAACTGATAGAACTTATCTGATGATAAGGCTCTCCCAAATTGAGCTAAGCTGGTCTCTAGAGATCAGTAAATGGGTCCATATTGAATCTTATTTGGAAGGACCTGCCAATGCTTGTGTTGCCACTAGCATAGCTTTCAAGAACCCACAATGAGGCATGAGAAAGATTCCAGTTTTTCTTCAAATTTCTTCCACACTTAAAATGAAAATAGCTAGAGGCTTTAGAGGTTTACAAAGCATTTTACTAGAATTATCTAATCTCCACTTTACAGATGAGGAAACTAAGGCTAAGAAACGTTAAGTAACACACACAGCTGGTTAAAGTGCCTGAAGCCAGACTTCAGATTCCAGCTCTACCAACTATCTAGCTGCCACGTGATATGACACTGAAATAAGTTTCTCTGAATATGATTCTTAAGGAGCTACAAGAGGAATAAGCCTCTTAGAACATGGCTTTAAAATAATAGAAATCTTTTAAGTCCTCACAATTCACACTCGCAATACTCTCTACTTACTGATATTTTCAACAAAAATGTACATATTACATAATAAATGTTCCAACAACGATGATGAAACACATTGGAGAGAGGCTCTCAAATAGCTGGGCTTAAGGCTCCATTTTCCACCATGTATGAGCTGTATGAAGTCACCACATCTTTGAGCTTGTTTTCTCTATAAAGCAGGGACGACACTGAACTACTACCTAACTTCTCCCCCCCCTCCCAAAGGGTCTTATAAGATAAAATGAGACTAATGTATGTAAATCACTTTGTTGCCACATAAGGCATCATAACCGCAAATACGAGCGCCTATCCTGATTCCAATGAAGCTTTAACACAACATTATACTTTGTACATTTTGGAAGATTTTTCTGACTCAAATTTAAAATGTTTTTCTATCAGAAAACATTTTGTCCGCAACAGCTATTAGGTAAAACTATGGCTGAGTCACATAAAAGAAAATCTCAGTTAACTTATTTGCTATCTGAAAAAAAAATAGCACAAATAATTCATTCCTACTAGTCCAAAAGAGATAATTTTAACTACATGAAAGGAAATGGCAAATTCTTTTATCTCCCATAAAATAATAACCCACTCTATTCTGTGGACATCACAAACACAAATCCCACAAAGATAATATTCTAACTGAAACAATATTTTGGGCTACTTTGAAATTACAGAAAAATTGGGGGAAATCCCTTTTTTTAAAAAGGATCACAGTAAAATTTAAATAGCAATTCTTTATTCAGAAGTTACTCATTGGCTGTCTCAAAATCCCAAGACTACATCTGACATACCATTTCTTCCTTCTTCCTTTGGGAACTTCATTCCAAGGTGGTATTACAAAGGTTAAAAGAAGAACCATTTACCTGAAATGCACTCAGCAGGAAAGCCCTTGGATGACAAGATATCAGCCAAATGCTGGGCTCTAGGGAAAAACAATATAGATAACTCAAATCTTATGATTATAGAATCCAAAAAAACTTTCAGATTCCCAGGAATATCCTTCTCATTAACCTGGCATCCCAATATTAAATTATATTACCTGCTATGTAAATTAGAGAAGACCAAAGCTTGATTAAATGGAATTCTACTGAATAATTCTTGCAAGTGTTGAGTCTTTTCTTCAAAAATCTTATGAGGCAAAGGATGTGAATTCACCACTTTGTAATACTGCTTCAACCCTATGCAAAAAAAAAAATTAAGAATCATCAGGATAGAACGAACAGGCATCATGCCATATGTCAAGAATTATTACAAGGGCTATAACAGATGTATGCTAACAACTGCCAATGGGGGGAAAACTATCAGAATATCATCAACTTAATAATACGCCAATGGACATTATCTAAAACCTAGACATACCAATAAGACTTGGGTCACTGGAATTCAGCCTTACAAATGTGGGGTCTCTCATGTACCTCGTCAAAGCACTGGCCAAGAATTCAGGATAGGTAGCTGATACTGCCAGCATCTGTTTGTTGGCAGGCAGAGAGGAATAAATCCAACTGAAGAATAACAAAAGAAAAATGAACAGTCTGGAGATATTTAACAAAAGCATCCCATGGAAAAGAAAGTGAAAGATATTTATACATATTGTTTTAGTGGTAAATCCAGTTGTTTTTCTTACTTTATTTGTTCCTGGAAGCTTCCTTCTTCTAGTAGTTTATCTGCCTCATCAAGAATAAAAAGACGGATACTGGCTGTGTTCAAGTAGTCAAGTTCTATTAATTGTTTAATTCTGCCTATGTTTCAGAAAAAAAAAAAAAAACACTAAATAATAGTGAAGAACCAACTATGTATAAAACATTTAAGCATTATGCACACGTGTTATGTACATGTACACACACACAAAATATTCCCCTAATTTCCTTCCCCAGCTTTTATTCAAAATCTTGTATGTAGTCAGTCAATAAGTCAAAATGGAAATGAGGCTATGAATTTTAATTAACTCATTTTAAATAGTACTTATAGTGCCTATTCAACATCTAATAAACATCTATCTACTGCATGCAATATACCTTCTCATGTTGTGAAAAAGGCATATGGCTAGAGGCTGGATTTCAGAGTTTAAGGACTTAGATTCATATCCTGCCTCTAAGATAGACTGGCAGTGTGACCTTGGCAGGTCACTTAGCTTCTTTAGATTATGAGCTGCAGGGCCACTGCCAGGCTGCAATGGTCAAAGGACCTCCATCTCCCAGAATTCTGTGTTAAGGAAATCACATATACAGTTTTCTCCTGCCTGTCCCACCCTGCCCTCCCCAAACAAGTACCACAACACTATAAGGGATGGGGACAAAGGAAAAAAAAATCTGCCTTCAGGAAACTTCAACTAGGTCTGGGATGTCAACATAAAATTAGACATATTCCCTCCTAGGAATTCCCATTTCATCAATATTTTAGAAGGATAAACTACCAACTCCTGGCTGCCTTGCAAATTAAGATTATCTACATCACAGAGATTAAAAATTAACAGTTGTAAACTGGAAGGCCTGCCAGAAAGTAGCTAATCTTTCACACTGTCTGTGGAACCGTTTTACCTCAGATAACATTTATCATTTATTCTCAGAATCTCAATTTAAGAGGACTGTTTAATTCTCAGAATCACAGATTTAGATTATGGACCTCAGGGTCATCTGGTCCATTCTCCTCCTTTTACAGATAAAGTCAGAAAAAGTTATATGACTCATCATCCAATATTGCACAGGCAGTAAATTGCAAAGCCAGGATTAGAATCCAGGTTCTCCTAACTCCAAAATCTGCCAGTGTTCCCAATGTACTGTTTTCTTATTTGCTTAGTGCCTGTCCCTGCTTTAATGCTGCTGGCACTGACTATTAAAAGGACAACCTTTCCCCATTTTGGAATATCCCATGTTCATGCTGAGGAAAAGTAGTTCATTCAGTCTCTAAAAGTCACAGTCGGCAATGGCACAAACTTACCAGGAGACCCAACAGCAATATGGCATTTTTTAAGTCTGGTCTTGTCTTGAGATAAAGGCGTCCCTCCAATAAATACATGGCATTCTAAACCTTCCATCTTGATGCCAATGGCTGTGATAACAGAATGGATCTGCACAGCAATCTCTCTTGTAGGAGCTAAGATCAAGATCTGGAGGGTGGGGGAAAGAGAGGAGAAGAAATCAATTCTCTTTTCAGAATAATTTTTATGGGAGGGAGAAAAAAGCCCCGCATGGCTCCAAGCGCCCCGGTCCCCACCACCTGTCCCATCCCAGATGGCAGCACTATTTCCCCAAGATGGCAGTCTAGGAGGGATATCAGCAAGTCAAACCAAGTGAGGTGAGACCCGCCTTTAAGGGGTCTGATTCGGGGTATGGGGAGGTGGGGGGTGGGGAAGAGGAGGGCATGGCAAGGCCTCGGGCAAGGGCTGCCACTCCCATAGGCAGGACTCTCTGGCTGAAGCTCACCTGTGTGGCCAGGTTTTCGAGGATCAGCGAATCTAGAGCCACGGTGGAGAATACGCAGGTTTTCCCAGTGCCAGACTTGGCCTGAACGATTAAATCTGAGAGGAAGGAAAGCCAGGCTGCCAGTTACTGTCAGGTACACCGGGCGGTCTGAACGCACGCACCCCCCTTCCGTTTGACTGCAAGCTCCCTGAAGGCAGGAGCTCTGCTGCCTTCCGGGGTTCTCCCGGCTAATGACTATGTTATTGATTTATAAGATTATGGGGTTCAAACAAGAGCTCCCCCATGCCAAAAAGTTAGGTCATCATTCAGAAAGCCACGTGCACCGGGCAGACAAGGGCCCTGACCCTGAGAAGACGGATTGGGGGGTGGAGGGGATCCCCCTGTATTTGGATTCAACGGTGCGGGCCCCGGGCCTTACCCAGGCCGCAGCGGCCCAATGGAATGGCTTTGAGCTGCACCGGCGAGGGCCGCTCGAAGCCTGCCGCCCGCAGCCCCTCCAGCACCGGCCGCGATAGCAGCAACGACCCGAAGTCCGCCGGTTCGGCCAGCAGCACGTCCCCGGTACGCGCCCGCGGGCCTCCCACATCGTGAGCCGTACGCAGGCTCCGGCCTTGCCCGGGTTCCCCCGGATCCAAAGGGTCGGGCCCTGGGGCTAGCCCCGCCACCATCACGCCGCCACGAGTATTAGCCGTCGCTGCAGCAGCCGCCGCAGCCATGCCGCCCACAACCGTCGCCGGATCTCGCGAGAGCAGCGGGGCGGGGCGCAGAGATAGCCGCGCGAGGAAAGAGAAACAACTTTATTGACAAGCCGTCCAGAGCGGATACGGACAGTCGAGGCAGGCCTGGTAATAGTGGGAGAATGGGAGAGTGGGAGGGGCGGAGAGACGGAGGGACGAAGAGAGGGAGAGTAAAAGCCAATAGAGAGGCTGGAGTAAAGAGCGAGAGAGAGAGAGAGGCGGGATCAAAAGAGACTAGAAATCAAGGGCGGGCCGGAGGGGCGAGTCAAAGTGGAAGGAGGGTGGGGCCCGTAGGGGAGGAGGTCCTAAGTGTGGTGCCGCCTGCCAGCAGAGGGCGCCACCGGCTCACACTTTGGTGTGTCGCTCTGGGATTCCTGGGCGAGGCTCCTCTCCTTTTTCCCCTTCCCCCACCCCTCCCCTGGTGACTTGGGTACGGGAGGAGTCATGCAGCCCAGCCCCCGGCCCAAGAGGGTAGGTCAGCCAGGTCCCTCGAGTCTACTGGGGGCTTCCCCGCGCTTGGAAATCTCCGGGGGACGCAACGGCTGGAACCAACGAAGCCTCTTTTCAGACCCTCCCCCTCTCTCTCTGCGCTCAGCTCGCCCCGCCCCCGACATCCGGGCTATTGTTGTCCTGACGTCACGGCCGAAAACATTGTAGACGTCATAGCGTCATCACAAAGACGCAGCGAGCGCCTAGGTCCCTGAAGTCTTAGGTCCAACCGATCTTAGCTCGATTATTTTTCAAAAATAATTGAACCTCCAGCTTTGTATTATCAGGCGCTTACTATGTGCCAGGGACTGGGAAAACAAAAGGAGGCAAAAGACAATGCCCGCCCTCTAGGAGCTTCCAGTCTAAAGAGATATTCGTAAAGCGCTTAGCACTACCTGGCACATAGTAGGCGGTTAATAAGGTTTCTTCCGTACTTGGCCGTGCCGAAGGAAAAAATCAGGCAAAAATAACTCCCAGGGGTTAGCCTCTGACGATGTATGCAACATTCTGCCCCTGGAGTTCCCCACCCTCGGCCAAGAAAAACCTATTTCCCACAATGATTCACTGTCCACCACATGGGTTACAGAGGAATCGGACTTGCAGAAAGGAAAGGGACTTGGTCAAGGTCACACAAGTTAGCGATCAGCCTGGCTGGAAACTGGACCAAAGTCCGCCGACAGACACCGTTTCAACGAAGCTAGTTTGCCCTCGTTGTTCTGTGGGTCTGTAAGCCAGTATCCCCTCCCTCCTAACGAGATGGTTTCCGACCCATCTATTGATATTCTGTTTGTTCCCAAATGCAACAGGCACGTATTAAATGCTTACTATGGGTTGATACTGTCCTAAAAATAGAAGCAAAAATAAAGACAACTCCTGTCCCCAAGAAGCTTACTTTCCAGTGAAGGAAGACAATAATAGGTCAATAAGAAGTTATTAAAAATCTTTCTTTGTGCTGGACACTGTGCTAAGCCCTGAAGAAGAAAATAAAGGCAAAAGGCAGTCTGCCTTCAAGGAGCTCACAGTCTAACGGGAGAAAGACAAGCAAACAACAGTATTCAAACGAGATATTGGCTAAGTTGGAGATAATCTACAGAGGGCAGACACTTGCATTAAGGGGGATGGGGAAAAGCTTCTTGAAGAAAGTGGAACTATAGCTGAGATTTAAAGGAAGCTGGAAGGCAGAGATGAAGAGGCAGAAAATTCCTGGAATGAAGGACGGCCAGGGAAAATTTCTGGAGGCAGAAGTGTCTGGATCACAGACTATGTGCAAGGTGGTAAAGTGCAAGGAGATTGGAAAATTAGGAAGGAGCCAGGTTGTAAAAAGGCTCTAAAAGCCAGATAAAGGGTTTTATATTTTATCCTGAAGGTGCTAGATAGCCACTAGAGTTTATTGACTGGAGGAGTCACATGGTCAGACCTGCTTTTTGAGGAGATAAATTTGACAGCTGAAGGAAAAATGGACTGGAGGGGAGAGAGCCTTAAGGAACAGAGCTCCAGGTGTGAGATGATGACGACCTGCCCCAAGGTAGTGACAATATCAGAACAGAGCAGGTGCTATACATGAGAGATGTTATGAAGGTCAAACCAACAGAACTTAGTAATGGACTGAATGGATGGGGAGAGTTATGGGAGAGAGAAAAGGGATAAGAATATATTACTTTAGTTTTAAACCGGGTTTCTGAAAGCATGGTGCTAACTTCCACAATAACAGGAATGTTAGGAAGAGGAAAAAGTTTGAGAGGGAGATATTGTTTAGTTTTGTACATGTGTTTGAAATAATTACAGGACACCTAGTTTGAGATTCCATCAGGCAGTTGGAAATGGAAGTCTGGAGATCAGAAGAAATTGGATGGGTAAATTTTAGAATCAGCAGCATAGAAATGATCATTGAATTGATGAGAGTTGATTAAATGACCAAGTCATAAGATGAAGAAGAGAGGAGAGACGGAGACCTGTTGAGTGACTCAGATGAAGCTCTAGCAAAGGAGAAGGAATGATCAGATAGGTAGGAGGAGACCAGGAAACAGTAGTGTCATGAAAACCTAGAGAGAATAAAGTGGTAAGAAGAAATGATGATCAAAAATGTCAAAGGCAGCAATGGTTAAGAAGGATGAGAACTGAGAGAAGACCTATTAATAGATCATCAGATTTGGCCAGTAGGAGAGCATTAGTAACTCTAAAAATGGAGTCCCAAAATGAATTTGGGAATCAGAGATTTAATGAGAATTAAAAGAATGTTCTGACCTCGAGTCATAGAATTGATTGGAATGAGAGGAGTAAAAGTTGGTAGCAGGAAAAGATTAAAAGAGTGGAATTAATTTCAGCCTGGAATACGGTATTAGATGAATTTTGCTATATGAACCCTTTAACTAGGCATTAAAAGATCTTTGGTAGGGAGGAGCTAGCCACTAATCTCTATGGTAAAGTCCCGAATTCAGCAGCAGAGAGTCACTCAGCAAGGGGAAAAAAAATCAGTGAACCAATCACACCCAGAAGAGATAATATGACAGTGGAGAAAGTGATATTCATTAAAGATCTTACTGTCAGTAGGAGAAGGTACATGAAGAACAGGTGTGAATAACTAGGAAATATGCAGGAAGGAACTCATATATAGGAACACGTGTGTGGTAAGGACAAGTCACATCTTCAGTCCTGCTAGATCACACTTCTACTCTCCATTCCATCATCTCTTTTGACCAGGATATCTATATTTAACTGAATGTGCTCTCTCCACGGGTCTTATTTTGACTAAGCTACTCTCTGCTATTATATGTTGGTTTTCAGAGCCTTTAGGGCTATATAGTGGGAATAAAGCAGATGATATGACCTACTTGGAAAGGAAGGGACTGTTCAGAGTCTCTTAGTGCAGAGTTGAGGTCAACAAGCCACCATTCTGAGCCAGAAAGCCAGCAACAGTTTCAGATTAAGTGTATTCTTTTGATTGTCTTTCTCCAGATATTAATTCCCAGGGACTCTCTCTGATTTGGGATTAGAAATTCTTTTAGCTCCCATTGAATTTCTGATGTCAAGCTATGCCACCAAAAACCATTAAGGAACTCACCTCAATCCAATACAAATTTAATTGAGGCAATATAAATCTCCATTATGTGTATACACACACACACACACACACACACACACACACACACACAAATAAACCTAGGGGCAAGAATAAAAGGGCTTCAGGAAGCCAGGGACTATGCCTTTGCTTGTTTATGTTTCTGACTTTATTATCTATATCTGTCAGCAAAAAACAAACAAACCAATTTCCTGCTCTGTAGCATTCTGACCATCACAAAAGTAACACTGAGAGAGATATTTATTAAGCTCCTACAGCATTGTGCTAGGCACTGAGGATAATAGTACAAAGAATAAAACAATCCCTACTCAAAAAGAATTTACATTCCAATGGGGAAAACAATTACACATATAATCAAATACAGAATGAATATATATATATATATATGAATATGTATTCATATATATGTATATAGAAGAAATACAAAGTAGCTAAACACATGATATTTTGGAAGAGAAGACACTAGCATCTGGGAATATTAGGAAAAGTTTCATGAAGCAGATGGTACTTGATCTGAGTCTTAAAGGAAGAGAGGAATTCTGGAAAATGGAAGAGAAGAGAAATTGTGTTCTGAAAAAAGGCGGACACGGACATGGGGGGAAATTACACCAAATGAGCTATCATCAGTAAGTTTTTCATCTTGAGTTTTTCTAGTTGCTTTAATGAGCTTGTATTGATCCTTTCACCAGATGGATACTCCTTAACAGGTATTAGCCAAATATGACAAAAATCATCTATTTTTAAAACTAAAATGTCGTAATGAAGTGACAGACAGAATCAGCCGTAGGTAATAAGAATTCATTAGACTGATATTGTTAGGCAAGGCACCTCATGGGCATGTATGTCAGGTATGTGAGGTATGCTGGGCACACCCTAATGTTTCAAATAGAATTGATAAGTTGTCTTTCATTTTTAAAGTTAAGGTGTTATTTTTAAATATTAAGTTTTTGATTATTTGTCTTGATGAATTCAAGATCCTTTGTGAATAAGTAATCAATAAATTTTTACCTTGAAAAATTTTCCTGTTGTTATCAAATATTATTGTTTTATAAGAAATGATCAGTAGCATGATTTCAGAAATGCCTGCAGAGACTTAACATGAACTATTGGTAAGTGAAGTAAATAGAACCAAGTGAATATTGTGCACAGCAACAACAAGATTATTCGATGATCAATTCTGATTGATGTGGCTCTTTTCAACAGAGAGGTGATTCAGACCAATTCCAATAGACTTGTGATGGAGAGAGCAATTTGCATCCAGAGAGAGAAATATGGAGACTGAATGTGGATGATAATATAATCTTTTCACCTTTTTGTTGTTGTTTGCTTGCTTTTCATTTTCTTTCTCTTTTTTTTTTCATTTGATCTTATTTCTCTTGTGCAGTATGATAATTATAGAAATGTGTATAGGAGAATTGTACATTTTTGACATATATTGGACTACTTGCTGTCTAAGGGAAAGAGTAGGGAGAAAGGAGGGAAAAAATTTGGAACCCAAGGTTTTGCAAGGGTGAATGTTGAAAATTATGCATATGTTTTGAAAATAAAAAGTTTTGATAAAATATATTGGATTGCTTGCTATCTAGGGGAAAGGATGGGGAAAGAGAGGGAGAAAAAAAATTGAAACAAAATTTTACAAGGATGACTGTTCCATATATTTTGAAAATAAAGAGCTAATTTTTTTTATTCTTAGCTGCACACGTTAATACAATGTTCTGACTACACCTATGCTGTCCTTCTAAGAGAATAAAAGTAACACATTTAGTATTTAGATGACACAGTGATAAAGTGCTGAGCCTCGAGTTCAGAAAGATTCATCTTCTTGAATTCAAATCTGGACTTAGATACTTACTACTTCTGTGATCTTGGGCAGATCACGTAATCCTGTTTGCCTCAGTTTCCTCATCTGTAAAATGATCTAGAGAACACCATACCACACCAGTATCTTTACCTAAGAAAACCCCAAATGGAGGTCACAAAGAGTTGGACATAACTGAAATGACCCAACCACAAAATTTAGTATTAGGCATCATTTGATTTGATGCAAATGGTATAGAGAGGAGGCAGAAGAGGAATAATGGCCTGAACTCTCTAGGACTCTAACTAGCAGTGTAGTTCATAGAGATTTGCCTGATCATGTTTTAGAGAAATCTGACTGTGGTCTTCTCCACCCTTCTCCACCCAATTCTTCCTTCTATCCCAGAGACTGATTTGATTAATTGCCCCGATTAAGCACTAAAGCCTGATCCTTTGGGGAGCAAGGCGTCAAGTTTGCTTTTCTCCTTGTGAGAATTGGCTGGGCCTTATTCATTCTAATCCAGGCAGCATAATAAATAACCTGCCCCCTTTGGCAAGGAGTTTATTACAGACTGATGGGATATTTAACAATAACTGGGGGCCCCATGATTTATTAGGTAGGAAGGTTCACAGCGTCTCTGAAGATGGAGAATGTAGAATTTAATTGATAAAGTGGCTGTCAGTAGCAATGAGACGTGCTCAATAGAATCTGCATTTAAGTGTTTTTCATTGGAGCTGTCAGGAAGAGTTTTTGTTAATCATATTCTGTTCCTGGAGATGATGGTATCTGCCACTGATATGTAGGTGAGGGACAAATGGTGAGAAAGGGGGACTGAAAGAAGGGGAATGGGAAAGGAGCACCTGTCAGTTGTATAGTTCCCCCAGAGGACATTATACAAAAAAATTAAAAACATTTTTAAAAGGACATATAATTATGACCATTTTAACTGGTCTCTATCTTCTCTTTGCATTAATACATACAATTCACATAAAATATATACAACATGTGTGATCATAAATGTAAAATGATTTACATCCACCATACTCTGAACTGTGTTGTGCATATTCAATATGTGTGTTTGGATGTGTGCATGTGTATCCACATCTCTTCCATTTACATGAAAGCAATAATCAGGTTACAATTCCACCTGCTACCCATCTTCCATCCAAGGTGAAGGACACTGAGCTCCAAATCACGAATCTTATCTTTCTTTTTTGTTCCTGGCCTTGGAAACCAGAAATTAATGTTGTCTGAGGTGTGATATGTATCCAACTTCTGGGCCTTTCACACATACAGCCTATTTCTTATCAGAAAGGGAAGTCATATTTGATCTCGGACCATCATGAACAATGAAGCAGCTGTGGTGTGAGCCCTTTGAAAACGAAGACTATTTTTTGCCTTTCTTTGTATGTCCACCCTTAGCACAGTGCTTAGCACATAGTAGGTGCTTAATAAATGCTGACTTGATCTGATCGGTATAGCATTTGGACTCGGATAACCCAGGTCCAAAAATTGGCCCTGCCATTTACACCCTATGTAAGTAATTTCAAGCAAATCACCTGTCTTCCCTGAGCCTCAGGTTCCACAGTGATGAAATGAGAATACCTGTAAGGTAGCTTCCAGCTTTACAGCTAAAATCCTATAGCCTGGAGCCTTCTTAGGCCTTTCAGCTAGAGTCCTATACCCTCCTCACCTGACCCCCCTCCCATTTCCCACCCTTGCCCCATCCGCCCAGGACCATGTAGGACATGATGAGTGGGCTCCCTCGGTTAGAACTGTGCTCTCTTCCTTTAATCCTTCTGTGTCTATTCTTAGCCCCTGAGGTTTGTCTGCCTCCTCGTTCCTTCTAGCCAGAGAAACTGGGAGGGGGAGATGCCCTGCGAAGAACAAACAATTGTCGCTGTCTAATCTGGGCCTTCACGATGACACAAAGGGGCCTCGGAGCAGGATGGATACAGCAACTGGTTTGATTAAATCAAACTTCTACGGCTAGCTTGCTAAATTAAACTGACAGGCGCTGAGCAGATAACGAAGGGCTGCGGGAGCATCTCCTCAGGTGGTGGGGGAGGCAGCGACGGGATGTCAGGAGATCAAGTACTCACAGAACATTGACTTTGCCCTTTTCCTTATTTTCTGAGTCTAGCGAGCAAATGAGAGTTACAGCTATGAGATTCTTAAATGCCTTCCTGGAAATTTAGGAGAAGTGTGTGTGTGTGTGTGTGTGTGTGTGTGTGTGTGTGTGTGTACACACATATATATACATATATACAAACATAATACATGCATATGTACACATTCATACATGCACACACTTAGACTGCTGTGAGATGCAGCATATTCCAATGGAAAGAGAAATAGGTTTTCAGTCAAGGGAAGTGGGTTCAAATCCTATCTCTGACACTTTCTAATTCTATGCCCTTGATCAAGCAACTCTCAGTGCTTCAGGCTTTTCATCTGAAAATGATGACCCTCATGTATACTTATTATGTATCTAATTTATACTTTAATATATTTAACATCTACTGGTCAACCTGCCATCTGGGGGAGGGGATGGGGGCAAGGAGGTGAAAAATTGGAACAAAAGGTTTGGCAATTGTCAATGCTGTAAAATTACCCATACATATAGCCTGTAAATAAAAAGCTATTTTAAAAAAAAAAAGAAAGAAAGAAAATGATGACCCTGATTAATATAACCTCAAAGGTCCCTTTTAAGCGCTAAAATTAATGATCCTGTGCTTTTTGTTGTTCAGTCATTCCCACTCCTCCTGACCCCATTTCTTGGCAAAGATATCAGAGTGATTTGCCATTTTCTTCTCCGACTCTTTTTACAGATGAGGAAACAGGTAGACAGGCAGTGTAATTTGCCCAGTGTCACAGAGCTATTTTTGCCAAATTTGTACCCAGACCTTCCTGATTCCAGGCCCAGTGCTGTACTGTCTATGCTACCTCCCAAGCAAACTCAGAAAATGTGTTCAAAGATAATATCTTGCACTGTACTCTGCTTTGTTTTCCAAAAGAGACTTCCCAAGATGCAATCTCATTTTATCTTTAATAACACAACAGGTGAATAGGAAAGGAATTATATACCCCATTTTTCAGATGTAAAAACTAAGGCACAGAATGGGTAAATTATTCAGTTCCTTCACAGGAGAATTTGTCAAGCACCTATCAGTTGGTGCAGAACACTGTGGAAGGTTGTAGGGACATAAAGATAAAAAACAAGGCAAACACTAAGAACTTGTGGTCTGCAATGAGAATACATGGCCAAAGTTTAGATTCCCAGATGTTGAGGAGAGGAGAGAGCAAGATCACTCAGGGAATCAGTGGCAAGCTGAGAACCTAGAACTCCTGATGGGGTCTAGCACTTTTCCCACTGCTTTACTCCACTCCACAAATCCATGAAGAGTAAGACCATCAGTGTCATTCCCTCCCATAATTTTAGGAAAAGTGCAAATTGAAGTTCAGACAAATATCGTCTCCTCCATGAAGGCTTCCCTGATCCTACTGTACCACTTTGAGACTGACTTCCCCGGTTTCCTCTCACATTAGCAGCCAGGGTCCCTACAGCCAACCTCAGAGGTAGTCAGCAGTAAGAGGCTAGGATTTGTAGCTTTGTCAGTCAGTCAGAATCTCCCACTGGTGTGTCCCCACAATCAATTAGCTTCAAGGAGAGTCAAAAAACTGCTCTGCCAGTGACCCCAGCTGAAGGCATTTCCACCCAGAGGTGTTCTGGGCTGGGCTGCAGCCCACCCCCAGGAGGGAACGGACTTCTCTCTTTGCAATCATCACAGCGCCGGACCTAGCTCTATCTCCTGCACATGGAGTCTCATTTGTGTTATGGGGCCTTATCTCCCATACTGGACCATAAGTATCTAGACAGGAAGAGGATCCCCTCGTGTTTCTCCCTCAGCTCTCAGTCTGACACAACAAGCACCCAACAATACCAGCCCGCAGCCGCCTGCTAATGGCGTTCCACCTTCATTTTCTCTTTCCGGGCCAGTTTTCCGCTGGCCATTTGGCAAGAGGCTGAGAGCTAATCTAAGGATCTTGAGGTTCTACATGAGCACACACACATAAAGGTACAGGATCTCTTCCACCCCCTTTCACCCTCACCCAAGAGGTACTTCCATTGCCTATTCGTGATGTGCTTACAGCACCTGGTTTAATTGGGTCCAGGAGCTTCAGCAGAGAGAACAAGCTCTGGTGTTTCCTCCTCAGCTCGAAAGGCTGAGCACAGACCACCAAGGGCTCCGTCCTCCAACACCTCCCAGGTTCGGAAAGTCTCCTTGCCAGAAATTTGGCCACAGGAGGCTGACACCGCAACGTACAGAAGACCTTCTTTTAAGGTGTGGGAGGTTTGTGGATTTTATCAGTTAGGGGAGGAACAGCATCAGAATCCCAGATTTCTGTCAGACTTTAAGGTTTACCGAATATTTTCACCACGAGAGCCCTGGGAGGGAGGGAGTGAAATTAGTTTTATGCCCATTTTCCATTTTGCCAGCAGGTGGCATTGATAGCTACTGTCTGAATATGGAACTGGTTTTGTCCCACGCTCATGCTGGTGGTTGTGCAAGCCCCAGTGGGGCAGAAGGGCCAAAATGTCTACTGTTCTCAGACAGTCAGCATTCTCTGCCATTCTCTAGAGAGAGCACCAACTTGTTGTCAAGGGATGTAGACTGGTAGATCCATCCAATTAAAATTTAGTTGTGACCCCCACCCCCTTCACTGGCAAAAACTTACCTTCTTTCTTGCTCTTTCTTTCTCTCTGTGTCTCTCTGTGTCTCTGTCTCTCTATCTCTGTGTGTCTCTGTCTCATCTCTGTGTGTGTGTGTTTCTCTGTCTGTGTGTGTGTGTGTGTGTGTGTCTTTCTCCCTGTCATCTCTCTCTCTGTCTCGCTAATCTCTCTCTTTCTCTCTCTGTCTCTGTGTGTGTGTCTCTCTCTCCCTCTCATCTCTTTGTGTGTCTCTCTGTCTCTCTCTTTCCCTCTCTCTCATCTTTCTCTGTCTCTCTATCTATCTCTGTGTGTGTCTCTCTCCCTCTCATCTGTCTCTCTGTCTCTCTGTTTCGCTGATCTCTCTGTCTCTTTCTCTGTCTCTCTGTCTTTTTCATCTGTGTATGGTGTCTCTCTCTCTCTCTCTCTCTTCTTTCTCTCTCTCATCTTTCTCTGTCTCTCTGTGTGTCTCTGTCTCTGTATCTCCCATCTCTCTGTCTCTCTCTTTCCCTCTCTCTCTGTCTCTGTCTCTCTCATCTTTCAGTCTCTATATATATCTGTGTGTGCGTCTCTCTCCCTCGCATCTCTCTCTCTCTGTCTCTCTGTTTCTGTCTCTATCTCTCTCTGTTTCTCTGTGTGTGTCTCTGTCTCATCTCTGTGTGTTTCTCTGTCTCTCTGGGTGTGTGTCTCTCTCTTCCTGTGTCTCTGTTTCTTTCTCTCTCCATACACACACATACACACACACACACACGTATGTATGTGTGTATATATAGGGAGAGCCCTTACATATATATACATATATATGAAATATAGCAAGTTCTCTATAAACAGATATGCATATATAGACATATATGTATATAGAGAGAACTTGCTATATATTATATATGTGTGTGTATATATACATTATATATGTAAGGGCTCATCATGTGACTTTAGTATAATGGAGTTAACTATATAGAAGATGATAAAAGTGCTTAAATGATGCATGCAGTTTTTTTTTCCTCTTGGCTTAGAAATAGTAACTAATGACTATATAATAATATGTGATAGTATATAAAAATAACGATAAAATCATAACAATATAGAAATAATGATTAATAACAAGGAAACAATAATAAGCATCTATGTTGCATATCCACTGTTCTCCTAGACTTGAAAAGTTCCTCAGACATAGGATTAATCTGGACCTTGGAGTTTAATAGAATGTACAATTAGAATTGGTTTTTCCCCCTTTGAATGGACAAAGGAGTGCCTGTTTGATGCTTTGTTCATTGGATAAGAAAGTAGAAATTATGGAGGAATTCTTTCTCTAGGACCCAGAGTATGGGGAATGGACTCAAGATGTGGGTAAACTCAGGAGAAAATTGAAGACCCCATAACAGGAGACATTCTCTATCTTGGCCATTTTGTCCTGACAGAGACCTCCAAGCTTGACTGGTCATATCTATAAAATTCTATAGCCAAGCTCCATACAGAAAGAGCCTACAATTCATCACTGCTGGTTCTGGAGTTTTTTTCTTTCCCATTTTGAGCTTTAATGCAACAAAAGATGCCTGTCGCTCCTCATTTGTGACCATCCCCAGACAAATATCTACCTCTCTGTGTCCAGGACTGACGCAGACAGACTAATAGAGTCATTATCCCCAGAAGGAGAAAAGGCGCTCAGAACCAGAATCCCAAAATAGAGTTCCCTTAATTCCCAGACCAGTGGGTTTTTTTCATAATACTTTGTTATCCAAGCCGCTGAAATGACAAATTCTTGAAGCTTATGTGCACACCTATTCTAGGAGATGGATCGAGCATCGGCGCACCTGAAATGCCAATTCTATTTCTAAAACCATGTGGTCATTTCAGTCCCACTCTGATGATTCACAGATCGTCTCACTCCTCACTGCCATCCCCCCTACCCTGTTTCAGATCAAATTCTAAGGGAAGAACTATTTCAGTGGCACTCCCAATAATGTAGCGTGAAAGTCAATTATACCAAGAAGTCTTAGGTCCTATTAGTCCTCAATTCTCCATGATGATCTTGCCAAGAGATTCTAATTACAGTCCCCCCTCCTAAATACAAGCAGATAGATAGACACAGAGAGAGAGAGATTACATGAATTCTCATTATCTGGACTCCAAGGTTTTCTTGAATTTTTTATCCTTAACTATATGCGTTATTTCTATGTAAAGGTCTTATGACTAATGACATTATTAGAATACAGTGATGGGAGGAACTTTAGAGACCTCAACTCTGCCATTAACCACTTCTTGTTTGTTGTTAGACAAGCCCTTTTGTTTCTCTGAACCTCAGTTTCCTTCTCTGTAAAAGGAAAAGGCTGGATGAAATGACCTTTGTAGTCACTTACAGATTTCGACCTCTGTGTGATCTTATGAGCTAGTCCAATTCTCTCATTTTACAAAAGGACTTCAAGCCTTAAAGGGATGAAATGTCTTGCCAAAGTGCCACAGATGGTATAAAGTAACAGAGCTGGGATTCTAACTCAGCCCTCTGATTCCAAATTCCACGTTCTTTCTACTACATCCGTTTCCACCCCATCAAATGAAAGGAATTAGATCACTCTAGACATGACTTGTCAGATAAATGAAATAAAGAGGAACAAGCAACAGGCTAATGGTCCGAAGGTATAGGTTCTAACCCTTGGCCTGTTATCTATTAGCTGTGTGACATTGGGCAAATTACATCATCTCTTGGGGCCTCAGTTTCCATATCTGCAAAATGAGAGGTTTGGGATGGATCATTTCCAAAGTCCCTTCCAGCTACCACATTCTATCATTCTGCAATGGAAAGATCAAAATGCAAGTTATTTCCAGATCCCTCCAGGCAGAAACACAAAAGATCATGTTGGATATTCATTACTCACTCTCCATTGCCCCAGTCACTTTTCATAGATGATGATTCATGGAGAATAATCATAGCAAAGAAAACTTGTCTAAAGCCAGGGGGGCGGAGAAGGGGTAGAGGGGGAGAGTGGCAGGAGATGGAAAGGAGAAGGGAGGGAGATTGGGAAGAAGCCAGAAAGCAAAACTATTCTCCCAGCTCAGGCTCTGCTCTTTGATTTGCATCTTTATTTGTTAACCAGCAACAATCTGTTTTTCCCCCCCATACCTCCTCTGATTTGAGGAAGAGTGCCTTCTCCCCTCTGAAGATCTGAAGGACTCTCTTCCTTTTTACATAGACCACCCACCCCTGGCTCCTGGGGCAGCTTTCCTTCTTTCTCTGTCATGCCCATGAATGTTTGAGCCCCTCTGGCAGCCAGAACTGAGAGGATCTTTACTCACATACTGGCTGTTGGGACAACAGGCGGGTCATGGGCTCGAGACCCAGCCCCTCCTAGGAGCAGCTGTTGACTTCATTTCTGGCTCTTCTGAAGAGCCTCCAGATTGGAATTCCCACTGAGTCCTGGAATAGAGGCCCCCTACGAGAGCGAGAGGAGAATGGATGGTTTCTATCCCCTGCTGAATACCAGGTGCAAGACCAGAAAGCCCCAGTGGAGACCAAACATGGAAAGCAGTGGGACAATGTCCCAAAGTGATCTCTTTTCCTTCTCAACCCACAGCTTCTTGCAGGGTCCTCATTGCCTTCCCTCTGTCTCTACCAACTAACAACTTCTCCCTGGCTTGTTCCCTCCCACCTCCCCCTTCCAACCTCCCCAGAAGGTATCTTTGTTCCTTTATAACTTATAGCTGCCAAGAATTTGGTAAAGAACTCCCATGGAATGTGGGGTGATGGAAACAGTATTGAATTTAGAGTCAGGGGACTCATTTTTTTTCTATGTGAATCCCCAGTACATAGTATAGTGCCTGCTACATAGTGAGTCCTTAATCAATGACGAACTGACTAGTTGTTTTCAAATTCTATTAATTATTGTTTAATCCATGACAGGGCCCTCTAATACTTGAATCGCGAGTTCTTCATCTACAAAAATGGTGGGGGGTAGAGGAAGGGGAAGTTGGGAACAGTATATAAGCCAGATTAGCTCAACAGCTTTTAATTTAGGCTATTATCTATAATTACAGCATGAATGCACCTAGTTTCATTTATATCTGACTTCTGGTTTTCTAATTCCTGGTTTTTCCATTTTTATTCTTTCTATATTTTATCTCATCCTTTCAATACCCTCGTATCCACACCTTTGCATTGCTCTGCTGTTGTCACCCCAGCTTCTTTTCCTAGTCTTCCCAGATCATAGGAACCTATCTTGGCTCACCCAGCCATGGTAGCTCCCTCTCATTTCCTTTCCTTCTGTCACCCAGAAGGTCTTGATATACTAAGCTCTTTACATCTTACTTTTGCCTGTGCTCTTCTGTCACAAGGATAGATCTCTGCTACAACTCTGTCTCCGTAATAGGCTATACAAACCCCAAACCTTTAACACCAGCTCTGAGTCTCCAGGCTAGAAGACTGAAGGGCTGCTAGTAAGAAGATGATACAGCCTTTTGTGCAGGAAGGTTAGTTCTCTCCCAGGGGTAACTGAAAAGAGGGATGATTGGTTGCATCTCTGCAGAGATGCAGGGAATCAGGAAGAGGGATGGTGGGTCTAACAGCATATTAGTTAGAGCTGGATTGGGTGCTGAGTGGGAGAACATTAAAAAGAGAGATAGGGCTTGGGAGTGTTCGGGGCATGTGATTCAGAATGAATACAGAACTCTAAGCGTGGGAGAGCAAGGAATCCAAGGGGGCTATTGGACCAGGGGCATTTGCTTTGCATCTCCTTCCCCCATTTCAGTGGGGGTAGGGGAGAATGAACAGGGTAGAGCTTTTAGCCTGATCCTTAGTCTCCTTCTCAGAGCCTATACTGGCACAGAACATGAAATGATGAGAGAGTGAGATCAAATCCTGTCTAGGACAGATGATCTGAACCCCGGGTGTAGCTGGACTGGCTTTCTGGTTTCTATTTTTGAAGAGTAGAGGTTGAAGGGGCATCAGCAACCTGATACTCCCTATGAGTTGGTACCTCCCTCTCTGTACTTAGCATTCAGCTTCTAAACAAAGGGAAGAGAATGTTCCCCAGAAGACACAGACTCCCCACCTTCTCAGTCCCCTCTCCCAGCTGGAGTCATCATTTTCCTCCATGAGTATCATGATTCTATGTCCCAGAGCACCTAAGTGTTGGGCAAGCCTCTGAGAATTAAGGACTAACACATAAAACAATAATTCTTCTGACACAGAAAGCAGGAGGAGTCTAACCAGCTATTCAACAGATAAGACAGAATCACAACTTAGAGCTTTTCGTCACAGCCTCCTTCATGTGTGTGCTGAGGGATAGGGAAGCCAGATCTCAGTCTTACTCCAGGTCACCTTCCTTCTATCATTTTCTGTTTTCACATCAGGTCCTAAATGGAGTGCCAGAGCTGCCAGACTCTACCCTCACTCCTATCCTAGAGATACCACTCTGGCACCCACTCTCCCTCTGAACCAGGGGCCCTCGAACTTTTTAAATAGGGCCCTCAGACTGTTGGAGGGCTGGACTACAGTAAAAACAAAAACTTTGTTTTGTGGGCCTTTAAATAAAGAAACTTCATAGTCCTGAGTGAAGGGGATAACCATCCTCAGCTGCTGCATCTGGTCTGCGGGCCATAGTTTGAGGACCCCTGAATTCTGAACATTTGCCCTCCTTAGTCCACAATTTTACCCAAATAAACAGAACATACTTCTCCCTCAGCGAGATGCCTTCCACTGCTATTGCCTCTAGATGAAAATATTATCTCACTCTGCATACAGATGGCTCTCTCTCCATCACAAATCTATTGGAATTGGTCAGAATCACCTCATTGTTGAAAAGAGCCACGTCCCTCAGGTTGATCAGAATTGTACAATGTTCGCTTGATTCTACTCACTTCACTTAGCATCAGTTCTTAATTTTCTCCAGGTCTTTCTGAAATCGGCTATTGCCTCTAGGGCTCCCAAGTCAATATCTCAAAACCATCACTTAGCATATATTCCAGCCCTAAAGCTCTTGATGCTCCAAGGCTTTCCTCAAAACCCATGGAAACGTAAATTTCTTATTCCCGTGACAATAGAAGAAATAGAAGGAAATCTCCATGAGGGGACTATACCTTCCTCTCCCTTTTACCTTCTCAGTCCCAAAGCTACCCAAACCCCTGATAGGATCACCTATCTAGACTCCCTTCTTACATCCCTCCCCAACTTTCTCCCTGGATTGAAGGAGCGAGGATGGGGCCAATAACCCTCATTTTTATGCCCCAAGGAGAAAAAAGTTATGTGATAAGCCACTTAACTTCTTTTTTTTAATTAAAGCTTTTTATTTTCAAAACATATGCATGGATAATTTTTCAATATTAGCTCTTACAAAACCTTGTGTTCCAATTTTCCCCTTCTTTCCCTTACCCCTTCCCCAGATGGCAAGTAAACCAATATATGTTAAACATGGTAAAAATATATGTTAAATCCAATATATACATACATATTTATACAATTATCTTGCTGCTCAAGAAATATCAAATCAAACAGGGAAAAAAGGGAAAGAAAATAAAATGCAAGCGAACAATAACAAAAAGTGAAAATGCTATGTTGATCCTCAGTTCCCACAATCCTCTCTCTGATGTAGATGGCTCTCTTCATCACAAGATCATTGTAACTGGCCTGAGTATCTCAGTGTTGAAGAGAGCCACGTCCATCAGAAATGATCATGGTATAGTCTTGTTGTTGCCCTGTATAATGATCTCCTGGTTCTGCTCACTTCACTCAGCATCAGTTCATAGACGTCTCTCCAGGTGTCTCTGATATCATCCTGCTGATCTTTTCTTATAGACTTCTATCCAATCCTTTTTCCTCATCTGAGATATTACTTGGAGCCAGATCTTCTTGGCCCAGCACTAGATCTACGGAGCACCAGCTGCTTCCATGCACCTTGCACTTAGGATCTAACCCTCTCATTGTACAGATAAGAAAACTAAGAATAAAGGAGAGTAGTTGCCTACGGTCACAAAAGTGGCAGAGCTGGAATTTGGACCCATGTCCTCTGGCTCCAGAACAGCATTCTTTCCACTGGTACTTATATCAAGGAGCAGTTATTAAGTACCTAATTAATAGTTGTTTGTGCCTGGGGCTTGGGGAGAAGCTCTTCATCCGGACTACCTCCTCCCAACCCACTTGGCAAAATTCATTTATAGAATCTAGGAAAAGTCTTGCCTGATGTTTTAGCGCTGGAACTTGGATATCCTTGTGAGGTGATCAAACTCATTTTCACTGGCAACAAAGGGAAATCCTCCTCCATTATGAATGCTGGCCTGTTCAGTGTGGGCCCCCTCCCAACTTGACCAATGTGAAGATTATTCTTACTTTGCTCCAGGGAAAATGTTCAGGACTACATTCAAAATATTAAATGGAATTATTTTAAAAAAATCATGTCCTCTCACTTCTCTGAAAAATAGGCAAGATTCTGATTACTGGCTCCTACAAAAGAGATTAAAAAGAGAGGGGGGAACACAATCACCATCATTTATATAGAACAGTCTTTGCATTTATATAGAACAAGTAAACCTCTCGAAGAGTACATTAAGCTCTGCCTCAAATCCACCAGGTCATCCAAAATGATTTAGGCAGGAAAGCTACCTTAATTTTGTGACTGCTGTTAACTGTGATGTTACTCAGCCAAAAGTTACCCCTCCTAAGCACTCGTCTTCTGAAAGAAAATCCAGAAGCTGAGGTTTTGATTCAGATACATTGCCACAAGCGAAATCCGATTTTACAGACAGATCCCTAACTAGGGCGAAGCAATCAACACTTTTCCCCAGAGCTCCAAATTTTAGGGAGCACTGATAGCACTTGCACGCCTTCAACAGGAAGACACAATTGAGCTTGGCCTCCATTTAGTTAAAATAAGAAGATGCCAGATGGCTTCCTCCTCTTCCCTGTGTTCGCTCAGCAGTTGGGCACTTCCTTGGCCAACTCTACCTCATGTCCTCCCCAGCTGTAGCCTCTTAGTGTCCTGGGGACATCACCCACAGTGACATGGACCTGAAGCTCCAAAGTCTCTGAGGTCTCCCCTCACTAATTATGAATTTATTCCAGTTCCCAGAATCACTGGTTAAGTCTTTGCTTTTCATCATAGTTCAGTCTGTGCCGGCATATACTGTGATATAGAAAAGAACACTTGCAACCAGAGTGTAGCCCTATTTATTGCCTTTTTTCACTCCTCTCACAAATTCTACCAGGAACAAATGCACCAACAGGGCTCCCAGATTCCATACTTAATATTTGTCCTTAGGACTTTTATCATTTTCCAACAAATTCCCAGGTTAACTCTTTGCAGTCTATTATATTCACTTCCTAATTTCCAAAGTACAAACAGAGCATACACTCCCTATAGTCAATGAGTTTCTTTCCATGCTACTGAAATCAAAGCTCCCAATCAGGTCTCTCAAATCACCCAACAACTTATAACAACCCTGAGATTACTTCTTGACAACATACCGAACATCTCTTTCTTCCTTACATAGACCCTACCCTTCATCTCCTGTTTCAGTGGAACTACAAATACCTGACTGCTCCTGCAAGTACCCATTTTAGGACATGAGACAGGCAAACCTCTCAGGTTTAGGATACCTGTTTCTAGCATAACCTTTCTTGGACTTACAGCATTTCCAGTTCCTGTTCAATGGTATTCTCAATATGAGTCTCTCTGATGCCTTCTATGCACTCAACCACCATAGCCCTTCCACTTCTGGCTTTTCTTAACCCCTTGGGTCCTGAATTCCCTTCAGTTTTCTGAAGAATATCACTTTCCCTTCTAATACAACTTACAGGCAAAAATATCCCAATGATTCTTAATTTTTCCAATATTCCATGTCCCATATCTTATTTATCATTGCTAGGTATATCTTATTTATCATTGCTAGGTACCCATAGCACCCAGGAAAGGGCTTAATAGAGTTGATATTTTTGAGCCAATGTCTGTGATATGTTTATACATACATGTATTTATGTGTATGGGATCTCCAGGGAGGACTAGATCTCTGGTGTGAAGACTTAATCAAGCCTTTTCAGGGCTGTAAACCCACTTTTGGTGTCTGCCTATCACCCAACTCTCAGCTGTGCTCTAAAAAGCTGTAGCATCTTCAGCAGTCACATCCCCAATAAATAGTCTCAGCTAATGATGAGCTAAATCTTATTGAGAGCAGCTGACAGGTTTAAACCTATTGGTGAGTTAGGGAGATGACTCTACCCAAAGCGTGTGAAGACTTCCCCTGGTAGAAAGGGTAAATAAGAACAATTTGTTCCAAAGGCCACAAAGGTGGCTGAATCAGGAGCTGTGGACTGCTTGGAGCTGAGTCAGACATTGAAAATGTCAAGATCATCCACTGCCTCCTGGGCCACTGCTAGTTGTCCTGACTTCTGTCTTGCTACTGGATTTCCATGACTCTAGAAAAGTGGGTAAGGCTGTGAGGGCTTTGTGCAATTCTAATTCATATCCAATTCACATGCAAGTCAAGACACTTCTCATAATGTCATTGGTCCTCATTTAAAACAAAGGACAAATCACACACATATGTGTCTGTATATGTGCATATGTATATACATAATGTAGTATACATAGATCCACATCCATATTGTACACATATATATGCTTATGTATATATGTATATTTTATATACATGTTGCCTCCATGTTAGAAAGTAAGCTCTTAGAGGATGAGAACTATTTCACTTTTGTCTGCATTCCAGATCTGGAAGCTTTTTCTTGATCTTTGTTTGGATGGTTTATTCAGATCAAAAGTGACTAGAGAGTAAAGATTTACATGAACTGATGCAAAATGAAGTGAGCAGAATCAGGAAAACATTGTACATAGCAGCAGCAACATTGTGCAATGAGAAGTATGTATGACTTAGCTCATTTCAGCAATATAATGCTCCAAGACAAAAAGATCATAATGAAAAATGCTGTCCACATCCAGAAAAAGAATGAATTAATGAAGTGTGACTGCAGATCAAAGCATACTATTTTTATTTTCTTAATGTTTTCTTTAATTTTTTCATGTTCTTTCCCCTTTTCTTTGGTCTGTTTCTTCTTTCATGGAATGACTAATATGAAAATGTATTTTACATGATTGCACATATATAACCTATATCAAATTGCTTACTATTACAGAGATAGGTGAAAGAAGGAGGGAAAGGAGAAAATTTGGAATTCAAAAATGTTTTTGAAATGAATATTAAAAATTGTCTTTGTGTGTAATTGGAAAAAATAAAATACTATTTTTTTAAAAAAGTGATAATAAGAATGTAAGTAAGCTCCTTGAGAACAGGGACTATCAGACTATAAAATATAAACTCCTTGAAGGCAGGGACTATGTTTTTTCTTAATTTTTGTATCCTCAAGGTTGAGCAAAGTGCCCATCGTAGTGTAAGAACCTGATAAATATTTGTTGAACTGAAATGTTAAATTAAAGCTTCTCTTTTAAGTTTAAAAGTTTTCTCCCAAACCCCAACACTTTCCCTTTATCCCATCTGTTTTCCTGGATTGAAATCCAAGGCCCTTATCTGTATCACAACAAAGTGGAGAGTTGGAGACTGAAATTCAATGAAGTTGGAGTCCTTTGAGGAATAAGTGAATCCCAAAACATTTTCTCTAAATCGCCTGAACAGAAAGTGATTCACATTATGTAATGGACAGAAAGCAGGGTTTGGAGTCTGAGAATTTGGATTTAAATCCTCCCTGGCACTGTCCTCACATGCCAAAGTACCTTAAACTCTCTTAAGAAAAAAAAAAAAAAACTAGGTTAAATATCTAAGCAACCACAAAAATTCACAGAAACCTCCCCAGGGCCTCCTTCATTTCTCCAAGGAACCTTGAGCACCTGCTTTTCTCCATCAGTCTCTCAGATCCTTTCCCTGGTCCTCTCCCTATGTTGTCTCCAGCTCCTGTCTTTCTCTCTCCTGAGTCAATTCTCCATCCTCAGAGCAGACATTGCTCTTTTTCCTCTGAAACCCAGCATAACTTTGGGTGGGACTTGCTTGCCAAGCCCCAGCCCATTCCCAAGAGTGACTCTTCCCTCTGAGAGATCTGAACCCACTCCAACAGAAAGTGTTTATCTCCAGGGACAGGCTTTCCTGTTGTTGCTCAGGAGTGTTTTGGGGGGTGGGATGCTTATTGTTCGAAACTCTGGGAGGGTTGTGGGGTGGGGTAGGAGAGAATGAAGACATGGAATCTGCCCTGAGCCTAAATATTATAATGTGATTTCCATAGACTGTGTGTGGCCCTTAGATCTCTTTCCTCAAATCCGAGAGAGCTCTCTAGCCCCTGCTCTGTTGATGGAGACAAGAGTTTTGAAATTACATCACTGGGGTGCGTCTTGAAGTTCCACATCCCAGAACTGGGATGAGGTTCAGTGCCGAAGTGAGAGGAGAAAAGCCAAAGAGACTGGAGCTGGAGAGGTGCTTTCTTTTGTTTACTTTAGTTCAGGTTCAGAGCCTTGTTGGGACAAAACTGAGTCCTGCCTCTCTCTCGGCTCCTGTCAGTCATTGTCAGCTCCTGAGCCAACCAGTTCTGGCATGGATGCCAAGTGGGATGGTCTCCCAAGAATAGGTAGGGCAACTTGCCAGGATGATGAGCTTCAGGGCAGGTTTTCTAGGAGCTCCTGCAACTACTACATCTGCCCTCCCCACCTCCCCAAAAACTGTGCAAAAATACCAGTTGTTTATCCACTGGCTCATCTGTCTTCTGTGAAGGAGTATCCTGGTACCTTGAGAAAACATGTTCATAACCAATCTTGGTGCCTTTGATTTATTTCTATAATTTATTTTTAAGGGAGATAAGTCTTCCCACCAGACCATGTGCGCGGGGGTAGGGGAGAGGAAGAGGGGGAGATGCTGAGCCATCTCATTCCTCCTTAGCATGTATGAATCACTCACCCCCATCCTTCCCCATGTGGAAGGAATATTTATCCATATTTACATTTCCATGGTTACAAGTTTGGTTCTCCCTTAACCTGCACCCTGAACAACCACCACAGCTCTTTCAGTTGCCATACATATCTCTGTTCCAACCCTGAATCAAAGGATCACAGAAATTCAAGTTAGAAAGTCCCTCAAGGCAGCCCAAACCTGAACACAGAATCTCTCTACAGGACACTTAGAAAGCGGTTGTCCCGTTTTTGTATGAGATCTCTGGGAAAGGGAAGCTCACTCCCTGCCAAGACAGCCTAAGCTACTTTGAGTTAGTTCTAATTGTCAAGTTTTGCTGGGACAACTAAGTGGTGAAGAGGATAAAGGACCTGGAATTAGGAAGATCTGAGTCCAAATTCAGCCTCAGACACTTACCAGCTGTGTGACCCTGGGCAGGTCATTTAATCTCTATTGCCAAAAGAAAAATTATTTTTTTCGTGACATCAAGTCTAAATTTCCCTTTTTGAAACTTTCTTGGATACTGCTTTCTCCACTCAGGAAGAGCAAATTTAATCCCTTTTGTACAATGTACTTAAAATATTTGAATATGTGTGTCTCCTCTTCTGTAGGTTAAACATTGCAGGTTCTTTCATCAGATACCTTGAGGCCAGAAATCCTCCTTTTATTTGCTCCCCACACTCTCCACAGTCCTAAAGTGGAACTCTTTCATTGACCAAATGGGAATTGGTTGATTGTTTGGATGGCTCCTAAGTCCCCCTTTTTTTTTTCCTGGGATAGGGTATGGGTGCTGATTGGATCCTCTATAAATTTATGTTATATAACCTCAACTGGACATTCATTCCTGCAAAATAATTCTTTTATACCTTTCTATTTAATTCACTATTGTACTTTCTATAGCAACTCTTCTAAACCTTTTCATTCCTTCTCAAATTCCCCATGGATCCCATCCTTCTACTCTCTCAGCTGAGAACCTTGCCTCATATTTTATTTTTAAAACCAAGGCCACTCACTATTCATCAGAAGAGCTTTCTCTTTTCCTTTTCTCCTCATCTCATGCCTTCTGTCCCAATCTCTGCCTCCACCTCTCACTTCCTTTTGCCAAGGCAAACATCTCTCTATATACAAATGATCTTATTCCTCCCTATCTTCACTATTAAATTGTCTGCTTTATCATTTTTACTGTCTTACCTATCTTCAATCTCTCTGTGTCTACTAGATGTTTCCCTCCTAGGTGACCATGTCTTTCCCATGCTCAAAAAACCCTCACTTGATCCTCCAAGCTATCATTCCATAGCTTTCCAGGTTCTTTCAGCAGATGCTATGAGGCCAGAAACCCTCCTTTTATTTGCCATTTTTTTTTATTATACTTCCTGAGAAGGAAATCTATAATATAATCTTCAATTCTTTTTCTCTTACTCTAATCTTTACTCTATAGACCAGCTTTCAATCTCAACATTCAACAGAAACTTCTTTCTCCAAAGTTACCAAAGATTTCTTAATTGCCAAATCAAATGCCCTTTCCTCAATCCCCTTCTTGACATCTCTGCAGCCTTAGACATGATCACTCTCTTCTTATTGCTCCCTTCTTTCCTGGTTCTCCTAATAGCTTTCTGACCAGTCCTGCTCTGTCTCCTTGACTGGATCCTCTTCCAGTTCATGTTCTTTAAATATAAATGTCCCACAAGGCTCCCTTCTGGGTCTTCTTGTTTTCTCCCTTTATATTATTTCACTTGATAATCTCAATAGCTCCTGTGGATTCAATTATTATCTCTGCTTATAATTTTCAAATCTACTTCTCTTGTCCTGTCTTCTCTGCTGATCTACTGAGATTCATCTCCAAAGTCCTATTAGAGATCTCAAACTGGATGCCCTGTTGACATCTTAAACTGAATATGTCCACAATCACATTTAATATATTTCCCTCCAAACCCTCCCTTTTCTTAACTTCCTTATTATTATTGAAGGCACCACCTTCCTTCTAGTCCCTCAGGCTCACCCTAGTTGTCTTCCCTGATGTCTCACTCTCTCACCACCCCTCCTCCCATATCCAGTCATTAAGATATTTCAATCGCCTGTCATGAGTATCTCCCCACTCCAATCCATCCTCCAATGAGGTACTAAAATGATTTTCCTACATACAGCACAAGTCTGTCATGTCACCTCCCTACTCAATAAACTCTCACTGGCTCCCTAACATTTTCAGGATGAGATATAAAATTCTCAGATGTTCACAGCCCTTCGTAACCTGACATCTCTCCCCCAACCTTTGGAGTCTTCTTATACTCCATCCTCCACATATTCAGTGATTAGTAACACTGGCTTCCTTATTGTTCCTCAACCAAAACTTTCTATGTCTCAGCTCCAAGCATTTCCACTTGTTTCTTCCAAACTTGGAATGCTCACCCATGTTTAGGAATAATAATATTAATTAATATTAAAAAGTAAATCATCACATTTTAATTAATTAATAGTAATATCTTTTAAAGCCCAGCTAACATTCACCTTCTACAAGAAGCCTTTTTTGATCCCTCTTATTTCTAGTGCTTTCTCATAGTTGATTATTCCCAGTTTGCCCTGGATATATCTTCTTTGTACTAGTTGTTTGAATGGTATAGACTATGAGCTCCTGTTTTTTACCTTTTTTCTGTGTGTCCCCCATGCATAGCATAGTGCCTGGCACATAGTAGGCACTTAATAAATGTTTATTACCTCGCTGATTCAGAAGGAAGACTTTGGATTTCAAATATCTCTAATCTCCATGAAGGCTTTCATTGAAACCATTCTTCTCTATTTTGTTTCTGAAGTGGGAGCCAGAATCCATCTTCACTAACAACCACCAATTAATTAAAATTTATGTAAATTTGAGGGGAGAGATAGGCAATTAGGGTTAATTGACTTGCCCAGGATCACTCAGCAATTGGGACAGGATTTGAACTCAGATCCTCCTGACTCCAGAGCTTATATTCTATCCACTGCACCACCTAGCTATGTCTATATCTTTGTAAGATTTGAAAATGTAATTTCATTTGAGTCTTACAATAGCCCTAAGAGGCAGATGCTACTATAATTCACCTTTTGCAAATGAGGGAACATCATCACCATCAATCCCTACTTATAATTTCATCAGCCTGGAGAACACCTGATTGGCAAACACTCTCAAGCCAATTTACCTATAACTAATAAATAGTGTTAGTTAACTGTGAGCACCGAGAATGCCCTGCCTGTGGTCACATGGTAACTGTGTTAGAAGCAGGACTTCTCTAAGATCTGAGCTGACATTTATAGAATGCTTTGTCCCTTTATGGGAATTTTAACATAGATTGTTTCATTTGATCCTTACAAGGTAATTAAGGCAGGTATCAATATCCCATTTTACAGATAAGAAAAATGAGGCTTGAGAGGTGAGATGACTTGTTCAGAGTTTCACAACCAGTACATTCTTCATTTGTAAAATGAGTGGAGGAAAATAATCTCTCTACATGCTGTATTTACTGTATGGTTATGGGACAAGCACAGAAAGTGCTGGAAAAAAAAAAAAACAATCTGAAACACTACAGTAAATAGAAAGCAAGACAACTAAGCTAACAAGTTAAACAACTAATTCAAAGTTCCACCATTTAGCACGTCCTAACCATGCGTCACTTTACACTCTCTGCCTGGCCACTTCACATGAGACCCTACCCAGTGAAGAAACACCTCCCAATTCCAGTCTGTATCTCCACTGCTCTTTATTTTCTGATAGGTCTTCCAGGAGCGTTGGGAAGTTGGTGACTTGCTCAGGATCCCACAGATGATGGACATCAGAAGCAAGAAACTGTTCTTCTTGGCTTGGGAGTCAACTCTAGCTATGCTGCCTCTTTAAGCACTTAATGAATGACTTTTCATTGATTTATATTCACTCTGAGTAAAAGGCAAGACAAGGATGACTCAAGAGTCCCGAAGACTCCATTGAGAGTTTTCCTGACAAGGCTCAGTGGCTTCTGTGAGGGTTTTATATATAGACCACCTTTTAAAGACTGGAGACGGCCATCCCCACGAGATCCCAGAGAATATCAGTCCTTATTTTTGATTCAAGATAGTTTGCTTTGATTAAATTTAAAATAAATTAAATATGTATTGTTTAATAAATTAATATCAAAATTAGTAATAAATTAAAACAAAATAATTTTTTTTAATTAAAAGATAGTTTCTCCATGTGTTCTGGGGTAGGGAAGATGGACCACAGCTTGGAGTTATCACATAAGACAGCATGGTATCATCATGAAAAGAGACCTGAATTCAAACTTTCCTTTGTTGCTGACTACCTTTAAGCAAGTTACTTCAACTCCTTGAGCTTTAGTTCCTTAAGTATAAAATGGGGAAGGGGGCAGTAGGAATAGTGAGGAGCTTCTGGGGGCCTTTCAACTATAGAGCCACATATGCCTTTCAGCCCACACCCATGCTGGATCTGCTCTGGATTTGGCAGTAGCCACAGGAGACACCAAAGGCGGGGGTGGGGGGGGAGGGAGAGAAAGGATGGAGACAAAATGTTGAAGCCTGTTCTCCAAGAAGCCAGAACTTGAAAATGAAGAGCTTGGATAGCACTGGCAGTAATCAGCCATGGACCACATCTCTGGAGGAAGAGGAGAGGGACAAGAATGAAAGGATAATCATTTTTGTACGCCGCTGGATCCAATTTTGGATTGATTTTCCCCTGGGATGCATTAAATTTTAATTTGAGAAAATTCTGAGAAAGCCCAAGTAAACCATTGTTCCCACCACACATATACAATATATCTCTACCCCAGGAAATTTTCCTATAAGCAGTCTTATGGAAACATGGGAAGGGTCACCCATATTGAGGGATACGCCACTTAACATTCTAGAATATGAGAATCTAATTTGAGGCATTTTCAAAATTCAGGTATTTCTCTCTGCTCCCCTGATAACAGCCTTTCTCTTTTCTTCTCTGTCACATACCTTCAATCAAAATAAACCTCTCTTCCACCAACAGGTGTAGTACAAAAAGGATCATAAGAAAAGCAGGCATCCAGAACCAGAGGGAAAAAAGGAGGGGAAAAGAGGGCATCAAGAATATATCATTTATTGGCATATTCTTAAGAGAATGTGACTTAATTTCTCTCTCTCTCTCTCTCTGTCTCTCTCTCTCTCTCTCTCTCTCTCTCTCTCTCACACACACACACACACACACACATACACACACACACACACACACACACACACAAGCACACACACAAGCACACCATTGCTTTCTCTTCATCTGGGTTCAAGCACAATCATTTAACAAGCATTCAATAAGGTTTACTATATTCTGGGCACTGAAATAAACAATGAGTGTATAAAGAAAAAATAAACCAACAAAACAGTGTTTACCTTCTGAGATCTCACTTTTCAATGACCAATATGTAAACAACTAGAAAGATACAATATTCAAATGGAACAGAGGAAAGGTGATCTTATAGACAACTAGAAAGATACAATATTCAAACGGAACAGAGGAAAGGTGATCTTATAGAGAAGGCACCAGTTACTGGGGAGACAGTAGATAGCATAGGACTTTCTTTGCACATTGTAAGTAAGAACCTTAATGAGTGTTTGGCAAATGATTCCATGCAAGAATAAATGGGTTCCTAAAACACCTGAAGCACCCAAAGAACATGTCAGTATCCCGAGGTGACCATTTCTCACTTTCTGAAATCCTAGGAGAAGCAAGCTTACCTGAGGCAAACTTCCCCCTATTAATTATCGTGTAAATAATACTTTGCTAATTGCCCTAATTATACCCAGTGTCTCAGAACTTGCCGCTCTTCTACCTTTGCAAGGTGGAACAAATCAAACTTCTGTTCTGTCCCGAAATTTTAGTGGAGATGGGAAATGGAGTAGAGGAAAAACACTCTGGCCAAGATTATAGGGAGCTGATTTAGCCAAAGGCTTGAGTTAGTATCATCATTTATGCCTGGGTGGCCCTGTAATATGGGGTGGAAGAGGAGGGAAGAAAGGAATTAGCATTTATTAGTCACCTACTATGCTTCAAGTACTGTGCTTAAATACTTTACAAATATTGATTTTATTTAGTCATCAAAACTATCACTTGAAGTAGGTTTCCATTTTACAGTTGAGGAAACTGAGATAAACAGTGATTAAGTGACTTGCCCAGAGTTCATAGCCAGTAAGTGTCTGAGATTGGATTTAAACTCAGGTTTTCATGATTCCGGGGCTTTAATCTCTGAACCACCAGCCCCCTTTCCCAAAGTCCCACCAAGTAAGTTTGTGGACAGCTGGGCACAGCCAGTGATCTAAACTAAAGTGAAAGCAGCAAATGCAACACTGAATTAGGAAAGAGATGTGAATTTCTTCAATCTCTTTGGCTACAAAACAAGAGATGAATAACCTTTATATTTCTAAAAATAAGGATTAGAAAGAACCTTAAAATTAAAGTTCCCTCAGATTCCCCATTGCAAGAGGAAAAAGAAAGACACTTCAGCCTGCCTTTTTGAAAGATTACTGGGGTAGGGGAAGAGAGAGAGAGAGATAAAGGAAAAGGGATTCTTAATAGTCTCTTGACTAAACAAATTATAGATAAACAAAAATACCCCTCTTCTCTCATTTAATCTTCAGCTCCTTCGACTGATCTTTATCAATGCCATAGTCACAAATTGTATCCCCCAAGGCTCAGTTCTAGGTCTTCTTTTTAATGTCTGTAACTCACTCATTTGTTGATTTTGTTGGCTCTCATGGATTCAGTTATCATCCTTTTACAGAAGACCTCCTGGAGTGACACCATAAGCAAATTAGAAGAGCAAGGAATAGTCTATCAGATCTATGATAAAGGGAAAAATTCATGACTTAAACAAGAGTTAGAGAGCATTATGAAATGCAAAATGTATAATTTTGATTATATTAAATTTAAAAGCTTTTATATAAACAAAACCAATGCAGTCTAAGTTAGAAGGAAAGCAGAAAGCTAGAGTACAATCTTTACAGCAAGGGTCTCATATAGGTCTCATTTCCCAAATATATAGAAAACTGAGTCAAATTTATAAAAATACAAACCATTTCCCAATTGACAAATGGTCAAAGAATAAAAACAGAGTTTCCAGATGAGATATCAAATCTATAAGCATATGAAGAAATGCTCTAAATCACTTTTGATTAGAGAAATGCAAATTAAAACAAGTTTGAGATATTAACTCATACCTATCAGATTGGCCAACATAACAGAGAAGGAAAATGATAAATGTTGGAGAGGATGTGGGAAAATTGGGATATTGGTGCATTGTTGGTGGAGTTGTGAACTGATTCAACCATTCTGGAGAGCAATATGGAGCTATGCCCAAAGGACAACCAAACTGGGATACTTTTTGAGCCAGCAATACCACTACTAAATCAGTATCCCAAAGAGATCATAAAAAGGGGAAAGAACCTGTGTGCGCAAAAATATTTACAGTAGCTTCTTTGTGATGGCAAAGTATTGGGCATTGAGGGGATTCCCATCAAAATGACTGATCAAGCTATGGTATGGGAATATAATGGAATGTGCAATAAGAAATAAACAGGCAGATTTCAGGAAAAAAAAAACTGGAAAGACTTGTATGAATTGATGCAAGGTGAAAAGTACAGAACCAGAAAAACATTGTACACAGTATCAGCAACATTGTATGGTGATCAAAACTATAATTGACTCAGCTCTTCTTAGCAACATAGTGATTCAAGAGAATTACAAAGGTCTCAGGGAGGAAAATGCTATCCACATCCAGATAAAAGAACTGATGAACTCTAAATGTAGATTGAAGCATGTTTGTTTGTTTTTTCACTTACTTTATTCTTTTTTGCATCTTTTCCCTTTTGATCTGTCTCTTCTTTACATCCCTGATTAATCAGGACATTTTTTTTACATAATGGCACATGTATATATTAAGCTGCCTATCATCTTTAGAAGAGGAGAGGGAAAAAAAAATCTTGAACTCAAAATCTGGTTAAAAAAAAAAAGAATGCTAAAGTTTTTCTTGTCATGTAACTGAGCAAAAATAAAATATTATTAAAAATAACACCTTCTGATTTATACATCCAGCCCTAGACTCTCTCCTGAGAGTCAGGCCTGAATTATGGCCAGACTGCTGGATATTTCCAACTGTAATACCACTAAGCATCTCAAATTCAATATGCCTATGTAAAAATTATCTTTCTCTCCAAACTCACCCTTCTTCCAAACTTCCCTGTTTCTATTGAGAGAATGCCATCTTTCCATTCACCCAGGTTTCTATCCCTACTCCCACTACTCCCTTTTCCAGCTTTCCCTTCCACTGGAATGTAGGATCATTGAAGACAGGAACTATCTTGCTTTTTTTGAATTTGTGTTGCCAATGCATAGTGCCTGTTACATAGTTCTTTATAATCTCTGTCTCTAGGATATGTGTGTTTCTGTCTGTCTCTCCGTCTCTGGGTGTGTGTCTCTCTTTTTGTCCCTATATCTCTGTCTCTATATAGACATATACTCTTTGGGCTAATCTTATAGCTTCTATCCAGGCAACTAGGTGATATGGTGGATAGAGTAGTTTGAAATCAGGAAGATTCATCTTTATGAGTTTAGACCTGGTCTCAGACTTTTACTAGCTCTGACTCCGGGTAAATCTCCTAACTCTGTTTGCCTCAGTTTCCTCATCTGCAAAATGATCTGGAGAAGAAAATGGCAAACCACTCCAGGATCTTTAACAAGAAAAAAAAAAAAAAAAAACTCCAAACGAAGTCGCAAGGAGTCAGATTTGATTGAACAATGTTGCTTCTATGCACATCTCATAAACAACTTCTCTCTCCTACAATAACCATTGAAGTTCAGTCATCGTCACTTCCCTCCTTCACTATTGCAGTGGTTTCCTCAGGAGTAGTTTCAAGTGTCTTAATCTAATCGGCTATTCAGTTGACCGGGCTAAAAGGCAGTTCTACCCCTACTCAATAAACGTTCGTGACTCCCTAATGCTCAGAAAACCAAATACAAAGTCCTGTTAGGCATTTAAAGATCCTCAGAACCTGGTATCTCTAACCCGCCTTCTTTCCCATTTTCCCCAATTCTCCTTCCTGTAGTCTCCTTCCTGTGGTCTTGCCGCACAAGCTAACTGTCCTTTATACAGGTTGCTTTCTCTCACATTTCTGTCATCATGCAGGTCTCACTGCACCTTTGCCTCTTGGAATTCTGGGTTTTCTCCAAACTCGCCTTTAGAATCACCTCCCGCAGGAGGCTATTCCCTATCTTCCCCATTCTCCCGTCTGTGCCTTCCGCTCTCGGTGACCTCGTATCTGCTCTGTCTTTTTCTCGTATATACCCTGTGTACCTGTTGGCTCCCATAATATAAGTTCCTTGAGGACTGGGGCTGTTTCTTTGCATGGCTTAGCACGGTGCTCGGCATGTAGGAAATGCTTCCTAAATGTTCGCTAATTAACTAAAAGAGACTTAGGACTTGGTGGGAGAGCTTGTCTGATAACTCAAGCCAGTCTCAAACCATTCCCCGCCCTTACACCTTCTCCCCCCCTCTCTCCCCCTCCCCCCAGCTCTACTATAAAGTTCCGCGCCTGTAGCTTATAGCAAATTGTCCCGATCCCTGTACTAGTCCGGATTCCCCGTCCCTTTTAGTCTATTGCTTTCAGCTCCCCACCCCCACCCCCTATCCTTAAGATTGCTCTTCTTATTGGCTGTCGCCATCTCCCCTTGACCTCCTATTGGCTGTTGGATTTCTTTCTCCTCCCCGCGCGGAGGACCAGAGGCTAAGGGACTGGGACTGGAGGAGAGGGGAGGGGAGGGGAGGGGGCGCGGAGTCCCGCCCGGGCTCAGCTCGGAGAGTCGGAGCTGCGCCGCCTTAAAGCTTGTAGCCGCGCAAAGAAGGGGCGCTTCTGATCCGTGCGCGCCGGGCTCTCCCACCCGCCCAGCCCTCCTGTCAGTGTCCCAGGGAAGAGCCGGGAGACCCCCGGCAGGGCAGCTCTGGAACAGCCGTCAGGATCACAGCGGCTGGAGCAGAGGCGTGAGCTCCCCAGCCCGCTCAAGCCCCAGAGCCGAAGGGAGCTGGGGGAAACTGTCCCGTGTCTGGCAGATGGCAGCGTGACGATGGAGAGCAAGGACATGGACAGCTATCTGCGGCGCCTCAAGCAGGAGCTGGTAAGCTGAGGAACTGGCAGGGAGGTGGTGGGTGGGGAACTGCCCCCGTCCCGAGCTGCAGCCGTCTGGTCTCCCTTACCCGCGTGTAGGAGAAGGAGAACGGAGTGTCAGGAGGGGGAGGTGGGGAAATGGAGGCTGGGAAAGGGAAGTCCGAGGTAGCGGACCGGGAACCACGCGGAAACTTGGCGCGGAGTTTAGCGAGAGGGTAAAGACTGAGCCACCGGCGGAAAGAGACCGCGGAAGGCTGACACGAGAAGCTGCTGACGGACACAGGCAGGGCACGCGCCCGAAGCCACTGACGGGCGCTCGGGCGCAGACTGAGGCGGCTGCGGGGCGCGAGGCGGCTGACACCTGAAGCCGCTGACCCACGCAGCCGCGGACAGACGCACTGACAGACGGACACACCCACCCACTGACGGGCGCGCTCACGCGGAGACCCAGACTGAGCGCCACACGAGCACGAGGAGTAGGCAGCCGGGGCAGGGAACGAGAGCTTGCCAGAGGGCTCCGAGAGGCCTTGAAGCCGAGGCGGGGCCGGGGCTGGGCAGAGCTGGGCCCTCGCTTTCGGGAGGACCGTCGGACTCTGGGACGGGAGGGAAATCGGCACCGCCTGGGGCTCCTATCTCTCTCCGCTGGAGCTTGGCAGGCTGGGGCGGGGTGGGGGTGGGGGGGGGCGGTGCGGGGGCAGGACCAGCCGGCTGTCTGCCCGGACTTGTCTGCCAGCCCGGAGGGGGGCTGGGGGCTGGCAGCTGTAATGACGGCAATGGGGCCTGGGCATTGGGAGGAGGGGAGCTGCCAGGATGAGCAGGAGCTGCGGAGGCAGAGCCAGATGCTAGGTCTCTGCTTTAGGAAGAGGGAGAATGGGGGGAAGGGGGCGGGGCGGGGGGGGTGCAAGAGAAAGAAGCCTACTTAGGGACAGGTAGTTGTAGGGGAAAATGAGGAGGGAAAGTGATCTATCTGCCTGAGATAGTGAGCCCTGCCGCCTGCACTTAACCTTTTGAAGGCTCAGACTGCATAATTAGTTGAAAATATAAGGTTTGGCTTAGAAATCAAATTTCTCGGTGACTCCAAATGTTTACCTTCCAGATCACACAGGGTTTCTAGTTCACTTCCGTTCATTTCACTGCGTTTAAATTCAGCGTTTCCTCTTTTTACCTGTGTAATTTTAGTCGCTTTCCTTCCCTGGGACTCAGTTTCTACCTCTGTAAAACAGGATTCAATTAAACCAGTTTTAATGTCTCTTCTAGCTCTAATATTCTGTGATCCTATGAAATCAATTAAATCCCTACAGCATTCAGAGGAAATCTTCTATATTCTCACACAGTCTTTGTAGGGTCAATCTGGAGATGGTTTAGTGCAAGTAGGGAATCTTCTTTCTTTCACTGATTAATTCTCAAGAATTTCAGTACCTGCTGTGTGCACTCAGGTAGATTTCTAAGTGTATTATTAAGCAACGAGAGAGAGACAAAATTGAAAGCATCCCTGCCCTTAAGAAACTTACATTCTATGGGGGAGAGGGGGGAAGGAGGGAGGGAGAGAGAGAGAGAGAGAGAGAGAGAGAGAGAGAGAGAGAGAGAGAGAGAGAGAGAGGTGGTGGCGAAAGGGAGAGGGAGACACTGAGGTGGGGAGAGGGAGAGACAGACAGAGACAGAGAGACAGACAGAGAGAGGGAAAAAGAGAGAAAGAGAAGCAGAGACAGAGACAAAGACAGAGAGAAAACCACAGAGACACAGAGACAGTCAGACAGAGATACACAAAATATCTCAACCCCCTATTGTTCTGCCTCACCCTTTTAGATCAGAGGAAATTAATGTCCAGAATGTTAACCCAAAAACCAGAAAGCTGGAGTGTCCAATGACTAGCCTAGTTCTATTAGTGTGATGGAATGACTGTTTGTTTTGCCTTTCTATCCAGCAATTGCCAATGATTGGGCAATGCCTTAATAAAATCACCCCCAAAATTATTCTTTGTGCTGGGTGAGTTGTGGTGAAGAGAAGTGATTTGACACCCATGCTGTGTGTGGGGGGGGGACTGGGCTGGGGCAGGAGGTGGAGGACACAGCCTAGCAGCAGTGGAATCATCACAAGTATTTTTTTGAAAGACGCCATTTTTTTTAGGTCATCGGGTCCCAGGTGTCAGCTCCTCTCTCCAAGGTTTGTAGATCAACTGTCTGTTCAAAGAGATTGCTGCAGATTGAAATGAGAAGGGCAGGCATATGACCCTGGTTTCAGCCCCTTTGTAGAGCCCGAACTGTGGTGACACTCATCGCCAGGGCCCTAGACGGACACTGACCATAACATATAATTCTTCATTTTGAATGGGACATAAGGGTTTCCCCCTTGCCTAATTCCACATCCCCTAACTTCCCCCACAGACACACATACACCAACTTTCTTTGCAGAGGTGTTCAGCAGACAGGAAATGACGGGTCCCTATCTAGGGCTAGGGAGATTGTCAGACTGTTGGGGTTACCTAATCCCAACACACAGGACTCTGACTTCCATCTAGGTGTTTCTCCATGTCCTTCAAAGGTCACAGTCATTGCCGAGAATACCCCCTCATCGTGGACCAGGGCTCGAGAGAAAAGCCTAGACTCAGGATCCAATCCAGTGTGGCTTCCTTTGTGCTCAGAGTGGGGGGACAGGGCCCCCTCCACCGCACCCCATGTTCTGAGTTAATGGAAGGGTGGGTGTTTCTGGCACAGGCTGGAATTTTAATAATCCTCTGATTTGCATTTTACACAACAACTGGGGGTGGGGGAGCGGAGATTGGGGGGGGGGGGATGTGTGTGGAAGATGCCAGAGGAATAAAGAAAGCAAACAGGAACTAGCACCCCAGCTCCAGATCTGAATACATTCCCTCAATCGACACCCCCATCAGGATCTCGAGGCCAAAGAGGGAGGAGGGGAAGAAAGAGGGAAAGGATGGGGCACGGGGAAGACAGGGAGAAGGAAGCACCAGAGTCACCCAGCTCCCTCATTAGCTTTGTCTGCAGTGTTTCAGTCTTTGACTGTTTTGGAGAGGAAGCCAACCCCTGGCCCAGGGCCCAGACTGATGCTCAGACAGGAGAGGAACTCTCCCTGCCTCACCTTCTCACCTCCCTACCCTCCATCCCCTTCTCAAGGCCAGCCTTCTCAGGCTCCCAAAGGGCAGCTCTTTCCTTGGCTGAGCAGAGAGAGTCGGGAGTTTTCTGCTCCCTCCTGACTCTCCCAAGCCTGACCCTCCGGCCAGCTCCGGACTCTGAGTGACCATTCCCCCACATGGCAGGTGGGGGCCGCAGAGGAGGTAATTCCTCTGGCTTCATCTTTCTCAGGCTAAGGCAGTTGGGACGGGAGCCAGAGGCGGCTCTTGGCTCCCAGTGACTGGTCTGGGCAGGTGTTTTGCTTGGTCCTACACCAAGCTGAGAGGCAGCCAGAGGAAGTGAATACAGTCAATTCTCATTTATCTGCTCTATGGATGTCGCATAGCAAATGGGCTTCCCTCCTCCCTTTCCCCATCCTTCTTGCCACTGAGGGCCACTGGGGTCCATCCTTAGCGTGTGCAGGGAAAGCAATTCCTTCCCTTTACAAGAGGAAATAAATGTCTTGTGCCTTCTACAGCCATCCAGAAATGGCTTCGGTAATTATCTGTTGTTTAAATTATCTGCACTACTTCCGATCTCATCCATCCCTGTGGCTAACTTTTCATTCATTCATTAGTACATTCATTAATTCATTCACCAAATTCGGTAACCTATTAAAGATCACTAGGCTTAGGCTTTGGGGATGATTCAAAGTCGAAATATGACACAGACCCTTCCCCCCCTCGTTTACATTCCAGGAAGAGAACAGAGATAGCTAGAATGCATAACATCTAAGTACAAACCAGAGGTACAAAGCGCAGTCCAGGATCTTAGAGGAAACAGCCCTTCATCTAGCAATCGGTAGATTAAAGTCAAAAGACTTGTATTTGAATCCAGTTTCTATGCCCTTATACTCTGGGCAAGTCACAAAGTATTCCCATCTGGAAAATAAGGGAGTTGGTCTGTAAATTTTCAGTTCTAAAGCTATATACCGATGAGCTCATGCTTCTGTGGATCTTTTCAGTGGATCAGTGCTACTCCTTACAACATTCCAGGGAGGTAGGTAAGTGCATTTGTTTTACTTTGATGACTCAGTGGTGTCAGATGTACTGCTGGGGGCCAAAAACACTCTGGAGTATGACCCAAACCAGATTAAAATGCAATTAGGAAATATTCAATGAAATAAATACAAATATAATAAAACAGATAAGGTTAATAGGTAGTCAATATGCAGCCCACAGAGATCCTTTTCCATCATTTCACCCATGTCCTTTTCCTGACCCTATTTAATGTTTTCTTAGTAAAGATCCTAGAGGGAGTTTGCCATTTCCTTTTCTAGCTCTTTACAGATGAGGGAATTAAGGCAAACAAGGTTAAGTGACTTACCTAGCTCCACAACTAGTAAATGTCTGAGGCTAGATTTGAACTCAGGTATTTTTAACTCCAAACCTGACACTTTATTCACCTCATTGCACCAAGGGGATCCTTATGTACTGTTTGATACCCCTGATTTAACTGGTCATTTTCCATCAATGTGGGTTCTCATCCCAATGGGGTCAATTCCAACCCATCTACACCTTCCTATCCTCTAAGAGGTACTATTTATCCCCATTTTACAATTAAGGAATTGAATTACAGAGAGGGAAATTAATTTCCCCATAATTATACTTGTTATTAATAATTAGAGCTGGGATTTGAATCCAAATCTTCTAACTCCAGGTCCAGTGCATTTCCATAACCTTTTCGAGCCCACCATGCTTTCAGCAGAGATCATTTAGAATTAAGTGAGCTATCAAGAAACATTTGCTCCTGAAGGTTAAAGTTGTAGAATTTCCCATCCCTCTACTCCAGTCATCCATCACAACTGGAAATATACACTGTCATGGAAGAATGCATTTCCTCACAAGTGAGGTCAGCTGGGGAGTCTGGGACATGACTGTGTGGTGGCCCAAGGCAGGGGAGAGAGAGAGCTGCAAGGAAGTATCCTGGCTTAGTCATAGGAGTGACCTGGAAGACTTTCCCCAGTGCTGTGTCTGTCTGTACCTCCTTGCCCATGGGGTATACATGGATACAGGGACTGAGTTTCAGGGAAGAAGTTCAAATGGGCCCCATGGTAGAAGCAGCAGCAGAAACATTTTTTCATCAGGACCCTGGGGGGACAGGACTAAAATGACACCATAGGAAACATGTGGCCTGCTTACTCCCTGAACTCTACAAAGAGTTTATGAATAGACTTCAAGTCCCAATCCCTGAACAAAACTCCCAAGGGAAACTTCCTATCTAATGGTAAAACACACTAATGAGAGAGACAGAGACAGAAATAGAAAAGGAGAGAAAGGGGGGAGGAGAAAGGAATAGAAATAGAGAGGAGGAGGAAGAAGAGAGGAAGGAAGAGGAGGAAGAAGAAGAGAAGAAGGAAAAGGAGGAGGAGGAAGAAGAGAAGGAAGAGTAGAAGAGTAATTTGAGGGCACACCATCATACTGCCTCCTGAGCATGAGTACCAGGGAGACTTGGGAGGGAGATTTTGAGCTAGTTTTTGAAGGAAAACATTTCCTGACATATCTGTGCTGGTGAGGAAGGAGAAGGATATTTCCCTGAAAAAGAGGTGATTTGGGATGGATAGGGTGATTCTTGATCCATAAGAGGTAAATAGAGGCACAAGAAGGAAATAGCTAGAGGGGAAAGAAGACATTCGTGATGTGGGACATTCTTCCTCTCTAGCAATATTTCCTTAATGGAATTCTTCAGTTCCAAATGTCCACAAGGCCAGAAGCTTCTGCCAAGTGGGAAAAGAGGATAGATTTAGAACTGGAAAGATCTTACCTGATAAGCTACATCAATTCCATTTTTAAAATTTTTTTATTACATTTTAAATTCTGAACTGTCTCCTTCCCTCCCTCCCCACCCTGCTCTAGAGAAAGCCATCATTTGACACAAATTTGCAAATATATATATATGTACTATATACAGTTTTATTTGACAATTCTCCCTCAGGAGGTATGTAGTATCCTCTCTCATATATTTTGTAGTTAGTTTGAATGTTGATAATATTGAGTTCTTCATAATTTTTCTCCAAACAATATCATTCTTACTATATACAGTGTTCTCTTGGTTCTGCGCACTCCACTCTATCAATTTATATAACTCTTTCTAGGTTTTTCTACAACCATTATGCTCATCATTTCTTATAGCACAATAATGTTCCATCACAATAATATATTTCAACTTGTTTAGTCATTCCCCAATTGATGGGCAACCTTTTAGATCCCAGTTCTTTGCCACCACAAAGAAAGCTGCTATAAATATTTTAGAAAATAATAGGTCCTTTTCCTTTTTCCCTGATCACTTGGGAGACAGACTTAAGTGATTATTGCTAGATCAAAGGTACACAGTTTTATAACTTTTTGGCCATAATTCCAGGTTGTTTGGATCAATTCACAACTTCATCTCTTTATAGATATGGAAATTAAGACCCTAGGAAAATCTTCTAGATTTTTTTTCCTGAAGTGACTTATCCAAAGACTCACAAAAAAAGTAATTCCAACCCAGGACCTCTGTCTCTAAAACTATTAATCTTTTTACTATACCTCCACTGTCTGCTCAGAGGGCAGTAATCTTTTAGGAAAAAGCAGCTTTTAAAAAATATCATATTAAGTAAGATACAGCTTTTTTTAGACTCTTTTATTGGGGAAGGGGGGGAAGTAATTGAGATTGATTGAGGTAGAGTCATACATCTAGCAAATACCTGAGACCAGATTTGAATGCAGATTCTCCTGACTCCAGTGCTAGTGCTCCATCCCCTGTGTCACCTGCCCCTAGAATACAAGTTTTTGAAGGAAGATCTGGCTTACTATGAGACTTTGGTCAAATAACTTTCTAACTGGGAAGGTCTCTTTCTAACTCTTTAACTTTCAGAGAAGTTTCTAATCTGCTTTGGTAGAGGAAGTTCCTTGCCCATAGGGATTTCTTTACACCTATGAAACCTTAAGTTTAGTAAATATGCACATATATGTATTTTTTGTGTATATTTTTATCCTTATTTTTACCCGAATGAGGAAACTGATTCTCAGAGGTTAAGTGACTTACTAGGATGATAGAATCGGCCCACATATCCTCCGGCCAGGAATCCAGCTAGATCGCCACTACACCCTACTGCCTTTTCAGCTATAAGGCTCCCCATTTATGAAAGTTTTCTCAAAGAGCCCTCTGTAGTTCTCAAACCACAAGTTGTTGACCCCAGATCTAGGGAGAAGCAAGAAGAAGAGCACAGTAAGCCCTGAGGATATAGTGGACATCTAGAGAATGAGAGGTTCAAGCTAGAAAAGAGTATATCCTGAACCAGCTCAGGACTATTCCTCCAGGGAGGCTGGGTGCTATTTGCTTTCAGCTTAGCAGGTCTCTGCCTTCCTTCTCCAACTAGCATGGAGGGGCCTAGGGGTCAGGGACTTAGGCAAGCTTTCTTGGTTCCGTGATAAGGCTAAATAAACATTCACTGACAGCTGAGTTTGATGAGAGAACCTATGGGGAGAATGAGAATAGGGAGAAGAAAGGCCAGAAGTATGTTAGAGAAGGAAGCTGTAATGGAGATGGGGGTGGGATGGAGTAAATTAGGTCTGTCCATCTGTCTTTTGCCAAAGCATTATCCCATAAAGGGATGCTTCTATGGGAGAATTAGTCTCTTCCTTTTTACGAGCCCCCTCTCCTCTTGTTTCCTCCTCATCCTCCCACCTCCTTCCCTCCTGTGGCTCTTGGCTCAGGCTGCCTCCCTGCTGGCCACTAGGCCCTGTAGCTTCCTGTGGGGAGATCCAGCAGCTCCAGCCAAGAGCAAGGAGGGGGCCATGAAGGTCGCTATTCACAGGGCCTGGAATAAAATGCTTGGCACTGGGGGACCATTCCCATTTCCTGCCCTGAGTCTCAGCCGATGCCTCTGGGAGGGGATGGAGGGAAAGGGAGCCATGGAAAGAGGTGGTGAAGGGATTGTGTGAGGACCTTGTGAGCCTCCTGGCAGAGGGTGGGGGTGGGAGGGAGGCAGGGAAGCCTGCCAAGCCCATAGGCAGAGCTGGGGCCTGCGAGCAGGGAATCTGGCTGCTCGAGCAGAGGGCGTGAGACGGAGGGACCGAGGGCACAGCTGTGAGAATCCGTCAGAGGGGCCAAGGAAAAAGGAGCCGGGGAGGCAACAGAAGGTACCTTGCCCACACACACACCACGTCCCCTGCTATGCAATTCTCAGAGCGACAGGATCAGACTTCCAGTGAGAAGGAGAACGTCTCATCCTTCATGTGACTTGCACAAAGATCACACAGGTAGGAAGTGCACATTGGCCAGGGTTTAGACACAGGCCTGGATCCCAATCCGTTGCTCTTATCAATCACAATGAATGGCCTCCCTGGCTTTGAGGGGGAGAGATGTCTCTGCAATGGGTCAAGCTCATCCTGGTCCCCATGGATTCAGGAAGAGGAAATCCAGTCCCGTAAAGATGCCCTATGTAGGACATCTTCCCAACAGGATCCTGACAGGCAATCCCCTCCACTCTGTCAATGAATTAGCCTAGAACAGAGAAGGCTTTGGGAATGGACTAAATATGGGGCTCAAGTGTCTAAAGAGGCTTCATCCTTGCCTTTCTTACCTGACAGCCCCTTTCACTTAAGTAGACTGCTCTTTTCTCTGGATTACCTCCTTTCATAGAAGTGAAGGAACTTAATGGTAGTGGGTCCATTTTTAGTCATTTCTGACCCCATTTTAGGGCTTTCTTGATAAAAGACTAGAGTGGCTTGAAAAAAATGTCTTTCATTTTCCAGATAAGGAAACTGAGGCAGAAGTTTTCCTTTCTCTATTCCCTGAGCCCAAATAGAATTGACAAACATTATCTCATGATTTTAGCTTCCCCAATTTTATAGATAAGGAATCTGGGGCTCTGAAAGGTCAAAAGCAAAATTCAAACCCAGATTTCATCTGCCCTTAAGTCCTGTTCTGCATTCTTATGACCTCAGGTCCACATATTGATTTTAGGGGGTGTGGATAATCTCAAGGTCACATAGCTAGTGAATTGTCTGGGGATGACATGTTATTATATACAGATTAAGGAACCATTTCCTCACAAGGTTTTGCAAAGGTGCATGTTGAAAGTTATTTTTACATATATTTTGAAAATAAAAAGCTATTATTAAAAATAAAATAATCATGGAAAAAGAAAGAGAGAGAGAGAGAAAGAGAGAGAGGAAGAAAGAAAGAAAGAGAGAGAGAAAAAAAGAAAGAAAGAAGAAAGAAAGAAAAAGAAAGAAAGAAAGAAAGAAAGAAAGAAGAAAGAAAGAAAGAAAGAAAGAAAAAGAAAGAAAGGAAGGAAGGAAGGAAGGAAGGAAGGAAGGAAGGAAGGAAGGAAGGAAGAAGGGAGGGAGGGAGGGAGGAAGAAAGGAAGGAAGGAAGGAAGGAAGGAAGGAAGGAAGGAAGGAAGGAAGGAAGGAAGGAAAGAAGAAAGGAAGGAAAGAAGAAAAGAAGAAAGGAAGGAAGAAAGGAAGGAAGAAAGAAAGAAAGAAAGGAAGGAAGGAAGGAAGGAAGAAAGAAAGAAAGAAAGAAAGAAAGAAAGAAAGAAAGAAAGAAAGAAAGAAGAAAGGAAGGAAGAAGGAAGGAAGGAAGGAAGGAAGGAAGGAAGGAAGGAAGGAAGGAAGGAAGAAAGAAAGAAAGAAAGAGAGAGAAAAAAAGAAAGAAAGAAAGAAAGAAGGAAGGAAGGAAGGAAGGAAGGAAGGAAGGAAGGAAGGAAGGAAGGAAGGAAGGAAGGAAGGAAGGAAGGAAGGAAGGAAAAGAAAAGTGTTTTCAGACTCCAAGCCCAGGGTTCTTCTTTACACAAAGCCAAAACATTAATACTAACTAACATGTAAACATTCATGTTGGGAGTCAGAGTTGAGCAGTGGAAAGGATAAGCATTTGCATAGCTAGCTATTCTATTTGTATATTTGCAGTTTTTCTCATTTGATCCTCACAATGCCCCTGGGAGGACATTAAAGAATACAGAGGTTAAGTCATACAGGGGTTACCAAGTCAAAAGCTGGATTTGAATTTATATTTTTCTCACTTAAAGTCCAACCCTCCATCCACTGAGCCACCAGACTGCCTCAATAGTATATCAGAAGTCAGAGGACTTTGATATACAGCCTAAACTTCACTTGCATATTACTCACTGTTATTATTGCCTCCATTTTGTTGCCAGGAAAATCAAAGTAAAGGGATTTGCCTGGGGTCAAATAGCTAGTAAATTATAAAGGAAGGATTTGAACCCAGGTGAGTGCCTAAACTCAGCATAAATAACACTGTTCAGTTGTTTAGTTTATTTTATTTTACTTATATTTGATATCTATATTAATTATATGTAATATATTCACACTCTATATAATATTTAATATCTATTATATCTAAAAACATTATGATAACTGAACTGGAAGGTGGGAAATGGGGATGGAAGGTAGGGAAGTGAAGCTGTGAAAACAAAGGAATGGTTGGAAAGAGACAATGGACCAGGAACTCAGTCTCCTACAACAGCTGTCTACAACCTTCCATAACCGAAGGAATGATTCTTTATTTCAGAAAGAGAGAAATCGAGACCCAGAGTAGAAGGAAGGATAGGACCCTAAGATTTAGTTGCCCCAAATTCTAGCCAGGATTCTCTCCCTTTGACCAGGCTGCCCCCTTTCTCTCTTCCTGCTCCCCAGTCCAGCAGAGGAGGAGGGACACAACCCACCTGCTGGCTCCATTCTTGTTTGGGTGACATCATTCCCTTTGGGCTTGGGAAGGGTGACCCTATTAGCTTTTCTCTGTGTTGGGCTCCAGCTCTAGCAGTTGATACTCTTTTCTCCTCCCCCTCCTTTTCCTCCTCCCTTCTCCCTCTCCTTCTTCTCCTCCTCCCCCTCCCCAGGACCTTCCTGTTTCCCATCACTCAGGCTTCCTCCTGCCAAACTCACCCCATTGCAAACAGCTGCTTTCTCCTTTCCCACTGCAAATATTCAATCAGTGGCAGAGCTGGAGTTTGGTGACACAGGATACTATACTGGGAGTTAGGGTTCCTGTTGTCCTGGGGGCCCCTAATCAAGCTGCTTCCTTTTCCCTACTCTATTCTCTGAGCCCAAATGGAATTGACAAACATTATCTCATTATTTTAGCTTCTCTGAGTTTTTGCACCTCCATTTTATAGATAAGGAATCTGGGGCTCAGAAAAGTCAGAAGTCACCCTGATTTCACCTGACTTTAAGTCCTGTGCTGCATTTTTTTTTTGACCTGGGTCTATATATTGATTTTAGGAGGTGTAGATAAGAAAGTTTGCCTCTTTAGATTCACTAACTTCTAAATAAAATGTAGCATTTCTGTTAATTATTTAAAATTGTTATTCTGAGAAGAGTCCATAGACTTCATCACACTGCCAAAGGGGTTCCATGATTCCAAAAAGGGTTTCAGAACTGGTAAATTCTTATCAATGCAGCCTCAAGTCCCTCACGCACAAGAAGCACTAGACTTCACAGAAAATGTACTCTCCTGGATGCTGGCCAGGACAGAACATTTATGTGCCCTAAGCAAGGTTTGAAAAATGCTACCTTGCTGACCCTGTCCCTTCCCCTCAAGGCTTTGAAAATTCATCAAAATGCAAGCAACTTTACACACATATGTGTATGTATATATATATATATATATATATATATATATATATTATATATATATATATATATATATATATATATTTGTAGGCCACAGAGAAGAGAATTTTCGATATTTAATTATATGCATTTACAAAAAGTATTATTTTTGAAAAGGCCATGTGATCCTGGGTCAGTAATTTGATTTTAATGTTCTAGGCAACTCTCTAAAACTATAAAGTTACACAAAGTTCCATCTATGTTAGCAAACAGGATTCCTCTATACCAATGAAACCAAAGTCCAAAAAAAATTTTTTAAAGTGTATCTTCCACTCTGACTTATTGTAGCCTGGACCACTGCTTACCTAACTCCTAGTTCCAGCTCAGTCCTAAATAAAAAGAGAGAGAGAAAGAAAGAAAGAAAGAAAGAAAGAAAGAAAGAAAGAAAGAAAGAAAGAAAGAAAGAAAGAAAGAAAGAAAGAAAGAAAGAAAGAAAGAAAGAAAGAAAGACAGAAAGACAGAAAGAAAGAAAGAATTTAGTGCCATGCATACTTGAATGGAGGCAGCTAGATAGTGCAGTAGATAGAGTGCCAGCACTGGAATCAGGAAAGGCAGGGGGCAAATCCATCCTCAGATACTTCCAAGCTCTGTGACTAGACAAGTCACTTACCCTGTTTGCCTCAATTTCTCATCTGTAAAAGGAACAGAAGAAGGGAATGACAAACAACTTAAGTATCTTTGCCAAGAAAACCCCATGAACGGTCAGACACAACTAAAAAAAAAAAAACTGACTAAATAACAAAAATACTTAAATGGGGCCTTTGTTCAGTGGCTTGCCCTATTCTTGGTCATTTCAATACTTCAGTATTTCAAAAGAGGTATTATTTCACCTTTGTCCAACAATGATCACAGCTCTCCTCCCCTCCCCCCATGTCCTATAATGAACTACAAGAGTTGTCACAGCTGAGAAATTCATCACTTGCTGGCCAGCTCTCTGGGGACGAGCCTTTCTGAACTCAGCTACCCGCTCACAGACATCAATAGCTATTATTTGAAGCCTTTCCAGCTTAGTAAAACCTGATGCAGTCAAGCACCCAAGGTCGGCTCCATGACTTGGCAAAGCCGGCCGAGGATGTTCCGCACAGGACTTAGACAGCCAACTGCCCAGACACATCAGTCCTAAGATCGTCTCTTACCAAGGCCCGGCCCTGATTGTACAGCCCTGCAAAGCCAGCCAGACAGCCTGGCCACGGTGATCTGTCCAGTTACACTGAGTAATAGTCAACAGACTGAGCACCTGGGAGAAGCAAAGCCCCTGATAGGCGCCCTGAGGGATGGAAAGATGGAGGAGACTCAACTTCTGCTTCCAAAGGGATTTTGATAAGGCAGATCAAATATGCAATAAGTCGTGCAATTAATAAGTAGTGGAGTTAAGACTTAAATTTTAAGTGTAAATCAGGTCTCCCTCCCCTCCTCCATACCTACATGAAATAGCAAAATGAATATAGCACTGGAAGCTCAAGAACCTGAGTTCTAATTTACCTGAGCCTTTTAACCACTGTGTCTTAGTTTTTAAATCTGTAAAAAATTAGAGATTGGAGTCAGTGTTTCCTAAGATTATTTCCAATTCCAAGTCTTTGCGAGCCTTTGGTCCTCCAAACACTATTACAGACAAACATGTCTAACTGGAAGACTCTGTTGGGAAATGGATATAGTGGAAAGAATCAAGAGGTTTGAGTTCTAGTCTTGTCTCAGCCTCAGATAGTTGGGTAACCTATTTCACTTGTTTAAGAGATTAGATTAGGCGGTCTCAGAGCCCTTTCATTCTATCTAGGAAGAAGGTGGTATTTGATTGGACATGTGAAGGAAAGGAAGGCAGTTCATTGACACAATGCATAAGGGGTTGGATCTGGAAGACTTGATTTCAAATTCTCAAATGCTTGCTATCTGTTTGATTCTATTTACTATTTATTAACCTTTTTTACCTCAGTTTCCTCACTTGTAAAATGATATGGGGAAGGAAATGATGAACACTCCAGTACTTTGCCAAGAAAACCCCAAATGGGTTTTCAAACTCAATGGAATAACAGGATTTTTATGAATTACCAGTGGAGGGAAAGGCATTTTGTTTTATTTTATTTTTAAATAACAATAGTTTTTTTATTTTTCAAAATACATGCAAAGATAGTTTTCAAGATTCACCCTTACAAAATTGTATTCTAAATTTTTCTCCCTCCCTCCCTCACCTAGATAGCAAATAATCCAATATAGTTAAATATGTATAACAGATTGGGAAAGGCATTTTAGGTGGAAGATAGAGTGTGAGGAAAGAGATGAAGTCAGAAAAGCTTACTGCCATTAAAAAAAAAAAAAGATAAATAGGTCAGTTTGACTATTGTTTTTATATATATATATATATGGAGGGCGTTCTTGAGATGTATATATGACTGGAGAAAAAGGTTAGAACTACACAGAGAAGGATCTTGAATGCTACAGTAAGAAATCTGGATTTTATCCAAGAGTTGTTTGAAGATTTTAGAATAAGGGAGTGATAGAATTAAGGAGAAGATTGGTCCATTGGTGGCATGTAAGATACTTTGAGAAGGAAAAACTGGAAGATGAGGGAAAAGGCTCATGGAGGATTCTACATCACACTTCAGTTTTATGATGTAATGAAAGGGACTAGGAGGGGGGAGACTTCAAATGTCTGACTTTGAACAGGTCACCAAGGCACAGGTGACTCCTTCTGCAAAACAAGTGTGCAGGATATGACCAGATAATCCCTGGCAAAGTCAGACATTCTGTAATTTGACCCCATGTCCCTTCTGGTCTTGAAATAGATCCTCAGAATTCAAAAGGGTCTGAGGGATATTGTGGATATGAAATATCCTCAGACAGGGGACTAGGGAAATTTTTGGAGAAAAATAGCCAAAATCAAACCTGTGTTCACATCAAAAATCTGCCCTATATTCTAGGCATTTTTGATCTTTACAAAAATTTCCTATTTTTTTCAAAAGGATAAAAATCAACTTTTTCTCAGCCCAATTTCAAATCACATTGAATTACAGAACTCCAGAGAATACAGAAGGGGAAAACAAAGCTATTGCAACAGTTCATGGGAGAGGTCATTGGGCCCGGAACTTGGCTGGGGGCAATGACATGGAAAAGAAGGGACCTAAAGGAGAGGTCCCGCTGAGATCTGATTGATGGCGGGAGGTGGGGGAGAGGAAGGAGTCCCCAAGAACAGCAAGGTTTTGATTCTGAGCCCAAGCAAGCAGAGTGATATCTTTATGCAAAGGAGGTAGCGAGGAAGTGGGTGCTAGTGCAGCCTTGCTAGTCTCCTTCAGCTGAGAATCCCACCCACTGAGGGTGAGACCGTGGAGGGGCTCTGAAGCTCCTTCCCAGTGACATCCCCCTTTCTCTGCTGAGAGAAGAGGCTCAGCAGCAGAGAGAAGGAGATAAAAGCAAAATACAAAGGAAAGGGGTCGTCAGAGTTGGGGTCTGGTAGGGAGAGAGCCCGTGGGAGGTTGGCGACCCTCCCCATTGAATACAGACTTAAGTCTGCTCCTTCTGCTGCCACAAGAATCTGTGTGGGGGATCATCCCTCTACCTGCCTGCCCAAGACTATCCACCCGAGTGACAGCAGGAAGGAGCACACTTAAGTCTGTATTTAGTGGAGATATCCCAAGTGGGAGGGTCTTGGGCAGGTGGGTTGGGGGGGTGATCCCCCCCACAAACACCTCTAGGAGGATGCAGAAGCCCGCAGCACCCGCAAGACCTGGTGTCTGAGGAAGCTTCAGCTGACACTGAGCTGGCTCATCTCATAGCCTGACCCTTGGCGGGGGGAGAGGTTGCCAGGGGAGCTCTGACGCAGACTGGCCGGTGAAGGCTGACCTCACAATCCAGCTTTGCCGAGCCTCAGATAGCCACGTTCTCCTCCCTCCTCCCTCCGGGCTTAGGAAGAGCAGCATTAGGCCAGCCTGGGGAGGTAAGATGATCGGGGTCTCTGGGGGGCTTAGGGAACAGATGGTCTCTGCAGGGTCCGGTGTCAGTAACCTGAGCAGGGCCCGGGGGGGGGGTCTGGGGGGCTGAGGCAGCCTGGACCCGAGAGCGGGCGGAGGTGCAGATTTTCAGTGGATGTTATCAGAGAGCCTCTCCCCGGTCCAGGCTCTCACCCAAACCCGGCCCGCAGCCCCTTCCAGCTGGCAGCCCTTGGATTAGCAAACCGTTGTAGAGGGGCTAGAGTCAGAATCACGAACAGCTAATCCCCCGCCACTTGGCCTTCGCTCCCCTCAGACGGGGGAGCAGGGCTGCCTGGGAATGAAGAGGACCCGGCACCCCAAAGGGAGAACAGGTGCTGAGAGTGGGGGGCAGGGTTCAGAAAGCTAGCAGGGTCCCGGGCCTTCTCCTCATCACCAGCACCACCTCTCAGCAGCTGCCTCCGGCCAGATGTGGACAACTGTTGGGGAAAGCAGGCCTCCCTCCCCTTTGGTGAGAATCTGAGTCCATTCCCCTTACCGCCAAACACACAGTTATTGTAAGAAAAGAGGGGGCCCGGAGGCCCCAAAGGATGGAGGGAATCCCATGAAATACAGCTCTGTGCCAGGAGCCGGGATCCCAGCATCGTAGGTTTATTGCAAGAAGGGACCTTGGAAGCTTTCTAGTGTGACCCCTCACTTTTACAGGTCGGTAACATCAGACGTAGCTTTTGAATCCAGCCCTCTGAGCCCAAATCCAGCACTCCCTTTTACTACAACACACCCCAGACTCCCATTTTACAGAATGTGCTCCCAGGTTCTTGTGCTCCCAGGTTCTTGTGCTCCCAAGCACACTATTCTTTCCACTGTGTCCTGCTGCCATCTTGGATCAGGGACACTCTTAGGCGAAGAAAAGAGAAGCTGTGTGAGATAATTGTATAAGGGATTTAACTTATATTTCTACCATGTTTAACATATATTAGACTACTTGCCATCTGGGGAAGGGGGTGGAGAAAGGGGGAGGATTGGAACACAAGATTCCATAAAGGTCCATACATATGTTTCAAAACTAAAAAGCTTTAATAAAAAATAAAGAAGAAAAACTCATATTATCATTAAAAAAAGAGAGAAGCTGTACTGAAGGAAGAGAGAAGGATTAGATCAGAGACACTTGGGTATATAACTCAGGCTTTCTCCAAGCAGCCATTTCAAGGTGGAAATTCTCCCCCCTCCAAGCAAGGCGAAGGAGGAAGGGCTTTTGATTCAGGACCATGCTTAGCCATGGTAGTGAGCTTCCCATCATTTCCTCCCACTTGAGTCTTCTCTGTCTCCTTCCTTCCTAGGTATCCATGAAAGAGGTAGGGGATGGGCTCCATGACCAGATGAACTCCATGATGGGGGCCCTGCAAGAACTGAAGCTCCTACAGGTACAGACGGCTCTGGAGCAGCTAGAGATCTCGGGGGGCGACGGACCAACTCCTCTGTCTGCAATGGGCCCCGCCCCCGGCTTCCTGCAGGGCCCCAGGACTCAGCCTGAGCCCCCCAGGTGGGCAGGCAGCAGGGGCTCGGCCAGGCCCAGGGCCGGCTCTCCCCCCAGCCCGCTCCCCCTCGGCAGCACCAAGCTCTCCTCCTGCAGAAGCGCCCACGGGGCCGGCCCAGCCCCTCCTGCCAGGACTTGGGAGTCGGAGAGCCCAGGCTTCCTGCAGCCGAGGACAGAGCGGGCTGAGCCCGACGACTGGACCTCCACCCTGATGTCTCGAGGCCGCAACCGGCAGCCGCTGGTCTTGGGGGACAACGTCTTCGCCGACCTGGTGGGCAACTGGCTGGACTTACCGGAACTCGATAAGAAGGGCGGGGAGAAAGGCGACGGGGGCGGGGGAGCCGGGGGGCCAGAGGCCGGAAGCAGGCAGCGGGATCTGGGCCGGAGGTTCACCCTGACCGCCAACATCTTCAGGAAATTCTTGCGCAGCGTTCGGCCGGACAGAGACCGGCTGCTCAAGGAGAAGCCGGGCTGGATGACCCCAACGGCCCCCGAGCCCCCAGCCGGACGCTCCAAGAAAGTCAAGAAACGGGGCCACTTCAAGGGAGCCGGCTACTTCCCCTTCCCCAGCAGTGGGGGCAACGGGCAGGGAGAGAAGCCTTCTTCAAGCTGCCCCAAGGCCCTGGAGCCCCCGGCCTCTGGCTTTGACATCAACACAGCTGTGTGGGTCTGAGCCCCGGCACTTGCCATGGCGGAGGCCAGGCTGGGCCGGGTCAGGTCGAGATCCCATCGGCCCCAGCCCTGAACGCCTTCCTTTAAATGTTTCCCCAAAAAGCAGGGGAGGGGGCTGGGCAGAACTAGGCCCTGTCATCCCAGGAGGCTGAGACTGCCGGCCGGCTCGCCCTGACAGAGACGCGGTCTCCGGACCAGGAAACCTTGCTAGCTTGGGACGGACTCGGGAACACGGTGTGAATGTGTGCGTGTGTTTGGGGGGGGGGGGGAGAGACGACCCGAGGACGCCTTTGGGGAATCCCCCGCCATCGACATCGGTGCCCTGGCAGGGGCTTCGGAGGCTCCGAGGAAGGTGGGTGTGTGTCCAGCCCTACATCCAGACCAGGAAAGTGAGAACCCCTGAGACCCCCCCAATAAAGACATTTTATCTTCAGGCCCCCATTTCTGCAACTGTGTCTGCTTGCTCCAAGAAAGCCTTGTCCCCCGGCAGAAGCAGCTGCCCCTCATCCCCAGCCAAGAGCTCCTGCAGGCCCTTTCTCTCTCAGCAGTGGCTCCTCTCCCCCCGAGCAGGAGGAGCAGAGTCTCTGGGTGGGATCTGATGTGGATGAAGACACAGCCTGGAAAGTGGTGACTCAGTTTTCTCCTTCCTTATGATTTTGGTGATACCTGATGCCCTCCTAAAAGGTCTTTGAGACTGGGGGAGCTATGGAGGAAGGACGGCACTGGGGAGGGGGAGATCCATAGGTGCTACTTCAAACACTTTTCTCCCAGCAGCCTACAGTACCTGGGTCCTGGGGCAGAGAGGAAAGAGGAGTCAGGGCTGGTACCTCTAAGCATCCCTCAGGCTCCCCCCCCACACACACACAATAAGGGGATCTTTTAGAAACTCAGGTAATCAACTAATCTAAACTCCTAGACAACTGATCTAATCATTTCCAATTTCATTTACCCTCACCCACCAATGTTCTCCATTGGGTACCATCCTCTGAAGACCTAGAGGGCTTTCAAAGCATCCCTTCCCTCTCTCCCTCCTTTTTTCCCTCTGTCCTGTTCTGATCCTCACCATAGACCAATCAAGGAAAGAAGAGAAAGAAGGAGACACAGAGACTGAGGAGAGACAGAAAGAGAGAGACAGAGACAGAGAGAGACAGAGGAACAGAAACAGACGGAGAGAGACAGAGAGAGACGGGGGGAGGGAGAGACAGAGACAGAGAGAGAGAGAGAGAGACAGAGAGAGAGAGAGAGAGAGAGACAGACAGAGAGAGAGAGACAGAGAGAGAGACCAGAGAGAGATACAGAGGGGGGGGAGGGAGAGACAGAGACAGAGAGAGACAGAGAGAGATAGACGGGGGGGGGGGGGGGGGGGAAGGAGGAAGAGAGAGAGAGAGAAGGAGGGAGGGAGGAAGGGAAAGGAAGGAGAGAAGGAAGGGAGCAGGAGCCACCAAGAGAGACAGACAGAGAGCCAGGGGAGAAGGTTGGAAGGAAAACAACATTTATGAATTCTGTCTGGGCAGGCGACCTAGGGCAGGACTTGGATGCCTGTATAACCCAGAACAAGGGACAACCCCCACCCCTTTACGCTGTGGAGCTTGACACTGTCTCCCCACTCGGAGTAGGTAACACCCACTGACAGACAAAATACAATGTGAGACCCTGTTTGGGTTGAGAAGCCCATGGAGGCCTCCCCTCCCCTTCCCTCTCAGCCTGATGGGATGTGACAGCTGTAATTAGAAGCAAGATGCCTGCCTGCAGAGCCACTTCCCAGGGTGGCTCTCCGGAACTCCCACCCTCCAGAAAGGCTGCCTCCAATCCCTCCCCCTCCCCTTCTTCTCATTCCGGGGTGGGAGGGAGGGAGCAGCTCAGGTTGTCTAACTGTCTCTTTAGTGCGTCAGTGTCCAGTGAGGGCAGGGGGTCTTTGGGGAGAAGCTTGAGATATCCCAAAGAACCGAATTACTCCAGTTTGCTTTTGGAGGAGGGCAGAGAGAAGGCACTGAGCTAGCCCTCCCTAAGAGAACAATCTCGTTTCCTCTGAGTTTTTCCACACGGGACTTACCAGAGGGGGATTTTCCTAGGGACGAGTGAGTACGTGGACCCTGATGGCCTTTTAGGGTTTGCCCCTCCCCACCTAGAAAGCTGCAGATAAAAAGGAAAAGGGACCTTGCTCCCTCAGGCCCCCTGGCTCCCGCCAAATGATCCATTTTCCCTTTCCTTTCCATTCCTTCCTCCCTCCTTCCATCTTCTCCCCTGCCCATGTTTTCTACTGGGGCTTGACTCTTCCTTTTCTCTTCCACCCCCTCACCCCCTATGCCCACCAGGAGAATCTGGGGAGCAGAGAGGAGCTAGAGAAGACATTCCACTAAATGGGAGAACATTCCAGTTAGAAGTCCACCTCAAAAATTAGTTTGCTCATCTCCAAATAGGTTCTGAATCATTCTCTTTCTCTGGGAGGGAGGGGAAGAAATTTGGAATGAAGTGATGTACCCAGGGTCACACAGCTAGTAAGTACCTGAAGCCGGATTTGAATTCAGGTCCTCCCGATTCTAAGGCAGACGCTATCCTCGGTACTAAGAAGCTGCCCCTGCTCTGAACTATTCTAAGCAGAGTCGGGCTGTCTGTCCTGTGACAGTGAATAGGAATGGAGACTTGTCCTGGGGTTTCACTAGCATAAGAACTCTGGAGAAGGAGAACCCCTCAACCAACGCACCTTCTCTGAATTTCTGCTCTTAAGGAGATGCCGAGAACAACAATAGATTAAACGCGTTGCTCAGGATCACACAACCATATGCATCTCAGTTAGGATTTGAACTCAGGGCTCACGGCCCCCATCAAAGTGCTGTCGGCACTACATCAAGCTGCCCATCTGAAACTGAACCGGAAGAAGGGAAAAACAACAAACTTGCTTCCCCTGTATTTCTGTAGTCAATCTCATCCTATCGCTGTTTTATCCCTTTCCAGCTTTTTGGGTAGGGCGTCTTTTCTGGCTGCCTCCGAGGAAGGGGAATTCCTAGCCCACTCTTGGTTCTCCGTTGTGGACGCTCCATCTTTTCGGCATTAACTAGGGCTATTGTCTAACCACTTGCTGACTTCCTCTCTCTGCCCCTAGTCATTTCTTTCTAGGGCTTCGTGGGTGAGCAATCAAACACGAGCCTGATCAGGGAAAAGACTATACTGCCAAAATTACGCACCAACACGTGGCTATGTATATATAACACATATATAGATTACACACATATTTGTATAGCATCTCTCTATACATATATGTATGTGTGTGAGTGTGTGTGTGTATATATATATTTGTGTGTCCACTGCTAGAGAGACAGAACCATTACACATTCCCCACCGGGCCACAGAGTTGTCGTTTCCATTTCCCTTTATTTGGATTATTCGTGCCTGCATCCAGCCCAGATAATGGCGAACTGTCAGCCGATTTTGTGCCTAGGAGTCAGGACTCGGGCCTGGGACTTCAGCTGCCTTCCTCCTTCTTCACTTTATGCCGTCACTAATGAAAACTGATAGCGAATTAATTTTTCTCTATAATTAATGTCTGCCGCAGCCCCCTCCCCGCTCCTGGGCTCCCAGATGAGGCTGTGGGAGACGTTAGACTTACTCCCTCCTTCCTCTCCGCCAGCGCCCCCCGGCAGAGCTGGGGATCAGCAGCCTTCTCCCCTCCCCCAGCCCAAGAAGGCAGGGATGAACAAAAAGGAGATGGAGGAGGGAGAGAGCAACAGCTCAATTCTGCCCCGAGGGCTAATTTTACGGTTAATTAGGACATGCAAATGAGCCAATTGCTCAGTTAATGCCCACCCTGGCAAATGGCCCTGCCCCGCATCCAGACCACTTCTGCCGGCCATTGGAGGCTGGGCCTCCGTCCAGGTCCCTGCCGGGTAATCCTTGACCTTGTAGCCAGGCTGGGCCCCCAGCCAGGCCCTGGTGGCTGAGTCTCCCGCTGGCCTTGTCCTTGCTGGCTCTCCTTTGCCTCTCCCTGCTGCCTCTGGGTCACTCTTCTGGACCTCTCAGCCCGTCCAGGGCATTATTTCACTCCTTCCTCATTTTCCCAGTTGCTCTGTGAGTCTACACTTGCCCAAGTTTTTAAAGACTGGCTCTAATCTTCCTCTCTTAGCCCCTGTCTCCCAGCAAAATCTTAGGGGAGCCCTTGGATCTTTCTCAAGACAGATGGATTTTTAGGAAGGAAAGTAAACGGAGAGGGGGCAGTTAGATGGGGCAGTGGATAGAGCCCAGTCCTGAAGTCAGGAGGATCTGAGTTCAAATGTGGCCTCAGACACTTAACACTTCCTGGCTGTGTGACCCTGGACAAGTCCCTTAATCCCAATTGCCTCAGGGGAAACAAAAAGTAGAAGGAGCTTGCCTCCTTCTGTAAGTCAGAGAAGTCATCTTGTGTCCCTCAGCCTTTGGCTTGGGGGAGTAAAGGGAGTCAATAAGAGCTGGGCTGGATGCAGGCTCTCTCTTAAATGCTCCTACTCACTATTTTAATAGCTTACATTTTTCCACTGAGGAATGAAGGAAGAAAGAAGGAGCACAGGCCAGGGGTCTTAACTCTCACAATCTCTTTCCAGAAGCCTGATATCTTAAAGACTTGGAGTTCTCTGAGCTGCCAGGAAGATATTTCTATAGCACAAACTACCCTATAACAACCTGTTGAGAAAGAAGAGCTGGTATTATTATTCCCATTTAAAGCAACCTGAAGCCCAGAGAGGGGAGAAGTCATTGGTCCTAGTGTCAGAGGAAGGACTCAGAGCTGGGTCTTCCAGCGTCAGTGCCTTTGGATACCATGAAGCTGCCCCTTACAGCAGGGCCTGACAGATAATCCAGTCTCAAAGCCCGGGGCTTCAGCCCTGAGATGAAGGGGTGAGGTCAGTGGGGGAGATGGGAGCAGGGGAGAGCCAATGAGCCAAGTTGAATGGAGAAGAGTTGGGTGAGCTCCCAGCTCCATTTACAGATAAGTCTCCATCATTCTCTTTTAATGTTGTTGCAGCTTGGATTCTCTCCAGGCTCTGGTCTCTCCTTTCTCCAATCCAGCCACCAACTGGAGCTTTTGGCCCAACAGGGGGAGAAGCTGTTTATCTAGCAGGGGGGCTAACCAAATAATACACACAATTGGTGGGTTAGGAAGAGGAGTGAGAGGCCCCCATCTGTCTGGACTGGTATTGATTGTCAGAGGCAGAGGGCTAGTGGAGATGACCCCTGGAAAGCTGATTAAACACCGGGATCAGTGATTTTGTTACAAACACCTCGTAATATAAATTCACCCGCTACCTTTACTCATCTCACTCAATCCCATTAGGCAAACTCCCCTTTTATTTCCCAACAAGTAAAGTGATGAAATCTCTCTCTTGGGAGGTACCAGAGCTCAGATACCCACTAAATTTGATAGGGGTTTTCACAGTGACAAGGAAAAGAAAAGACATCTCCTTCCTGTCTCCCCTGTTCCCTCCCCCCTCTCTCCACACAGCTTCACATATGCATCTAAAGATCTTGGGTGCTCCCGCCCTCACCCCAAACTCCCATTAGGTCAGCCCTGCCCGGTCTGCCTATGGCCCCAGAACAAAGTCCTTATTCTTGTTCAAGGCTGGAATCTGCTCCCTCCCACCTTCTGGAGTCATCTAGTGAAAGCATCTCTCTGTTCAAAGGAAGCAGCTGAGAGAGGGTGGGAGGGTGGGGTACCTTTCAGCATCCACCCCAGGATATATAGTATTGTGGCTAAGCTGATAAGAGGGAGTGAAATAACACCTCTCTGTACCCTTCAAATGGGATCTCAGGTCAACTGGCTTATTTTTCTGGGCTTGTTTCCTTGTCTAGAACAAGAGGAGGCTGGGGGCAGGATGAAGGTGCTTCCCAGAATTCCATGGCTTCTCCCCTTCCCCATATCCACATCCATCATACCTTAGGCTGTGATTTCCCCTTCTCTACCTTTCTCTCCATCCTCCCAATGGACATTCAGATCCCCTCTACCACCTCCATGCTAGAGTGACCCAGCCACCAGCTTAGGATAAGAATTAACTGGGAAGGGACCTTCTCATCCCCTTGCATTGGAATGGACTTCTCCCTTTCTTCATGCTCCTCTGAAAGTTTGAGGCTCTCATTCTCTTCCTCCACCAGCTGCTCCCACCCCATGATCTATAGATTGTGACCCAGTCAATTCTTCTCTCTGTATTGAAATAAGATAAAGCTACCACTTTATCTGATCTTCTCAGACATCTTTCCCTGTTTCTCCATCCGTACAGTCATGTCCTGGGTTCTTAGGTGTACCCAATCTGCTTCTGGGAGATACCAGAGGGAAGGACTGTTACTACAAGGGCCCAGGGTAGAGCTTCCCCCTCCTCCATTCTATCTCCCTGAATATATATATGTATATATGTGTGTGTGTGTGTATATATATATTCTATTTTAATTTTTTTGTTTTTTTTATTTGTTTTTATGCTTTATGAATCATGTTGGGAGAGAAAAATCAGAGCAAAAGGGAAAAACCATGAGAGAGATAAAAAGACAGAAAAAAGAAATGAACAAAGCATGTATTGTTTTACCTTCAGTTTCCTTAGTACTTTATTTGGATGCAGACGGCATTTTCTGCCAAAATCTATTGGGATTGCTTTGGATCACTGAACACTGAGAAGAACCAAGTCTTTCATAGTTGATCATTGCACATTCTTGCTGTTATTGTGTACAATCTACAAACAGGATCTATTTCAAGAAGGGAAGGAAGAGGTGGGAGGGAGGAGATGACCATGTTCTCTGCATATGTTCTGACTGCCTCTCCTTTCCTCTGAGCCCTAATTTGCAAAAATAGTCACCTCTGAGTTTGGGAAAAGAAGAGCATGGAGTCACAGAAGATGAGAATGGGGCCAGAGGAAGGTGTGAAGGCCACACAGACTTCAAACTCACCACTCACTGTGCTTTCTTCATTTTTTATTTTATTTATTTATTTATTGGTGAGACAACTGGGGTTAAGTGACTTGCTAGAAAGAGTTAAGTATCTTGAGGCTGGATTTGAATTCAGGTCTTCCTGACTTCAAAGCCCGGGCTTTATCCACTACTCCCTTCCTTCAATTTTCAAAAAAACAAAACAGAACAATTAGTTGCCACAAACTTAGCCTTTCATTCTCAGCTCCTCAAGGGAAGTCCTGTCACCTTCCCTTATTAGACAATCAGGTCCTATCACATCTCTACCTCCATTACCCACAAAGTCCAAAGCTTGATGGCCCAGCCAAGAATGCAGGACATGAGGTCTGACATGGGAGATGGGGTCAGACTGTCAGCTCCTCTGTTCCCTAGCTAGGTGGCCATGGGGAAATCACCTCATGAGCCACAGTTTTCTTACCTATGAAGAGAAGGAAGAGGAAGAAGAGAAAAAGGAAATTCTGCAGCTCCATCTGCAGAGAGATGCTAGCAAATGTTTTTATAATCAGCTCTCTAAGGGAAAAAAATTAAATGTACACACCCCACACATTTTTAATTTTAATGTGCATTATTAACATCTTCCCATCACTTTCTCAAGTTTAGGCAACCAATAAAACAATAAATCAAGTCTTGTTTTTGCCGATTTCTGAGGTGTAAATGCTCACATGGAACATTTGACAATCACTTTTCAAGCTGTTGGCTTACCTTTTGTGACTGCTATGAAGGTCAAATCAAATAAGATACATGTGTACATGAAGTACCATAGAAATGTCAGCTATTATTAATGGCTATGTGATCCAGGGCCTGTTTCTTTATCAATAAAATATGTGTATACACATATATTTATATTCCCATTTTCTTGATTATGTTCATATATGTGTCTGTGTGTGTGTTTGTGTGTACTTTCATTGCCAACCTTATAAGGCCTGGAGAAAAGGGCTTAGTCAACAGGAAGTAAATGGGTGGCATTATTATTATTATTATTAGTTTCTTGGTTTTGGAAAAGCAGAAAACTCCAGGAAGATGACTGCTTGTGGAGTCCTTAATTCCTTATTCCAGGCCCCAAAGCTACATCTGTTTCTATGAGGCGCTCCCCGGTTTCTCTGTGAGCAGGTCATGATGTCCAGTCAGTGGGGGCCAAGAGCATCCTCCCTCCACAGAGCAGAAGCATCTGCGTTTCCTGTATTGTCGAGCCTCTGTTCTACATCCTCCTGTTGGGTAAAATTTGATCCAGTGCCTGCAGATTGTGAATGAAGCCTTTCCTTCTTCCCTTTCTCATTTTCTCTGGTTTCTCCTTCTCTCCACCAAATATCATGATGTAGGGGGAAACACTGAACTTGGCTGAAAGAACCTACCTGTGCTGCACATTAACTGAAAGGGCAGGTGATCTTAGACCTCCGAGGAGCCCTGTTACTTGATTAGATCTCTCTTTCCCCTGGGTCATTCCCCTGCATCCCGAGTTACTCTGAACTCCATCACTGTGGTGTTCTACCTACTCACCCAGAATATAGCCATGACCTCACCACAGGACTAGCACAAACCCACACTGATTCTAATAATAATTACCATTTATATAGAAGCTGGGCTGCCCAGTGGATCAAGCGCCAGACCTGCAGTCCAAAAGACTCTTCTTTCTGAGTTCAAATGCAGCCTGAGACACTTTCTGGCTGTTCAAGCCTAAACAAATCCCTTACCCCTGTCTGCCTCAGTTTCCTCATCTGTAAAATGAGTTGGAGAAGGAAATGGCAAACCAGTATCTTTGTCAACAAAACCCCCAATGGTGTCACAAAGAGTTGGACGTGGGTCAACAACAGCAATAATATTTTAAAGTTAGCAACATTTATTTATTTTACATATAGATTTTATATCTAATTTTTTATGTAGATTCTCTCGTTTGATGCTCATGCAAGCATCATGGGAGGTTTTATGATTATTATCCCCATTTTATAGATGGGAAAAGCAAAGATCAAAACAGTTAAGTAATGGCTTGGCCAGGTTCACACAGCTGATCAGTGATTGAGACAGGATTTACACTCAGGTCTATGTATTTGGAAACTTGGAAGTACCCTCTCCACTGTATCACTTAGCTGCCTCTAAAGACATCTCTTCTCCTCATCTATAAAATGGGTATAATGTTATTTGCATTACCAAACTCTTAGGACTTTGGTGAAGAACTTTTTTTTTTAACTGAGGCAATTGGGGTTAAGTGACTTGCCCAGGGTCACACAGCTAGGAAGTAATTAAGTGTCTGAGGTCAGATTTGAACTCAGGTTCTCCTGACTTCAGAGTTGGTGCTCTATCCATTGCACCACCTACCTCCTTCTTGGTGAAGATCTTAAAGCATTATACGATATGGGTTGCTCTTATTTTTATTACCCGTGATTTTTGCATTTTAAGGAATTCTCTCCCCCAGCATAGGGCAGATACAGCTACTCTATAACTTATTAGAAAAATATTAGGGAGTGGACTGAGATCCAGCATAGGGGCTGAGCTGCCTGGCCAGTGTCTTGCTAAAGAATTATCAGAGGTAGCATTTGAATCTGAGACTTCCTGACTCCAAAATTTGTATGAGAACATTTATTGTATCAGGATGTTACCTCTTTTTCTTCCTCCTCCTCCTCTTCCTCTTATTCCTCCTTTTCCTTTTCCTCTTTTCATCATTGACTGACTTGAACATCCTTTCCTTTTTCCTAGGTTCAATAGGAGAGCTGGCCACTGTTCTGAGGGGCAGACATTCCTGGAAGCAGAGGGAGGGCCCTGTATCCACCCTGCTCATCTTTGTGGATAATATAAACCTAATTGTGCAGAGAGTTAAGAAATCTAAGATACCCATTGCCCAACAGATACACGTAAAAAACACAACTCCTAGCTAACAAATGTCATTCCCTGACATCCACATCCCCTATTTCCCTGCTCTGGGCTCTCTTCTGTGGCAGCACATTCTGACTCTAAGGACCCTCATGAAAACCATGAAAGACCCCCTAGGGAACTCCACCCATGCCCCTCATTCCCACTGGAGACACACAGTCTTAGGACCTCTGTCTGATATTCCTAACTCCATTGTGATATTGGTGGGTGGGCTAGGGTGGGAGAGCGGGAAGGAAGTTAAGAAATCTGGGTGTTCAGCTCCCTTCCACCTCCAGCTCCACCACTGGCTGCACTCCAGGCATTGTTTCCCCATCTTGAAAAAAGCCAGGCAGGGTGTGTGTGTGTGTGTGTGTGTGTGTGTGTGTGTGTGTGTGTGTGTGTGTGTGTGTACCTTCAAATTGGTAATTTTGCACGTTGAAATTCCCAGAAAGATGAAACTTCTTGGGAAAAATTACAAAGCCTTCATCCTTCCTCCCTTCCTCCCACTTCCATCCACAATCTCCATCTTCATTTAAAAAAAAAGTTTTGGAAGAGAGAAGCTATCGAAGAAGGTGCTGTGAGACTTAGGAGACATTCAAGACAAACAGCAGGCCAGACTGATTTCAACAGGTGCTGGGTTCCCTGGCATGGGACTCTGCACATCTGTTGAGAAAAGTCAATTTTTTCCCTGGGAAAGTGAAGGGCTTGGATCTGAATTCATGGTTTCAAGGGCTGAAAGAATCAAAAAGCCTTAATTCCTAGAGGAAGAAATCCGGACCTAAATCCTTTATCCCTTTCACTAAGAATGGGCTTGGTTCAATGTTTCATGCCATATACTGAAGCCTCCTTTCCAGTACATGTTTGTATTCTCAATGTTCAATTCAATTGACTGAGTTTAAACAATCTCATCAGACATATCAAATTAATTAAGATCTAAGTCTGTATGGTGTCAGGAATGAGGGAGGTTGGTAGTCCAGCTCATTGGACTTGGTTAGACTCCATTTGGAGGATAATATCCAGTTCTGGGTATCATGTTTGACAAACTAATGCTATTAAGCAGAATGATTTGAAGAAAATATCATGAATCTGGGTTCTTTGGAACACATCTTTCCTTTTCCACTTATTGCCCATGTGATTTTCCACTTCTGGGGACCTATTTCTTCATCTATAAAATAAAGGGATTAAACTAGAAATCACCTAAGACTTTGTCCAACCCTGATTTAGGAATCTATAAGCCAGTGGTTCTTATCCTAGAGAAGATTCAGGAGGGACGTGATATCAGTTTTTAATAATAATAATACCTAACACCTCTTATTTTTTAAAGACAAGTTCTATTTCCATTCTTGGGCTACTCACATGTCCCATTCTAACTGGCCTCCAAGTTTTGACTTCCTTTGTAACTTGGAGGGTGTCACTCCTCCTTAAGTAACTTGGTGGGTCTCAGTTCCAGTGATCTGCTCCCTTTCACCTCTGGAGGCAGACATTACTGGTGAATGCCATCACATTTGGCAAAACCAAACATTTGAAAGTGTTGCCGAATTTAAGAGCTAGCAGGAACCTTGGCAACCAGCTAAGCCAGTTCATGTTCAAAAGAAATTCATCCTGTAATATTCCAAATAAACTATCATACGGGTTTTGCTTGAAGATCTCCAGGGAGAGAGAGAATGCTAACTCTTCAAATGGATCATTCCATTTTGGGATACTTCTAAATGTTTTCCCCTGAATCAAGACTAGATCTGTCTCTCTGCCGCTTCTACCTAGTGCTCCTCATCCTTCCCATGGGGGTTGAATATAAAAGAAAAAGAGAAATGATCATTTATTAAACATGGACTATTTGTCAGGTGCTGTGCTAAACATTTTTATAATTATTACCTTGTTTGATCTTCACAACCACCCTGAAGGCAGGAACTGTGATTAATCTCATTGTACAGTTGAATAAATGGAGACAAATAGAAATCGTGACTTGCCTAGGCTCACCCTGTTTACTTAAGTGTCTGAAGCTGAATTTGAACTCAGATTCTCCTGAGTGCAGGCCTAGTGTTCTATATACTGCTCCAGGTAGCTACAAATCTGATATCCACTAAGACCCAGTCTCTCCCTTAGAATGTTTTATTGAGGGCAGGGACTGTTTTTGCTTTTCTTCATATATTTAGCACTGATCATAGTACTAGAACATGGCAAGTGCTTAATAAAGGTGTGGGGGCTTGATGTGCTTATGCTCCTCCCAATGGGACCCTAAGGCACTCTCATAACTCAGTCTCCTCATCTGCAAAATGGACAAAACCCATATTATGGGGTTACTTTAAGGGTCAATAAGGAAAAATCATGCAAAGTGCTTTGCAAACTATGGAGCACTATACAAATGCCCATCACTATTATTGTCTTTCACAGTTCTATTTATTCACAATACAATAGACATCATGTAAAGGCAGCTAGGTCCCACAGTGTGTAAAGAATGGGGCTTGGAGTGAGAAAGATTCGTCTTCCTGAGTTCAAATCTGGCCTTACACTTACTATCTGCATGACCCTGAGTAAGTCACTTAACCCTATTTGCCTCCTCTCATCTGTAAAATGAACTGGAGAAAGAAATGGCAAGCCACTCCTCTATTTCTGCCAAAAAAACCTCAAATGAGGTCATGGAAGTCAGCCATCTGAAACAACTGAACAACCACAAAAATGTGACCTTAATTATGTTGGCTTTCTGGCTGTTATATTATGCTGCAGATTCGTATTGAGCATGCGGCATCTTAAAACTCTTAGATCATTTCGCAGAAAAATTGCTACCTAGCCAAGCCTTCCTCATGTTATACTTGTGAAATTTACATTTAAGGGAGACTTTCCACTCATTTCTAGTGAATTTTAATTTACTAGATTTAGGTCAATGCTCTAGCCTAAATTCCTTTTAGACCCACCCTTTTTTGTCTATTTTTTAAAGTCATTTGCAACTGATGATAGTGAAATATGATTATAATTCTGTCTAAATCTTACCCAGGTAAGAATTTTAAAGTCTTCCAATATAAATTTCTTTCCCTAGTGAACCACTAACAACCACTCGGAATTCAGTCAACCAATCAAGTTAGTTCTGAATCTTAATTAATTGTCTTATGATATAGTTCACATCTTTCCATCTTCTCCACAATAGTAGCTTTACTGAAGATGACTCAGAAAAATTATCTGCCAGTTCTTTCAAGCCCCAATGATGTAGTTCATTTGGGCCAACTGACTTGAGTTCATCAAGGAGAGAAAGGTACTTTTTCTGCCTCATTTATCTTGAGTAGCAATCTTACTTTGAGTATCCTTTTTTATTTAATACTTTTATTTTTTTATTATAGCTTTTTTTTTTCAAATACATCCAAAGATAGTTTTTAACATTCACCTTTGTCAAATTTTTCTCACTCTTTCCCTCCTTCTCCCTTCCCTAGATAGCAAGCAATCCAATATAGGTTAAACATGTGCAATTCTTCTTCCACATTTGTCATGCTGCACAAAAAAAATTGAATAAAAAGGGGGAAAAGCAAGCAAATAAACAACTAAAGATAAAAATACTATGGCTTCATGTACTTTCAATCTCCATATTCACTCTCTGGATGTGAATGGTTCTTCCCATCACAAGTCTATTGGAATTGCTTTGAATCACCTCATTGTTGAAAAGAGCCAAATCCATTGCAGTTAATCACATAATCTTCTTATTGCCATGGACAGTGTTCTCTTGGTTCTACTTATTTCACTTAGCATCAGTTCATGTAAGACTTACTTTCAAGGCTCTTCTGAAATCAGCTTGCTCATAATTTCTTAAAGAACAATAATATTCCATAACATTCATATACCATAACTTATTCAGCCATTCCCCCACTGATGAGCATCCATTCAGTTTCCAGCTCCTTGCCACTACAAAAAGGGCAGCTACAAACAGTTTTGCACATATAGGTCCTTTTCCCTTTTTTATGATCTCTTTGGGATAAAAACCCAGCATTCTCTTAATACCTTTTAAAAAATACTTAATACTCTACCAATTGGTACATATACATCTATTATTATTATTATTACTTCATTGTTTATGATACCCTTTATCAAGATATACTTTCCTTCCTTATCCCTTTTGATAAAATCTATTCTTACTTTTGCATTATCTGAGATCAGAATTACTATCCCTGCTTTTTTTTTTTTTACTTCAGATGAAGCATAATAAATTCTGTTTCTGCCTTTTACCCTTACTCTATGTGTCTCTCTGTGTCCAGTATGTTTCTTGTAAAAAAACATATTGTAGGATTTTATTTTTTTAAATCCATTCTGCTATTGGTTTTCATTTTATGGGAGAGTTCATTCCATTTACATTTACAGTTATGATTAATAGCTCTGTATTTCCCTCCCTCCTATTCTTTCCCGTATATATATTTTTGTTGTCTCTTTCAGTCAGAATCAGGCAAATCTAACCACAAAATAAACAAGAAAGAAACTAGAGAGGTTAATAGCATCCTAGAAAACCTAGATATGATAGGCCTCTGAAGAAAATTGAATAGGGACAGAAAGGAATACATCTTTTGCTCAGCAGTACAGATCATTTCACAAAAATTGACCATGTATTAGGGCATAAAAACCTCACAATCAAATGAAGAAAGGCAGAAATAGTAAATGCTTCCTTTTCAGACTACAATGCAATAAAAATTATATTCAATAAAGGGGCAGGGAAAGATAGACTAAAACTCAATTAGAAATTAAATAATCTAATTCTAAAAAATGAGTGGGGTAAACAACAAATCACAGAAACAATCCATAATTTCATCCAAGAGAATGACAATAATGAGACAACATACCAAAACACATGGGATGTAGCTAAAGCAGTTTTTAGGAGAAATTTTATATCTCTAAATAGCTACATGAATAAAATAGAGAAAGAGGAGATCAGTGAATTGGGTATACAACTAAAAAAAAAAAAAGCTAGGAAGAAAAAAAAAAGACAAATTAAATTGGTTGGTAAATTCCCTGTGCATATATGCCATTCTTTTCAAACAAACCTCTTTTCTCCTCTTTACTGAATTCTTGGGAACATTTTATTCCATGAAATTAGTCCTCTGAATTAGTTCTAGACTGGCAGAATTCACGGATATTGGGAGTACAGCAAATTACCAGCAGAAGATAATTTAGAAGATTGCCAGAAAGGGGGAGAAAATGGGCATTCAATGAAATAGGTGAATTCCATTTATTTCTGATGAAAAGACCAGAGCTAAACAAAAAATTTGACCTCTCAATATGGGACTCAAGAGATCCATAAAAAGATAAAAAGAACTCTTGAGAATTGTATTTCTGTTATGGGTATACAGAGAGAGTGCATGTATAATTTGATTTTATTGTTATAATAGAAAAAATGAACTAGAGGTGGAAAGGGGATTGTACCAGAAAAAGGAAAAAGTGGAAGTAAAATGAAAGAAATTACATCTTACAAAGAGGCAAAGGAAACCTATTACATTTGAGGGAAAGAAGGGAGGGGAGTGAACACTGTATGAATCTTACTCTCATCAGATTTGGTTCAAAGAGAAAATATTAGACATATCCGGTTTATAGAGAAACTTCTCTCACCTTATTGAAAAGTGGGAGGGCAAAGGTGAAAAAGGAAGGGGTAGGCTAAATAGAAGGAAAAATAGAAATAGTAGGGGAAAGATATAAGAAAAGAGGAGAGACTCTAAAAGGGGAGGGATTCTAAAGGGAAAGGGTTGCTTGAGGCAAGTGATGCTCATAAGTTAAATACTGGGGAGGAAGGAAAGGGGGAAAGGAAAGAGAAAAGTATAATCTGGGGATAAGATGGCAGGAAATACAGAATTAATAGTTTTAATGTAAATTAAATGTGAAATAGGGTGAATTCTCCCATAAAGTGGAAGCGAATAGCAGACTGGATTAACAGCCAGAATCTTACAATATATTCTTTACAAGAAACACATTTAAAGCAGAATGACACATACAGAGTAAAGATAAAAGGCTGGAGTAGAATCTATTATGCTTCAGAGGAAGTAAAAAATAAAACAGGGGTAGCCATCCTGATCTCAGATCAAGAAAAAGCAAAAATTGATCTTATTAAAAGAGATAAGAAAAGGCACTATATCTTGCTAAAAGGTAGCATAGATAAAGAAGCAATATCAATACTAAACATATATGCACCAAGTGGTCTAGCATCAAAACTCCTAAAGGAGAAGTTAAGAGAGCTGCAAGAAGAAATAGACAGCAAAACTATAATAGTGGAGATCTCAACTTTGCACTCTCAGAACTAGATAAATCAAACCATAAAATAAACAAGAAAAGTTAAAGAGGTAAACAGAATACTAGAAAAGTTAGGTATGATAGTTCTTTGGAGAAAATTAAATGGAGACAAAAAGGAGTGCCCTTTCTTCTCAGCAGTTCATGGAACCTATACAAAATTTGATCAATACATTAGGACATAAAGACCTCAAAATCAAATGCAGAAAGGCAGAAATAGTAAATGCATTTTTTTTTACATCACAATGCAATAAAAATTACATTCAATTAAAAAGTCAGGGGGAAATAGACCAAAAGTAATTGGAAACTAACAGTCTCATCTTAAAGAATGAATGGGTGAAACAGCAAATCACAGACACAATTAATAGTTTCATCCAAGAGAATGACAATAATGAGACAACATACCAAAATTTGTGGGGTGCAGCCAAAGCATAAAAGAGAGAAAGAGAAGATGAATGAATTGGGCTTGCAACTAAAAAAGCTAGAAAAAGAGCAAATTTTAAAATCCCAATCAAATACCAAACTTGAAATTCTAAAAATAAAAGGAGAGATTAATAAAATTGAAAGTAAAAATAACTATTGAATTCATAAATAAAACTGAGTTAGTTTTATGAAAAAACAACAAAATAGATAATCCTTTAGCAAATTTGATTAGAAAAATCATTAGAAAGGGAGAACTTTCCACCAAGGAAGAGGAAATTAAAGAAATAATTAGGAGGAATTACTTTGCCCAACTTTATGCCAATAAATTTGATAAACTAAGTGAAATGGAGGAATACTTATAAAAATATAGATTACCCAAATTAACAGAGGAGGAAGTAAATTGCTTAAATAGTCCCATTTTAGAAAAAGAAGTAGAATAAGCTATTAATCAACTGCCTAAGAAAAAATCCCCAGGACCAAATGGATTTACATGTGGATTCTACCAAACATATAAAGAACAATTAATTCCAATACTACATAAACTATATGAAAAAATAGGGAATAAAGGACTCCTACCAAATTCCTTTTAACACACAGACATGGTACTGATACCTAAACCAGGTAAAGAAAAAAAAAAAATTAAAGACCAATCTCCCTAATGAATATTGATGCAAAAATCTTAAATAAAATATTAGCAAAGAGATTACAGAAAATCATCCCCTGGATGATATACCATAACCAAGTAGAATTTGTACCAGGAATACAGGGCTGGTTCAATATTAGGAAAACTATTACTATAATTAATTATATCAATAATCAATTTAACAAATACTATGATTATCTCAATAGATGCAGAAAAAGCATTTGATAAAATCCAACACCCATTCCTATTAAAAACACTAGAGAGTATAGGAATAAATGCACTTTTCCTTAAAATAGGCAGTAGCATCTATTTAAAACCATCACTAAGCATCATATGTAATGGGGATAAATTGGAACCATTCCCAGTAAAATCAGGGATGAAACAAGGTTGTCCACTATCATCATTACTATTTAATACTGTATTAGAAATGCTAGCTTCGGCAATAAGAGATGGAAAAGAGATTAAAGGAATTATAGTAGGTAATGAGGAAACTAAATTATCACTATTTGTAGATAATATGATAATATACTTAGAGAATCCCAGAGAATCAGCTAAAAAGCTATTAGAAATAATCCACAACTTTAGCAAAGTGGCAGAATACAAAATAAATCCACATAAATCATTAGCATTTTCATATATCACTAACAAAATCCATTAACAAGAGATACAAAGAGAAATTCCATTTAAAATAACTATCAATAGTGTAAAACATGTGGGAATCTATTGCCAAGGGAAAGTCAGGAACTATATGAGCAAAACTACAAAACACTTTCTATGCAAATAAAGTCAGAGCTAAACAATTGGAAAAATATCAAGTGCTTTTGGAGAAGTCGAACGAATATAACAAAGATGCAATACTACCTAAAGTAATCTATTTATTTAGTGCTATACTAATCAGAAACTATTTTACTGACCTAGAAAAAATAACATCAAAATTCATTTGGAAGAACAAAAGGGCAAGAATTTCAAAGGAACTAGTGAAAAAAAAAAAATCAAATGAAGGTGGCCTAGCTGTACCTGACCTAAAACTATATAAAGCAGCGGTCACCAAAACCATTTGGTATTGGCTAAGAAATAGACAAGTTGATCAGTTGAATAGGTTAGGTTCACGGGACAAAATAGTCAATAACTATAGCAATCTAGTGTTTGACAAACCCAAAGACCACCCCAGCTTTTGGGATAAGAATTCACTATTTCACAAAAACTGCTGGAAAAATTGGAAACTAGTCTAGCAGAAAGTAGGCATTGATCCACAGTTAGCACTATATACCAAGATAAAGTCAAAATGAGTTCATGATCTAGACATAAAGAATGATATTATAAATAAATTAGAAGAACATAGGATAGTTTACCTCTCAGACCTGTGGAAGAAAAAGGAATTTATGACCAAAGAAGAACTAGAGATCATTATTGATCACAAAATAGATAATTTTGATTATATTAAGTTAAAAAGATTTGTACAAACAAAATCAGTGCAGACAAGATTAGGAGAGAAGCAATAAACTGGGAAAATATTTTTACATTCAAAGATTCTAATAAAGGCCTCATTTCCAAAATAGAGAGAACTGACTCAAATTTATAAGAAATCAAGCCAGTCTCCAATTGATAAATGGTCAAAGGATATGAACAATTTTCAGACAAAGAAACTGAAACTATTTCTAGTCATATGAAAAAATGCTCCAAATCACTATTAATCAGAGAAATGCAAATTAAGACAACTCTGAGATACCATTATACACTTCTCAGATTGGCTAAGATGACAGGGAAAGATGAAAAATGTTGGAAGGGATGTGGAAAAAGTGGGACACTGATACATTGTTGATAGAACTGTGAACAGATCTAACCATTCTGGAGAGTAATTCAGAACTATTTTTTTTGTGTGTGTGCATACAATGACTTTAATAACGTAATTGAAAACAACTCTAAAAACCAATATATTCCATGGTCAAAGTTGGATCCAGACGATTTAGGTTAAAACACATTTCATTCTACAATTTGTAACTATTCTCTCTCTCTCTCTTTTTTTTTTTAAAATAACTTTTTATTGACAGAACCCATGCCAGGGTAATTTTTTACAACATTATCCCTTGCACTCACTTCTGTTCCGATTTTTCCCCTCCCTCCTTCCCCTCCTCCCCCAGATGGCAAGCAGTCCTTTACATGTTAAATGTCACAGTATAGATACAATATATATGTGCAGAACCGAACAGTTCTCGTTTTGCACAGGGAGAATTGGATTCAGATGGTAGAAATAAATTTGGAACTATTCTCAAAAAGTTATCAAACTGTGCATACCCTTTGACCCAGCAGTGCTATTACTGGTCTTATATCCCAAAGAAATACTAAAAAAGGGAAAGGGACCTGTATGTGCCAAAATGTTTGTGGCAGCCCTGTTTGTAGTGGCTAGAAACTGGAAACTGAGTGGGTGGCCATCAATTGGAGAATGGTTGAATAAGTAATGGTATATGAATGTTACATAATTCTGTAAGAAATGACCAGCAGGATGATTTCAGAGAGGCCTACAGAGACTTACATGAACTGATGCTGAGTGAAATGAGCAGAACCAGGCAATCATTGTACCGGGCAACAAGACTATATACAATGATCAATTCTGATGGACGTGGCTTTCTCCAACAATGAAATGATTTAAACCAGTTCCAAGTGTTCAGTGATGAAGAGATCAGATGATGAAGTGTTCTACACTTAGAGAGAGGACCTTGGGAGCTGAATATGGACCACAACATAGAATTTTCACTTTTTCTGTTATTGTTTGCTTGCATTTTGTTTTCATTCTCAGATTTTTTTTCTTTCTAGATCTGATTTTTCTTTTGCAGCAAGATAACTGTGTAAATATTTATACATATAGTGGATTTAATATATAATTTAACATATTTAACATGTATTGGACTACCTGCTATCTAGGGGAGAGTCTGGGGGAAGAAGGGAAAATTTGGAACAGAAGGTTTTGCAAGGGTCAATGTTGAAAAAATTACCCTTGCATATGCTTTGTAAATAAAAAAGTATAATAAAAAAATTAGCCTTGGGGCTGGATGACTATTTATTGGGGTTTTCTCAGAGGTACTGGTTCCAGTAGATGACCCTGGAGGTCTCTGAGATCTTTTCCATTTTAGAGACTGTGAAATGAGTTCTTCCAAAGCTAACCTCTCCTACTGCCTTACCCAGCTTTTAGCTGGAAGAGCTTCATTAGCATGATAACAGCAGAGTTGACAGGAGACAACAGGGGGGGTGGCTTCCCTTTGCCCCTACACCAGGCCAAAGGAAGTTTGAATGATGGCGTTTTGGTGGGAAAGTTGGCACTTGCCCAAAGTGGGTGGAGGGAAGGAAGTTTTTTTCACGAGCTTCCTCATACACAATAAGGTAGGTCTGCCCCTGGGGAGGCAGTTAAAGACCCCACTCAAAGAGGGGCTGCTGCCACATTGTAAGAAGTGACACACGCCTGCCAAGGAGATATGCAAGGGAGGGTGGGAGTGGAGCAACCCTTGTCAAACCAACATGGAGAGAGACTATTGGGCATTTCTGTAATCTAGCCAGAGCAGCCGCTTGCAGTGGCAAATGAAGCATTTCATACACATCCCTCTTCTCCCCTTTCTCCAAATTGGGCTTCCTGTTGAGATCTCTTTAACCATGTGTCTTAATGACCATCAGTTTGAAAGAAAGGGGTAAACAGGGAAAAGACATTTAAAAGGAAGGATTAGGAGAGGAAGGCAAACAGAGGGAGGGTCAGGAAGTCACTTCCACATTCCCAGTGAGCTCAGCCCTGATTATTTTGAAAAGCCTTTGGGTAGAGATCTTTCCTTATTCTGCTAGTATAGAAGATTCCCTATGCTGAAAAAAAAATTAAAAACAACCCATCAAAACAAGACAGTCATAGTACTTTTTAAAATGGGAAGATTTATTAAGGGCTCCCCCCAGGAGAGCAGCAGCCAAGCTCCTGCCTCTTAAGAAAAGCAATTAGCAGAAGATGCATGTCACACCTTGAGCCCCCACCCACCACAGGAGGCATCTTCTTGACAAGTCCCGAGACTGTGCATCTTCCATTCTCTTTTAAAAGCAACTGTCAGTGTCTGCAAGGCAGAACCCATGTTGCCTTCCTAGAAAACAAAACAGATACGCTCCCAGTTAGAGAAACCTTTAGCTGTTCTTAATGAGGATATTTAAGACAGAAAGGAAAATAACCAAGCTTCTTGGACTAGACAGTCTTTCTGCCCAAGATGGGATAGTTGGAGGAAGGCTTCGACATCAATGAGGTCCTGTTTTCAGTTTCAAGAATAACTTGCTTTCTTTACATTTAGGGAGGACAACTCTTAAAAAACTCGGTCAGGCCATCTCACAAAGACCACATTCATTTCTCTCCCTGCAAGAGGAGCCTAACTAGATCCTGGTCAAATAAATATTCTGGCCATCCTGACCTTTAAGACAAGGTTTCTTAGTGAGACAAGAACTGTTCTGACATGAGAAACACCTTGGAAGAAGTATGACAAGGTTTAGTTACAACACTAATTAATGTAAATTCTACTCCTCTAAAAACTTTCTAAATTTTCCCCTCTACATGTAACTCTAGTTTTGTCATAGATACCAGCTTATCAGAATATTTGATCTGACCTGCCTTCTCAAGTTCCTCTAGGTACAGAGGAGGTATCACAGGGCAGTGGAAAGAGCACCCAGGAATAGGAGTAGGGAGACCTTATCTCTGCCCTGGACTAGTTGTGTGACTTTGACCAAGTCACAGAACCTTTGGTCCCCTTGTTTCTGTATCTATAATATTAGGAGGATGGACCAGATGACACTCTAAAGTACATTCCAGTTCTAAAAGTGCATGATTTTATGATTCTAGGCTCTGCAATAGATAACAATGGAAAACATCATGGTTTTTTGTCTTTTCTCTTTTCCCTATGTAAGTCCGTGGCAGAAATCACTGTCTAAACAGCAAGAGATAGCAAAAGGAAGGAGGAAAAAAATAACCATATTAAAGATTAACTACAAACTTTGAAGGAATCAAAATGTAATCAAAGACCTGGTTTTCCAAAGTGCTTTAGGCTCAAAGGGACTATATCTCTCTTTTTGTATCTTCAGGGCTTAGCAGAATTCTTAGCACATAGTAGGTACTCAATAACTTTTTACTAATTGAGTAAAAGGATAATGAATAGACTGATAAATAGTATAAAAAAAGGGCACTATAGGAGTGTGTGGATGAATTCAAGTCACCTAGTCTAGAAGAATTTAATCAGATACCAAAGGCTCTGGAGAATAGGATTCTGAGCCACTGTCAGTGATCACAGAGAAATCAGAGGGTACTGAAGTATAGAAGGGCAAATGTTGCAATTTTTAAAACTGACCATTCCATAAAGGCTTGACTTTGATTCCTTGCAAATTCTGAAACATATAGTAATTAAGGAGTCGATGAATAGATAGAAGAGGAAGTGGCAGTCAAAGAAAACCAATGTGGCTTCATCAGGGGCAGGTCAAACCAAGTTAACTTTATTTCTCCTTTTAAATAATTATTGATTTTTTCCTCCCTCTTTTCTTAAAAAAAAAAAAAAAATTCTGTTATATGAGATAGTTTTCTGGGAGGGAGGAATAAAAATACAGGGGAAATTTAGGCAATATAAAAAAATCAATAAACTAAAAAAAAATTGGTGAAAAGGTCAGACTCAAAGAATAATCATTAATATTTGATAATAGCTTAAAAGCTCATCATCAGTGGAATGCCTCAGGGACTTGTGTGGTTGATTTGGTGCCCTTTAAAAATTTTTATTAATTATTTAGATAAAGGTATAGATGGAATACTTATCAAGTCTGTGGGTGACAGAAAGTTGTAATGATAGCTAACACCTTTGGATGACCCAGTGATGACGTTAGTGGCAGTGCAGAGAATTGTGGAAATCCCTTTTTGGTCGGAGGCGCAAGATCTTCATGAAAGAGTTCACAAGTCCCAAAATATTAATGGCAAAAATTAAAGTTTATTGTTGGGACAAGAAGTCAGTTCTGCTAAGAGACTGACTTCTCTAGTGGCAAAGTCCTATTAGGGAAATGGAGCCTGGCATTGAGAAGAGAATGCCTTATCAGTGGGCAGGGTCCTACTTTGGACTTTCTGCAAAGAATGAGTTCAGAAATTATCCTTTAAAAAGGAATCTTGAGACTCAGGTTTCAGGTTGAAAAGAAAGCCAAAGTCCCCAGGCCAAGATGATTATCGGTATCTGGCCCAGATCTCCAATTGGAATTTCCTGAAAGGGTCTGGCATCCCCAAAAGATCAATGGGGTACTTTTGACCAAGATTTCTAACTGAATAACTTGTCTGGGGAGATATGCTTTCCCAGGAGGGCCTGTGGCTCCAAGATCAAAAAGGAACAGAGTTTCAGAGTGTTAATTTTACAGATCAAAAGGGAACACAATTTCACACCCCCCACCATCAGGATCCAAAGAGTCTGAATTCAAATTTGGCTTCAGACACTTTGGAGTTGAGCAACTTCTGCCTCAGTTTTGCCATCTGTAAAAGAGGGCTAATAATAGCATCTACCTTCCCCAGCAAGTCATTTGACTTAGCTAAAGAAATGACAAACCACTCCAATATCTTTGACAAGAAAACCCCAAATAGGATCAGTCTGAACCAACTGAAAACAACTCAGCAACAATTTATACAAATTATACAATAAAATTTAGACAAATCATTAACATGAAATTCAATAGAAATAAACTTTAACTTCTTACATTTACGGTTAAAAATCAGTTTTGCCATTACAACATCCTCAGGGAGATAAATCACCAATTTATCTTGAAAAAGATCCAGTGGTTTTATGGATTGTAAGCTCAAGTCAACAGTGTAAGATGAGAGCCCAAAAAACTAATGAAATATTAGGCTGCCTCCAGAGAGAATCTCCTAGGAAAGAGTCATAATGTGGCCTGCTCTGGGCAGACCACCTAGATCTTTTCTAGGGATTACAGTTTAGGAACGTCTTAGATAAACTGAATAGCCAGAGAACTACCAGAATGGAGCAGGCCCATGGGCTCTTGATATCTGAGAATTAATTGGAGTAAAGGGGGATGTAGGTTGGTGAAGACTTAAAAGAGACATGGTAGTTGTCTTCAAATATTAGAAGGGCCACCATAGCTGGCTCTGAGGGCAGAAGTGGGAATGAGGGGAAGTTCCAGAGGCATATCTAGTCATGATCAGGAAAATCCTCAGAACAAGTAGGGCTTTTTGCTTATCTTCAAACAAGATGAATTGCCCCTCCTTGGGTGTGTGCCAGTGGGTGGCCTTAATAACCTTCCAATTCCTTCTAACTTTCAAATTCTATGATTCTGTAGCAGCTGAGCAGGGACTGGAGGTCCTGAGCTCTGGTCTGTGGATAACTCCTTCAAACATGCTTTCTCCCAAACTTGGATGGGGCCTATGTTAGTCTAGTGCTGACATACTAATTTCTTTATCCATGGAGACACTTGTTGGCTCTAGCTCACTGAAAAGTTGTGTTTAACTTACATTGCTAACTTTTTTTTGCCTGTAATTAGACTGCAGAATTCAAGATAGCGTTATTTCTTGGTATTCTCCAACATCCCCAGGCATTAGAGCTGCTACTAATTTGGTTTCTTAGTTCTTTCATTTGAATTCCTACTGACACATTAACTTATGCTGAAGCCCCACCTAGTGGAGCCTCTCATGCTTGCCCAGTAAGACTCATAATGCTGAAAGGAACTATCCAGGTTCTTTAGTTCAAATTATGAGATTGGAATCTCAGAGGCCATGGGGGCCAAACTCCTACCTTTCAGATAACACCAAGGTTGAGTGAGGTTAAGGTTAAGTGACTAAGTCCCACAGCTTTCAAGTACCAAGGCAAGATGTGGATTCAGGTCGTCTTGCCAAGTTGAGCACTTCTCTATCTAGAACGATGCTTCAATGGAAACTTAACATGCATATTTCATGTGATCATATTCAAACAGCAGGGCCACGATTTGGTTATCTTATAATTCCCGTAATCTCAGAATGTTCAGTTGAGGGTCCTGAGAGGCCATTTAACTTATTCCATACCTGAACAAGACTGCCTTCTATAATGTCCCTAAGTCACTGAGTGCTTCTGCTTCTGGAGAGAATCTTTAAACAGAGCAGTCCATTCTCCAGCTTTGTTTAGAAATTTCTCCTTTCAAATTTGAAACAAATGGTTTTACAAGGGTCAAATCTGAAAAAATTACCCATGCATATGTTTTGTAAATAAAAAGCTTTAAAAAAAAAAAAAAAGAAAAGAAATACATTTCCCCTCTCAACAAGTTTAAATCTGCTCCTTTTCAACTTGGATTCATTTGTTCCTAGCTTTGCTCCGAGGTCAGTCTTCCCCATGATTGCCTTCAAACATCTGAAACAACTATCCTGTTTCTCCCTAATCTTTTCTTCTCCAGGCTAAACATTCCAAGTTCCTTAGACTTACCTTGGATGCACCATATGGCTTGCCCTTCTATGGGTGCTCTAGTACCATGCCACATTCTTACAGAATCAGCCAATGGGAAACCGTTTTTCATATTTTCTTCCTCTCTCTCTGTCTCTCTCATACACATACACACTTCTAAATACACACTCAGCCAAGTTCTGCTGGGTGAAGCCTATAAGTTCATAACAACGATAAAATGTAACTTGTTTTACTCCGCATGTAATCTGTGTTTTACAGATATCCTTTTAACCCATTTTGCCCACAACCATAGATTCTTCCAAAGATGGCAGCAAGTGCCTCTAGCATGAGTATAATTGCTTGTGTTTAGTTCTCAGTATATGTGTCTTTGGCCCCACTAAGTTCCAACCTGTAACTAAAAGGATCGAGAAGACATGACCCAGGGCCCGACTAATAATACAAATACAAAATAATATAAATCTACGAACTGTGTAAAACCCACTGTTTCAAATCCATTACATTAGCCTCATACTTTGGAAAGTTGGGTAGCACAAATATTATCATTCCCTGTTTTCCAGCTGAACAAAGAGACTTCGGGTGGCTGCGGTGTTTCCTGGACCACTGGAGGAACCAGGAGATAAAGCCAAACATCGTGCCTTTGAGGTACGGGCTTGCAATATCCTGTGCTTCCCCAAAGGAGCCTGCAGTGGCATCGGCAGTCAAGCAGGTTATAACCTCAATTTATAATCTTTTTTTATTTAGTTACTTCCATCTAATTTGGAAGTCCATACCAACTACAAAAAGGCATAGAACAAGGTCATCTCTTAAAAGTTTTACTCACTTACAAGAAGGCTGTTTATATTTGTATATTTAAGAATGAAATCACTAGAAGATTAGTTTTAGACAAAGACACTATATTTCCAGAGTTCCTCATAAAAAAACCATTCTGTCCTAATTTGGAAGTACTACATATCCCTGCCTTTCCCACTTTCCTTCTTTTACCCCTCAATCTAAGACAAATGCATAACTGGGTCAGTAGAAAGAAGGGTGCTAGGAAACTAGTTTTATTGGGAACTTCTGGGAAAACACCAACATTTCCAAATGCTTTCTTTAAGTCACAGTTACTCAGGCTGTTAAGAACCTACATTTAAAACCTGATTGTTACATCAATTTGTTGACCAGTGAGCTAATTTATACCCCTAAAAAATACCACTTATTTTCCAGTAAAATTCCTTTTAACAGCTTTCAATAAAATTATAACTAGATCCCTGAGCAATATTTTAGATTTGCTAGAACTGGTCTTCTGCTTAATGTTGGGTAGCATGAGGAGTGAGGATAGCAAGACAGAGGGTGTCTTAACCCTACTCTTTGCTCCCAATAGGACACCAAGTACAATTTCAACACCAATATGCTCTGAGCCTGTTGTTGCTTCGTGGAGAACACACAGGTAATACTGACAAATTCTTATTGTACCTACTCCCTGAATTTTGTAAAACTGAAAGATATTAGGATGGGGAAAAAAAAAGAAAAAATTTACCTTGCTACATATCACATAATTTTAAAATGAGCAAATTTCCAAATGGTTGCTTTTATACCATCAAAAATAAAAGCAGTTGGGCAGTATGCATTCTTTATGTTCTGATTCTAAACCTTCTCTCTTCCTTTCCCCTGAATAAACTCAAACTTATTTCAAAGCAACTCTTGAGAAGCTTTCCATAACACTTCATTCCTGGCTCATGACCTACATATTAACAATGGTAAAAGCAAAGAATCCCTCAATGAAATTACAAGCCACATAAAATTCAAGATCATAGTAATAAAAATTATACCCTGATATAGTATTAAATTTTTTTAACATATAAAAATAATGTACACAGGGATTATTCAGTAGAATACAATCTTTAAGATCCAAGAGAATATACAAAATTGTTTAATGTAGCCTAATGTATTTTACTGTATATTAGAATTAAGTACATTAGAACTGTGAGTCTAAGTCTGTTTCTTGAGAAACTATTAATATTAGGGCTTACAACCAACTGTTATATAGGTGCTGGGCAAGAAGGGGTTATTGCTACATTTCAAGCACATCAGTCCATATTTTTAAAAAAATTCCTTATCTGTGGAACAGTAACAAAAACACACAAACCAAATGAAAATGTACTAAAATTTAATCATTCATAAAAGCTGTAATTTAATCTGTGACAGTAAAACACAAGAAGCAATATTAGAGTTGGTTTAGTATATTATATATTTTAGCTTTGAAAGCCATAGAAATCAGTTATCCCAGTTTTTTCCTATAAAAGACCCATTTTTTTCCAAAGCATTATGCACAAACAATTTTAATTAGAATATAATGGCAGAATGATATTCCATAATTTTTAAATATAAAATGAAGTCAATGACTCAAAAAAGTTATTTGCTGCAGTGAGTTTGTGGGAAATTTTCATATTCTATACCTATATCATTATAGATATAAAGTATAATGGTTCAACATTTTAGTGCTTGATGGGGAGGAATTATGATAAAAAGGTCAATATGAAATTGTTTAATTAGAGTAGCAATACCTAACATTTGAAATGCATCCATGCTCTTTTGTATAATCATATTAGAGTCAAGTATATTTATTTTCACATCTGTTATAACTGCTATTGCAAAGGAGAAATACTATTGTCTTATTTTTCCGAGAGATATACACAGAGCAATTTTTTTTCTCCAGGGAACTTGTGCAAACCATTATAAGATCTAGATTCTTCACATAATATATAAAACAGGAGAAGCCTCTTCAGGTATGTTGTTAATTAATTAATGTATTTTTTGAAGTCTGGAATGCTGGCACTTTCCAATTAGGCAACAGTTCTTCATTCCTGTAATCTTCAATAGGAACAAAAGAAAAAGTTAATTTCTTGATACAGAGAAGACAAGGGCACAAACAAGGAAAAAAGAAAGCACAATTTGCGCTGACTACCACTAGAGGGCTATGTGTCCTTGAAACACACAAGATGTGTTTTGCTTGTGGTACAACAATAAAAAGCAGTAAGGCTATTTTGATTTCTCATCATTATGAACCTTTTATATGTAAATCAGATTTACTCAAAGAGACCCACAAATGGCTTATGATTTCAGGTCAGACAGCTTGCTTCCTGCACTCTACAGGCTGGCATCTTCTCTGAAGCGGAAATGCCTAGAACACTAGAAGATAATGGACCTGGCCAGGATCACAGAGACAGAAGAATTGAGAGAAACCTGAAATGGGGCTTCCTGGATCTGAGGATAGCTGTGACTAAGCTCTCCTCATGTTTATTGCTTCATTTTTTTCTTTATTTCATATGACGGCATCATTTGGGGAAAGAAAACTGGATATGTTATCTTATACAAAATTTATTTTTATTATTATCATGTAATAAAAGAAAGAGAGATCTTTCCCAATTAAGGAATCCTGTCCAATTACTAGATTTTTCAGAAAAGAGAAAATTTAAGACTCTGAAAAGTTCTTCTGGGCATAATGAGATATAGCATAATCTTGATAGGAATCTGAGTTTTTCTATCCCCATAAACTCAGAATAAAGTGACAGGTTAGAAGATGCTGAATCTTGGAATGGACTACATCAGAGAATCCTCCTTACTGATCTGTACCCCATGGCAGGATGGTGCAGCTGCCCTCATGTGGTCATTTCTGACCTAGGGTTCCCAGAACCAGCCAACAAACAAACAAACAAAATCACTCTGTAAACAGTGAAACTCCATTCATTCATGGTGTTTTGTGTTTATGGATGACAGCACTACACTCTGTAAATATGAATAATCAGTTATAGCAAAGCACACAACAAAAAAAGCCTTTGTAGCTAGGATCTGACTTAGTATTTTCATCTCCAATAAGCATCTATTATAACATGTTAGATAGGGTAGTGTGCTGAATGCTACAGGTTTAAAATACAAAAATGATCCCTGCCCTCAAGGAGCTTACATTCTAATGAAGGGGAAAACATATATATTTATTAGTACAGATAAGGCTGCATACATAAAGCAGATGTATTTCCTGAGTATCCATGGTAAAGTCAAAGTATATTCACAGTAGAGTTTTCAGAGCTAAAGAATGGGTCTACTCCCAAAGCTTTCTGCTCAAGCTAAAATCTTTCCTGTACAACAAAACAATTTATGGGATCATAAGAGGCTAGTAGAGGGTTCCTCTTCAACTAAACTTAAGGGGAAATTACATCTGCATGAATCAGACTTAAATGGAATTGGCTAATCAACTTTAACTCCATAGTCAAAGGGGAGGGGAATATATATATACTTTAATATACAAACGTATGTGTGTGTATGTGTGTGTGTGTGTGTGTGTGTGAATAAGAATTGAGAACCTATATTCCACCTCCAAAATGAAACCCCAAGATGCTATTTTACAAATACTTAAATTTAAAGTCATTAAGCTATAGCAATATTTAAGCAAGATAACTGACTAAGAAAGAAAATGCTGAATATCCATCAGCACCAGTTTAATTCTATCTCCACAGCATCTCTTCACTCACACAGCAACCACCCTACTTCAAGCGCTTATCTCTTGTCTAGACACTTTTGCTAATGGTCAGCCCCCCTGCTTCTTTTCACTTCTTCCTTCACAAAGATTTTGTTTTGTTTTGTTTTTGCTGGGTGGGGTGGGGGGAGGAGGAAGGGAGGACAGAACGGGGAGACCAAGGTAATTTGGGTTAAGTGACTTGCCCAGGGTCACACTAGCTAGCAAGTGTTAGGTCCTCATAATATCCTCGGGAGGTAAATATAATGGCTTCCTCCATTTTACAGATGAGGAAACTGAGGTAGTGCCTGAGACTTTGAGTTTTGAGCTCTGTTCCTTCTGACACCCCTAAAGTCTTGATATTAAACAGTGCTTATTGCTAGTTACAAAGATCTAAACAAGCACCATTAACACATATAGTTCTTGTATGTTTGACTGGTCTTGTGAATAGCATGCTATATATGAAGTTAGAAAGATCAGAGTTCAAACCAAACTCAAACTTGATAGCTACATGACTTGGGAACTTTGCACGTGCATATGTACACACACACACACACACACACACACACACACACACACACATACACACACACACACACACACCGTGTCCATGGGTTATATAGCTCAGTGGAATGTAAACTCCTTCAAAGAAGTGACCATTTAAAAATTTTTAATCTTTGTGTCACCAGTGGCCAGCATATATGTTTAACATTTACATTGACTATTAACTGAAATAACTTTTATTTGTTTTTAATTCATATAAGAGAGCAGATGCAGGGTGGAGTGGATAGAAGGCCACTGAGAGTCAGGAAGACCGAGCCTCCAATTCCCCTTGGGTTACATGCTGGCTATATGATGCTGGGCAAGTCCCCTTGCTTCTCAGTGTCCCAGGAGACTCTTTAAGACTATCAGTGAATGGCAGAGGAAGTTTCTACCACCACTGTGATCACAGGCCTGTCCAAAAACATTGAAGTAATAGTAACATTAACTCAGAGGGCTGCTACTTGAAGCATAAAGTAGGAATTCACTAAAAGTCTTATAGCTAAGCCTTGGCTAAATGATAACCTTGCTAATAACAAGACTAAATAGAATTAGTTACTGTTCAGAAGACTATATTTACTGGCCTTTTCTCTTTCCTATAAGGATCTGTAATTTCCCCCTCCCCCCCACCCCCTCTCAGTATGGCTATTCCATTGACATCAGCTGAAAATCCTTAACAACTTCAAGACATTAAGATATTTTTTGAGGCTTATTGCAATCAAAATATTCATTAATCTCTGGATAACTTGGTGATGATGGCTTCTCTCTTTTAGCTACTGCCTTTAAAAAAATGGAAGTACTTCTGTTACAGGAGTTAATTATTTTTAGATAAAAGTTCTTAACCATTTTTGTGCTATACATCTCTTGGGCAGTCTGATAAAGCCTATGAATCCGTTCCCAGAAGAATGGTTTTAAATGAATGAAATAAAATACATAGAATTACAATAGAAACCATGCCAAAAATAAGATATCATTTCCCTCCTATGCTCAGCCGTGCTAAGTTCACAGATTCCATGTTTTAGAAGGTTGCTTAGTATTTAGCTTAGTGTGGCTGGAACACAGTAGGCACTTAATAAAATGTCTACTGATTGATTCAAGCTTCTAAGGAATCATGTTAATTAAATTTAATTTAGTGAAATTGAATTTGCTAAATGGACCCAAGCATCTCAAAGAATTAGTACAACTCTTCAGAGGGATCAATTTAGTTCCTTCTCACAAAACAAAAATAAATAAATAAAATGAATGAATGATTAAAAAATGAAGCTTAGATGTTAACTCTCTCCAAAACATTACTATAAAAATTTCTTTCCAGGTAATGGATTATTTTATAATATTGATAGCTGAGAAGTAGAATTATTTAGAGAAATGACATAAGGATTTAAAAAAACAAGTAGGTTCATAAAACCTAAATTCTAGCCAGGTAGATAACCTTTTCCTCAGAAGATTCCCTTAAAATAGTACATATGATGCTTGAAGTTAGAAGTTGTTCAGATGTTCTCAGATAAACTTATTTGAAAAGCAGACAAAATAGGCCTAACAAGAGATTATTTGTATAAAATCTTTGATGGCTGATGATTAACCTGTGAATAGAAAGGCCTTTCAATGCCCAGGTAGATTACATGGTCAATGATGGGGATAAAGAGTTTCATTCATTTCCTTTTCTATTAATGCAACATCATTGGTAAATGTGTCAGTTTTGGAGAATAGATCATTTATTTACTTAAAGAATACTTCAATCAAAGCTGGTTATGTTATATGATTCTTGGAAGCTTGTTTCAGCCTTGGTTTTTCTGGAGAGCTGCTGTTTTCTCACTTTAATGCTGCTTACTTCTCAGCCTTTTCTGTAGAACAGCAAGAACCTGTTTGAGCCTTCACTCTGAGATGGGTGAAAGGACCTGATGTTATGGAAATGAGAAAATACCAGCAACCTTTCAGAAGGCAGAAGGGTAGGTGCTTTCAGGCAGGGCAAAGAAATGATGCTATTCACCTTTGTCAATTCATTCCCCAAGATCCCTGTGATCTTACCTGGCTCAGAGCTGCTGCATGATGGGGTCTAAAGCAGCAGGCAGGATTTCTTTTTAGGTTTCTTCTTTTCCACTGGTGTTTTTCTATTTATTTGTCTGACCAGGTCATAAAATATCTAAAGGAAAAAAAGAAAACAGGCACTTAGTCAATTAATATATGAAAATTCATTCTATAAAAACATACCCCTCTGACATGCTTTCTTTTACACCTGTCCCTTATATCATTGTCATAAAGGGGATTGTCTCAGAAAGTGCCAAAACTTTCAGGAGACAGGGAATACACCGCAAAGCTTATGCTATTGTGCAGAATATAATTCTTTGTCATCAACTGACAAATGAATTAAGGAAAGGAGGTGCTGAGAAACTAGGAAACCATTACACTTAACTAAGTGGACTTACTGGAAATTTAACAAGAAACTTTATGCAATATGGAATGTTAATTTTTAAAATTTTTAGTGAGGGCAGGGAGGAGGCAAGAACAATTACTTTTGTTGAATTGGTATGGGTAAACAATTTGAAATCCTGTCTAAAAACACAATTGTAAGCCTAATTATCAGGTATTTCTAGTTTGGAACATAGGACTATTGTTTGATTTTAATTATCAAAAATAAATGGGTGATGGAAAACTAGAAAACTATCAGATTTAACAAGTTGGACTAAGTTAAATGGACACAGAAATACTGATTTCTTATTCCATATGTGGAATTTTCAAAACCAGGACAAAATTCTAACATTTCCTCTTTAAATTTCACAAAAGCATATATTTTAATTCTAATAGCCTCAATGTCTTACTAGGCAGGATGGTATAGCGTAGAGGGGCCAGCCTTGGAGTCAAGGAAGACTACTAGTTCAAGGTGTCATGTCTGACACCTATAATCTGTGTGACCCCACACAAGTAACTGAATCTTTCAATGTCCTAGGCAATTCTTTAAGAGGACTTGCAGAGCAGGTGCAGAGCTGCATTAGATGAAGGTGTTTTCTCATTAAAAGTTTCCTAAGCCAATGAAATCACAGATCTAGGAAAAGAAAAAAGCCTCAATGTGCCACAAAGAGGATATTCCGGCAGAGCAGAGGCTGTGCTGAGTCCTTGAAGCAGCATAAGCTTCAAGTCTAAACATGGGAATGACTTTTTTGCAAACACTATCCCAAAGCCAGCAAAGAGACCTTCAGATATGGTCATCACTAAAGGAGGGAAATGTTCAGCCACAGCAACTCAGGAGTATCATCTAACAGAAAGAGATGGACATTAGGAGGACACACCCCATAGATTAAATCCTAGATCACTTCACTATATATATAAGTATCTGTTTATCAATTTTGCTAAAACAAAAAATAAAATAAATAAAAAAATAAATAAAGTCCAAAAGAGACAGAGAAAGAGTGTGTGTGTTTGTGTGTGTGACAGACAGACAGACAGAGACAAAGGGAGAGGGAGAAAGGGAGGGAAGGAGTTAATTTACTGACTGATCTACTCTGTTTCAGGTGACTTTTGATCATGCTCCCTCTTCAAACCCTATTTGCCCCTTTTCTATCAGGACTCTAGAACAGAAAAATGAAAGGGTGAGAGATTTTTCATCTGTGTGGAGAATGGATTGGAGAAGTTACAATGATTCTTACAATGCTATGAAGTGAGAGGATAATATCCAGGTAAATATGTTTCAAAGTATCACTTAAAGTTTTTTCTTTGGAAAAATTCTTTCTACTTCAGTGTAACAGATAGTTCAGAAAATCCATGGTGGGTAGATGGAGTTAAAAGGCGAAATTTAAAATTAATACTTTTGGAAGTATGAAATCACTTGCAATGATCTGAAGTCCCACCTCCTTGCTAAGTGAAAAGACAAAAGAAAAACAGAAGTGAAGTCTTGTATTTTTTCTCCCTAAGTCTAAATTGGGATGGATTCTATTTCTTATGTTGGCCTCAGGATGAAGTAGTCAGCTCTCCATAGTAGTTGAGTGTTCCTGTTTGTGTAAACTGATAAGCATAGCATTAATGATGCAGTCTGAAAAAAAGAAAAAGTTTAAAGGTATTCGAGGTAATTTCAATCTGCTGCCCATACATCTGTACAGCTACCTAGGAAGCCACAAAATTTGCTATGTATTAAATATGAGCAGAAAGTTCCAGTATCAAAGTAAAATACTCAAAGCAATGACCCTACATATAACTTTTAAGTTGTAATGAGAGAATCATAAATGATCCAAATGATTAAATTGTGAAAAACAATTACATGAAATTCCTGTTTTCAATCAAGTTAAAACATCTTTTAGTGTGTTTAATGTAGTTTATTTCAGATCACATTTACTGACAACTAAATCATTAGAACCTGAGGGGAAAAAAATAAAAATGAGCATCAACATATTAACTACTTGTCCTCAAAAATTTTTTCAACAGTTATCATATTGTAGAAACATGAGTCTCAAATGGAAGAGAATTCTTGAAGGCCATTTCCATAACTTTAGAGGGAACTCTTACCCAGAAAGGTTCACTGATTTAATCACTGTCTACTGGAGGTATAAACATGGTTATATATATATTTTTTCCAAAGATTATTAATAACTCTCAAGACCTCCAAACGCAAGTTATGATTTCACAAAAGGGAAATTCAGAGTTAATTAATAAATACTCATCAATAAACAGAACAATAGGTAAAGCTAATGAAGGATATAGAAAAAAATTTCTATCTTTTTGCTAAAAGCTTATAACTAATTATATAGCAATAATTATAAATTAAGGAAATTCTGGAGAGTAAAGACAAATCAAAAGCAGTATCTAAAGCCAGAAAGAAACAGTAACCTTAACATTGGAACTTAACCATGTAAGCATACCACTCCTTTAAATGGCAATGCCGTAAACAGACTCAGACATCTCAGATATCACTTTAGGTTTATTTAGCAGGTCTGAGACCATGAGCACAATCAAACCAAGACGTGTACAGCTTGCAAAGAGGCCTTCTCTGTTATAGGTCTGTTTACTTTGAAATTAACAAAGTCAAGAGGGTTCTTTCTCAGATTTTTGCTTTGGTGGCCCAGGATTTACATTTATGGCACCATGGAGACACTTGAATGCCATATTCAATTTTTCAGGGCCCAAAACCTTCCCTCCCAAAGCATTAAGCTGTGTCTAAGGCACCTGTTGTAAAAATTCCCAACTCAACCCCAGGCTGTAGATTATGGAGTTGGCAGAATTTGGCTCCAGTACAGTGTTACTGACAAGAGCTCCATTCTCAATGTAGAGTAGCCCAGAGTTCAGGAACCAGGAAAGGGCTCATGTACCTACTAGATCATACCTGAATGATTTGGGTGAATAATTTCTACAAGATGATTAAATGTATTCACATACATTTCCTCTCTGGAATTATGGTATCCCTAGCCAGGAGCACTCTGAGTAAGACTGTGTGGTCTCCCAGAACACAGAATGAATGGACAAATTGTATTGAGCTGGTTTAAAAGACTGCTTTCTTTTAACTCTCTCCCTGACTTCATAATCAAAGAATTTATAGATGATATTTGGAAAGGAATTTATTTCAACATAAATCTTAATGGGACAGTTTTGGCAGAAGTGGTATGTTATTTAGAGGACATTTAGAACAAAGGTAAATTAAAGCTTCTACGTTCTTTTCAACATAAACTGAACCAAAAATATGTGTCCAAGTTAATTAACTAAGTTTTAGATAACTATCCGTAAATATATAGTATCTAGAAAATTATCCAGATGTTCTAGAAAATGATTCAAATTCAGATTACTTAGAGAAAAAATATTTTAAAAAGCAATTTTTAGATTTTGGCAGCCAGGAAAAAGGAAAAAGCAAGACATATATTTGCATATCTTAGCAACTAAACTTTACCTCATTAACGTTGATCTTTGACTTTGCAGAAGATTCTAAAAAGGCACAGTTACACCACTGTCTTGCTAAATTCTGACCCTGTTCTTTGCCAACTACTCGCTCATCTTCCAGGTCACATTTATTGCCAACCAAAATCATTGGAACCTGAAGGAAGAAAACACTGAAATGAATATCAACATAGGGACTACTTATCCTAATGCCAGAAATTTAGATAAAATTTGACTGAGCCTTTGTGCCTCTTTTTAATATAAGCCCAAAGTAGAAGAGAAATATATACCTATTAGTTGTATTATGGCAACACTAAAATTCCCGTATATGGTTATGGTTAGAGTCACTTAGGTCATGTCCAAATCTTCCTGACCCCACTGGGGATTTTTTTGGCCCAGATACTGGAGTGCTACTTCCTTTTAATTTTACTGATGAGGAAACTGAGGTCAAAAGGGTTAAATGATTTGTGCAAGGACACACAGATAGTATTTGAGGCCAGATTTGAATTCAGGTCCTTGCTCCCTATTCACTGAGCCACCTACTCACCAATCTGTTATGTACAGAAACATGTGAATCATTGATAATTGAACTCTAAGCAGAAAGTCTCAGGGGATAGAAACTTTTTAAGTTTAGTTTCTTGAGACACAAATATTTTACCCAACCTCCACAATATTTTAAAAATCAAAAATTCAACTTTAACTATAGCTCAAAGATGAGCTTTTCAAGATTATATACAGCCAAATATAAAAGAGCAATTTTCAGTGTACTTTTTATTACTCTAGTAACTAGCTCTAATCTAGCATACTTGACCATGACCAGATAGACAAATCTCATAGCAACATTTTAAAATATTCCAAAGCGAAAGTAAACCAAAAGTCAATAGTATGAAAAACATCAATCTACCAAATGTGAAAGAGCACCATTTCATTTATACTTTTAGGGCAATAAATATATGCAGTTCAACATTCCACACAGAACAGTTTTGGGAAGAGTATATGCATTCTTGCCCAAATGTTAATAAAAATTTAGCATTCAGGCTAAATGAACTACAATCCTTTCTAAATGAAGATAAAAGATGATTAAAAATGCTACTAAAATATATGCCTAAGAGTGATGTTCTCAAAAGCAGTAATTTAAATCTTAATATTAAAAAAAAATTCTAGGTAAATATTGTTCGACTAGGGGTAACAGGTAAAAGGGGGGGTGGGGGGAGGGAAGGTTTCAAATGAGAAAATTACTTAAAATTCTTAGCACATGTCTGACTGCTCCTGAAGTTATACTTCAACTCTTCTGTGGCATGGTCATATCCTACACTAAGCTGGATAAACTGCAAATGCAAGAGAGCCAGAAGAAAGTAGAGCTCTTAAGCTGCTTTAGCAAAACAGCCAACTACTGCTGACCAGGAGGGGAAAACACTATTAATAAAAGCAGTTTAACCCCAGGGGGTCTGTGTGTATATAAACAGAAAATAAATAAGCTGAATATCCACAATCAGAAATAAGCCTGACACAAGATAAGAGACAATATCATTTGTCAGGTGACGACACAAGAACCAGCAGATCAAGTCCAACCTCACTTCTCCAAGCCAGCAATCATGTATGTTTTCCATTAAGTCTTTTTTTATTCACGCAAATATCCTCAGGTTAAATATGAATCCACAAGAAAAAATTTGGAGCCAGAGGACTTGGAATACTAGAATAGTTTTCTTACTACTGGTATCATTCCTAGGTTCATTTCATCATTCTGGGCCTCAGTTTCCTAATCTGTAAAATGGCATTAAATAAGATTGCCTATTGGGTACCTTTAAATGCTAACTCTATGCTAGACAGGACAGGAGTTGTTAAGTTTTTTTGTGTCCTGGCTTCCCCTGGCAGTTTGGGGAAGTTTGTGACCTCTTCTCTTCTCAGAATATTCTCTTTTAAAAATTAACAATTGAAGTAAATATTACATTTCTGTTAGTGAAAATAAAGCTGCAACTGTTTTTCCTTTTCAGGAATCCAGGTTAAGAACCCCTATTATATATGACATAGTATTCAAGTTCATTATTTGTTCAATAGAGTACTAGGACCCACTGAATCATAGGTGCTGTTTTTCTAGAATCTGTCTGGCAGCCCCAATTTAAAGGCTTGTTTAAGAAGATCAGAAAGTAATAACAATAAAAATAAAATTTGCTTGTAGGCAGCTTGACTGTTTTGCTTTTTACACATGAAATAATCTAGAAATTTTGGCCTAGTATAATACTCCACAGGGTTATTAGGAGGATCAAATGAAATAATTTTTGTAAAATGCTTACTACAGTGGCACATAGTATGCACATAATAAGCACTTATTTCCATATCCTTTTTCTTCCTACCTTATTACTATATTATGCAGTCTTAGGGTAGCTAGATGGTACAACAAAGTGCTGGACCTAGAATCAAGATGATTCAGGTACTTAATAGTTATGTGATCCCAGGCAAATCATTTAACCTCTGTTTGCCTCAGTTTCCTTATCTGTAAAATGGGGACAATAAAAGCATCTCCTTCAAAGGTTGTCATAAAGATCAAATGAGAAAAAAATTATATAAAGCTCTTTTGCTCAATGCCTGGTACATACTAAGTGCTGTAATGATAATAATAATGATGATTACTAGGGTAAGACACAAGAATGGTATGAGGTAATGGGAGCTCACTTGGAAAAAATTCTAGGAAAAAAGTTTCATTAAAAAATAAACACATTGTGGTAGCTATAGAGCTAACCTGAAGTCAGGAGAACCTGAGTTCAAATCTGTTCTCAGACACTTAACACTTCCTAGCTGTGTGACCCTGTGTGACACTTAACCCAATTGCTTCAGCAAAACAAAACAAAACAAAACAAAAAACTACATTTCAGGAACCCACAATTCAACTCTTATTAAAGAAGGCAAGATTTTTATTTCTTTGTTTTATTTCTTTGTTATTGTGTTCTAGAGGAACAATGTTTCTGGCCTTTAACATTAGTAATGCATTTTTATACCACTACCTTATGTCAGCATAAAACCATAGGTTTTAAACCTCTTATGTGAATTAGCCATGAGAAAGAAGATATCTTATTCATTAGATCATGGTTGGTTATAGTCATATAAATTTTTCTCTCATGCAACAATACCCAAGGTTAAAGATCTAAGCAGACACATGGGGATCCCATGATTAATAATTACACAGAACATAAAATCATGGAATATAAAAGGCAGAGATACAAACAGATTTTTATTTTCTAATTTATACCACAGAGAAATTCTTTATAGCTCAAAACAGTTAACCTGACATAAATTTTAACTCTGCTAAGACCTAACCAATTCACATAACAATGTACTTAACCATCTATAGTTAAAGTCGTTATCATTCTGACTATACAAGAGAAAAGATAACATGTTTAAAAATTTTAAACCTAGTTAATTCATTATAAAAATAATCCCCTTATTATTATTAATAGACATTAATTATGCTTCTAGTTTTGAGATTTAAACACTGAATCTCTTTATGAAATCTTCCTTAACAGCTCTCACCTATAGTAGTATCTTTTTTCTTCAATTCCTTTTTGTGTCTTGTAGGGGACCTAACAATTACACTAGTGCAATTATCTGCAAAGTACAATTAAGCACCTTATTATATTTGATCTCATTCTTCATTATTGTGTGTCTTATACTTTATACTCTTCAGATTACCTAACTCCTTACACAATTGACTGATAAAAAGAAACTTGTTTATCTAACCACAAAAAGATTTTAGCGCTCAGAGGGGATAAAAAAATATTACTTACATCTTCTGTATCTTTAACTCGTAAGATCTGTTCCCTCAAGTCCTGTAAGTCATTAAATGTGGACTGAGCTGTAATAGAATATACTAGTGCAAACCCTTGGCCATTCTTCATATACAGATCTCTCATTGCCGTAAATTGCTCCTATAATAAAAGATGAATGTGAAGACAATCACAAAACTTGATTTATGTTAGTTGGAATCATTTTTAAATTAAAAGAGCTTAAGAATAATTTAGTTATTTCATGGTAAAGAAAAATAACATGTAACATATAGATTTTATAAACGAATCTTTATCCAACTGAAAGAAATGTTTCTATTTCTCATCCACAGAACAAATCATACAACTCTGGAGACAACCAATGATGATTTTTTTCTTTAAAGAACAGTGCATTTCCCCATTTATATCTTTCACCCTACAAGATAATGCAGATCATAATCTACATTTTAAAAAATGAATTTAAAAAATGTTTGCAAAAGCTACAGTATCTCCTAAACTGGATTGCTTTCCTCAGATCTCTTCCAACTTTAGATTTATAATCCTATGATCAGTCTAACATTCAAGAGAGAAGACTATAGAACTGACAACCTCCTTTGGTGACCCATACCAATGTTTATCACCCTGACAGTCAAGAGATTCTTATATTCAATTAAAATATATTGTTTTATTTAATACCTATTTTGTTTTGTTCAGGAACAAAAGTAATGCAAAAATCACAGAAACTAGAAGTAGGAATGTGTACAATAAGCTAGAAAATTATTATTATTTAAATAAAATGAGATCTGTACAAAAGATAAACAGACATGTATTACAGAATATTTGGAAATAAGGAACAAGTAGTGTGGAAATATTGCAATGTATGTATGAACCATATAATTTGGTCAAAGCATAAGCTGCTTCCTGCTCTGCCCTTTTATTTCTACATAGCTCCTTTGTTCTCAAGCTTTCCTGGGCCAAGATCCTATCCTGGTTCCTAGGTACTTAATTCCAGCTGACTCTGCTTATTTCTTCTCTCCCTGTTATTCCCTTCGACTCCCCCTGATCAAGCCTCTATTGTCCTAACTCAGGCATCCATCCCTGTTCATTCTCAATCTTCAATATTCTATAGTGTTCACTGCTTCTTTGATTGCCATCATAAGGCATTTCTAGAAACCACAGGGAAGGATTACAAATCATAAAGCATTTCTAGAAACCACAGGGAAGGATTACAAATTTTTTATCTTCAGGTTTCCTGAGTATAGATTTTTTTAAAAATTTATTTTATAAACTACTGTGATATTAAAGTCAGTAAGCTCCCAACTTATTTATCAGTGGATTAATATTAAATAACTTGATAGAAATAACCAGTTTATTTGGCTACAAATGTGAAATATACTACTATGACTGAATCTTCTTAGCTATTTGATTCCAAAGTATGATTTATTTAATCACACCACTAATAGATTTTTCATCACCACCTAAAATATTATTTCTATGGAAAAATGCATTCTGAATTCTTAGCTATTAACTCAAAAAGCATTGCAACACAAACTATGAATAAGTTGGGAAAGCTCTGGTTAATGTTGAAATAAAAACCTATTTTACTCGAATTCTAAAATATTTTTGTTTTATTTGTAAATATTTCATTTGAGCTTTTTTCCCCCCAAAAATGAAGTTGCTAATACTAAAAAGAAAAAATATTAAAACTATCATTTCTTAATAAAGATGAATGATTCAAGTTATGTCTGTTTAAATTCATGGTAAATATTTTCTATTTAAAGAGAAGCTGTTAACATAATCCTCTCACAGTTGGTAAAAAATAAAAGAAACAATACACAGATATGACAGCAACACAAAATAATATGTTGCATAGGAATTAAATACACTACAGAAGACTTAATATGCTTAGGAAAATTCAATCAGTCCCAAATTTAGGAAGATTCATTTTTAATCATAACAATGACTTTTTTTCCATGATGGGATTAATCTAATGACAACTTTTATTTGACATCCAAGTTATTAATTCAAAGTATCATAGGAAGATAAAACATCCTTACTGTTCCTGCTGTATCGAGGATTTCAAGCATACACTGTTGGCAATCAACTTCAACTTGCTAAAAAGTGCAAAAAAAAAAAAAAAAAAAAAAAGAGAGATGGGATGAGTATCAACAACCAACTTTTTGGTTTACAAAGTATCTTGTTTAATTATAATTTATTAGAGGCTTAAGAGCCCCTAAAGTTGAATCTCCTGTTCATATCTACTTGACAGATTTCAATGAAATCTGTGTGTAAAATGGCATTATGCATAACCCCTCCTATTATTTTAATGACTTATAATTCACTTACACAAAAAGTGTTCTCCCCAATGTGCAACAGGAAGACCACTGGATCTGGAAGCATAAAAGAGGAGTTCCAGAACCATTCTGCTATTTACCAATTATGAGACTTTGGGCAAGGTCATTTAACCTTTCTGGTCTTAGAGGATAAAGTCTTTTCCCAGTTCTAATTTGTGTTCTTATGATCCTAAGATGAGGATAACAGGGAAACAGGTTTTGTGACACTCAAGACCCTACAGTACTTCAAGTAATAATGCTTCTGGGGAATTGTAGGCTTTTCAGAGGTTTACTCTGCAGAATCTACCATCTACATACATACACACACCACCATGCTTTCAAAAGTACTTCCTCAATGATATTTTTACAGTTAGTTTTGAATCAGGGATCAATAACAGCAGAACATCTAACAACATTAGTAGTTACATTAATATGAACCCTAATCTTCATTTTAGAACTTACTTCTTTTGGTGCTGGCAATAAAGGAAAAAGAGCACTAACATGACCTGAGAAAGGACTTGAGTAATATATAATTATGACAGAGTAGAATTATTCCACAATTCTCTCAATTCTGTTAGTGCAGAACTTCACACATATTTTATCTTTAATGAGAGATAATGAGAGATATTTTAATAAGAGATATATCAATATAAATTGACATATTGTTGTCAATTCCACTTATTGAAAATTTCATTCAGGAAAAATTATGGCATTCAACAACCATATCATGACAGTTTCCTAAAGAACTTCTCTTTCCCATTTGAGAAAAATGGTTTCTGATTTGAGTACTCTCTCCAATGATCTTTTAACACATTCTCTTTTCCCTCCCTCATATTAACAAGAAAACGAGAGAAAAAAATATCAGTAAGGATTGGCAGAGAACTTTACAGCTACACAGTATGGCCATTTGCCAAGACCAAACTCATGGCTCTTTGTATTTTAAAAGGGACAAGGTAATATTTTTTAATAGTTAAGCAAGAAAATAAACAAAAGGCAGTTGTATAACCACTTAATGATTTCAAGCATGGCTATTATGGACATTTTAAACTATGAAGAAATGGATAAAAATCAAAAGCAGATCTATTGTAAGGATCCTGAAGCAGTTTTTCTTCTACATAAAAATTTATTCCAGAAAAATGTGAATATTACTATAACTGTATGGTTTATCCTATTTAACATTTAATTATAAGATCTTTAAAATAGTAATGGACCTCTTAGAAATTTGTTAAAGAGAATAGTATGAACTTAAGAAAATTTTAGTTTTTTAAAAATATACTTATGACTCACACAGAGAATTTGTATCTAGTTTAAAAATAACTTGTTTTTAAGCAGCAATTTTGTGTACCAAGAATTCAAGTTGTAAGGAAACACTAGTGAAAGTATAGAGACAAATTCCAGAGCTTACCTTTCTGTAGGAGTCTTCTATTGTGGGGTCATATTTTTCAACAAAGATTCCTTGGACAAACTGTACTGTCTAGAAAAGTAAAAGTGGAGAAAGTTAAGTGACTAAGAATCAAACCTCTTGACAAAAGTTAACAGCCAAAAAGAGATCACAATTCAATTAAATCACAATTTTAAAAGTTTTTGTAGTGCTTTAATTTTTTAAACTTCGACAATGTCATTATAACATTAGAGGAAGATGAATTTAGGGAAAACTTCAAAATACAGCATATTTCAAAAAGAAGACCATATATATGTATTCATTGAAATAATTTAAGTCATCATATCTGAACAGGGAACTGATAATCTATTTTTTTTCAGAGAGACAATTCTGGACAAGGCGTATAATTAATTATGTACTAAACTGGCTATCTATACCATCCTTAAATTCATGTCTCTGCAGTACAACTTGGTTATCAAAGGGCAGCTCTGAATATATGAAAACACTGTGATGATAGTTATCTAAAAGTCATACACATTCCATAGTAAATTTTACTTGGCTTAATTCTGAAAACTAAAATGTCATTTAACTATTCAATAGCAGTGAAACTGTAGAAAACCATTTAAATGATCAATAATACTGTCACCTCTATATGTGGAAATGTCTTCTATGTAAAAAAAAAATTTTTTTTTTAACATTACATGCTAGATACAAGTCTAAGAAAAAATGGAAATTCACTTTTAAATTATTTATTTATTTATTTGTTTATTTTTGCTGAGGCAATTGGGGTTAATTGACTTGCTCAGGGTTACACAGCTAGTAAATGTTAAGTGTCTGAGGCCAGATTTGAACTCAGGTTCTCCTGACTTCAGGGCTGGTGCTCTGTCAACTGCGCCATCTAGTTGCCCCTCTGTCTTTATTTTTTAAAAATATTTTATTTTTTCCCCCAGTTATATGTCAAGAAAATTTTTATTATTGATTTTCACAGGATTTTGAGTTATAATTTTTTCTCCTTATTTTCCTCTTCTATCTTCTTCTGAAGATGGTATATAGTTTGATATAATTTATCATGTAAAACATTTCCATATTAGTCATAGTTGTGAAAGAAACAAATCAAAAGGGGGGGGGGGGGAGAGACATGAGAAAGAATAAAGTGAAAAAAATATACTTCAATTTACATTCAGAGACCATCAGTTTTTTATCTGGTTATAAGTAGCATTTTCCTTTGTGAATCCTTTGTGTTTATCTTGGGCCATTGTGTTGCTGAGAAGAGTTGAGTTAATCATGGCTAATCATCATACAATGCTGCTGAGACTATACAATGTTTTCTTGGTTCTGCTCATTTTACTTTGTATCAGTTCATACAAGTTTTTTCAGAATCTGGGTTTTTCTAAAATCTACCTGTTCATCATTTCTTATTGCACAATAGCATTCTATTCCATTCATGTACCGCAGCTTGCCATTTCCCAAATGATATAACTTAAATGTCAAACAAATCTTATACTTTGCTTTTTACCTATCTGATCATTTTTTCTCACACTTCTTTCAGGGATCATTATCCATCTTCCACCCTTTCCTGAAGACTCACTTCATCTAATCTCTTCTCGCTCTGTAGATAGTCTCTGCCTTAGTGAGCAAAGTTTCATCATTTCTTTTTCTTCCAAACCTTGAGATGCCAAGTGCCAGATCTATAAAAATAAATCCCTCCTTGTTCTCACTCACTCCAGATACGTTGATTCAATCTCTCCCACGTTCCATTGAAGGTCGGCCCATTATGTTTTCTGGAACTTCTATTTCAGTTACACACTTATCTTCACTTTAGACCTCTTTTCATCTTTACCTGTCAAGCACACAGAGTTCCCCTCAAAATATATTCCTAGTCCCTCTCTCTGGCTTTCTTTCCTATTCCTAAAAGGTAGGTCAGTATACTCCTTGAATATCCGATATGATTGCCATACTCTCTTTGCTGCCACTATTCAACAATCTCTTTTGAGGTTCATTTCAATGAAATCTATCACAAAATCCAGATTTTAGTAACAGGTTATCTACTAGTTCCTAAATACTGCAACTGGTCTTTCTCACTGGTGAGCTACCATCCCATTCTCCCACCCTCCTTTTTGCTCAGATTACCTTAATTTACACTGTGACATCTTGATAGCATGTAGTTTCTCCTATTAGAACATTTCTGCCTTTCTTTGTATCCCTAGTGCTTAGCACAATGCCTTATATTTAAAGCATTTAATAAATGCTTGCTAAGAATACTGCCAAGCCCTAATCTTATATTACTCCCACTTTCTACCTTCACTCCTACTCATGTAGTGCTGAATGGAGCTAGACGAAATTATGAAACCAAAAGGAAGGAGATCACTACACATTTGATATCTAATTTCAACTGGAACCTCACTAAAGAAAGACAACTCCTCCTTAATTGAGTCAATCCCATTCCCTGGAAGTTATTCCAAACCTTTTTTTCCCCCTCAAGCTTCCTGTTCTCCAGCCTTTTGAGCTGAAGATCTAGACTAATCCATTATTGAGAAAAGAGAGGCTATTTTTTGGTGAAATCCTTCTTCTCATGAAAATCACGAAAATACAAAATCTCTCATTTATCTCCTTTTTTTTACTTTTGTTTTTGGTAAGGCTGATCTTTCTCAGCAGTCAATTTCTCAACATCTATCTAAATTTCAGTTTTTTTTCCTATTGACTGGCTTCTTCCCTGCTTGCTTAAACCTGCTCTACTCTCCCCCATCCTTAAAAACTCTTCAGTAGATCCTACCACCCCCTCAAGTCATTATCCTATATCTCTCCTTTCTTTCTCTGCTAAATTTCTGGAGAAAATAATCTATACTCAATGGTCCTACTTCCTGCCTTCTACCAACTTCTCAAGCCTTTGCTATCTGGTTTCAGACTTCATCATTCAATTACTATTGCTCTCTCTAGTGATGATTTAACTGCCAAGTGTGATAGATGTTGATGAGGTCAAGTGACCTCTCTACAACTCTAATTCTACTGATGACACTTTTCTACAAGGGAAAGGACAAGATTATGGTGGGAGAGGGAGGAGAATAATTATTCTCACCTTGCTTTATTACTACCAATTTAACAGCTTTCTTGGTTTCTTTGGCTGGTTCCTCACCCATATTATGTCCCTGTGAATGAACAGAGTCCCTCTCCTCTCTTCTTTACTCTTTCATTTGGTTCAATGATTGATGTTCACTGGTTTAGTTATCTATGGAGATGACACATAATCTACAGTATATACAGTCCTATTCTCTCAAGTTATATCTACAACTGTCATCAGATTGGTTGCCCTAGAACAGAATTCATTATTTTTCTCTTTAAACCCATTTCTATTCTAAACTTCCCCAACAAGCAACATCATCCTTCAAGTCGCCCAGGTCATTCTCCATGAACTATCCATTTTACCTCATTCAATATGGCCAATCATTTGTCAAATCCCGTTGCTTATAGCCCACAGTATATTATATGTTACTCAACTTATCTCTATTCACATTTTCAGTTTCTGTCCTCTGACAGTTCAAACCCCTATCACCTCTTACCTTATCTGGTGCCCTTGCCTCGAATTTCCCATTTTAGATCCATTCTCCACATAGATGCCAAAGTGAATTTGCTAAAGTACAGGTCTGAACATCTCATTCTCTTCCTCAATAAAGTCCAATGGCCCTCAAGTGTCTCTAGGATAAATGCCTCTTTTGGGGTCCAACTTACCTTTCCAAATTCATTCTATATTATTATACTTTTTTGCATTCCATAGTCCACTGCTTTATTTATTATTCCTCACAAAATACTTATCTATGGCCTTCACATTTTTTGACTAGCTATCCCCCATGCCTGTAATGCATGCCCTTTTTCTTTCTGCCTCTGCCTCTTGCAATCCATTTCTTTCAGGACTCTGTTCAAGTGCCTCATTTTTGAAATGAAATGATTTCTAATCGCCCTATATGTGAGTGCTCCCTTCAATTAACCTTGTATTTACTTATTTATATATGTGTTATCTCTCTAGTGTAACATAAGCTACTTGACAGCAAAGACTCTTTCAGTTTTGGCTTTTGATGCCCAGTTTGATATATATATAGACAAGCATTTAAATGTTTGCCGATTGAGGATTTCATCTATTCTTATATTTTCAATGATCAAATCTATATTGAGTCCCAAAACTTATATATCGAACACTAAAGTCTCTAATGGATTTCATTCTTACATCTTCACCTGGTTGTCTCTTAGACATTTCAGGTTAAAATTGCTAAACACATCTTACAAACACTTTTATTTTTAAGTGTTCATAAGAACTCCCCTTTCTTCTCAATGACAACATTTAGAGTTCCTCTCTCTCAAATCCATTCTCTCCCTTTACTGATACCACTAAAACCCAGAACATCTTATCCAGTCTTGCTTCCTACTTTTTCACCTTAGTTCCTGATCAGGTAGTACAAATATTAACAAATGGGAAAAGAGGGAGGAGAGGAAGGCATATCTAATAACTTATCTTGATAACCTTTCCTCTCCTTCCTGGCATTCCTCTCTCTATTCTTCCCAGTAGTTCTACTCCTAGCAGCAATGTCTTTAGCCTTTTCTCATCTCAAACTCAACATATATTCATTAAGTATTTTTACATTCTGGGTGATGTGCTAGAGACACAAAGACAAAAATGAAAGTCCTTGTTGCGCAAGAAAAATCAGATCAAGAAGGAAGAAAAATAACTGAAAAAGAAAATAAAATGCAAGCAAATAACAACAGAGAAAGTGAGAATGCTATGATGTGTTCCACACTCTGTTCCCATGGTGGCTCTCTTAGTCACTGCACAAGTGGAATTGGTTTGAATCATCTTAATATTGCAGAAAGCCAGTTCCATCAGAATTGATCTTGTATAGTCTTGTTGTTGCCATGTATAATGATCTGCTGGTTCTGCTCATTTCACTTAGCATCAGTTCTTGTAGGTCTCTCCAGGCCTCTCTAAAATCATCCTGTTAGTCGTTTCTTACAGAACAATAGTATTCCATAGCATTCATATACCATAATTTATTCAGCCATCCTCCAATTGGTGGGCATCCACTCAGTTTCCAGTTCCTTGCCACTACAAAGAGGGCTGCCACAAACATTCGTGCACATACAGGTCCCTTTCCTCTTTAGGATCTCTTTGGGATATAATCCCAGTAGAAGCACTGCTGAATCAAAGAGTATGCACAGTTTGATAACTTTTAACTTACAAAATTTTCTGATTTGATTCCCATGACAGCCTTCTGAACTAAGTGCTATAGAAATTATCTTATTTTACACATGAGGACTCAGGAGGAGAGGGGTTAAATGACTTTTCCATGGTCACACAAAGATTTTTGGTGTCTCTGATGAGATATGAACTAAAGTCTGACTCCAAATCTAGGCCATATGGTCTCTTAAGACTACTTCACCCCAGGGCCCTGGTGATAAAATGTTTGGTAGAAAAAAGGAAGACAGAATCTGGGTTTTCCTTTGAAATAGAGGTAAATTTTATATTATAACCTGATAAACTCAATGACTCCTCCATAACCACCTAGCATAAGAACTATAACAGACCCTCAAGAGATCATTTAGTCTAGTTTACTCATTTTACAAATGAGAAAACAAAGCAAGTAACTGAAATAATGTGCCCAGACTGCTATGGTATCAAGGATGGAATCTGAGATTATATCCCATGACTCTTAATCCAATACTCTTTTCTGTATATAATATCACCCTTTGTCTTTCTTTTGGAAACTGAATAAAAAATGAAAAAAAGTGAGTGAAGACAGTGGAACACCAAATATTATAATGGAAAAAAAAAAACTGTGAATGGGACAAAGAAGATATAAATTGTAAAGAAAAACATGACAGATGAGGGCCCAAATACAGGAGAAAGATCAAGACCTAAATCCATTTGAGATATAACAAATAAAAGGAATAATTTTTAAGTTAGTTTGAAGTTTCTTGAAACCTTGTGACTTTCCCTTTTTGCTTGTTATTTTTAATCGTCTGCTCCTTCTTAGTAGCTAGTCATAACATCCCTTAGAAAGCTCACAACGATTGTGTATCTCCTTCAAGGATAGGAAGCTATGGAACAAGGCATGAGAACATATTCCAGTCCAGAAGTATCAAAGATGCATTCTTTTGAACCACATTAAAATGTAATTGCTTAACTGTGTGACCCTGAACAAGTCACTTAACCCCAATTGCCTCAACCAAAAAAAAAAAAAAAAAAAAAAAGTAATTGGGAAATATTTAACAAAATAAATAAAAATACAATAGATATTGAAATAGTATGTAGTTTTCTAAGACATCATGTGACCCACAGAGATTATTTTGTATGATTTAGTGGCCCCATTTCATTTGAGTTAGCTGCCACTATGGTTCTAATTCATGGTAGGCCAAAGAAAGAGAGAAAATCTGGCCAGAAGAAATGAATGGTAAGAAAGTGGTAAGAAAGAAGCAAATAGTCAATAGCCTAATCCTTAGACCTTCAGTTTAAAAAAAAAAGGGGGGGGGGGAGGGAAGGGGAATGATGGGAATAAGAACTTATTAAGCATCTAAAATGTGCTAGGCCTGTACTAAATAAGCACCTAAAATGTGCTAGGCCTGTACTAAATACTGTACAGATTTTTGTTTTTCAATAGTGTTCTACTCTTTATGACCCCATCTGAGGTCTTCTTTGTAGAGATACTTAAGTGTTTTCTCATTCCTTCTCCAGTTCATTTTATAGATGAGAAAACTGAGGTTAAGTGACTTGCTCAAGGTCACACAGCTGTTTGAGGCTAGATCTCAGCTCAAGACAGCACTGTATCTACTGTGCCACCTAGCAGTGGCACAACAGCTATTCTGCATACATACTGAAACCTACTTTCCCTCTCCCTCCATTTTCTTTACTTTTCTTGTTTTTGTGGGTCATGGCTAATATAGAATTGTTTTTTAGATGACTTCATCTGTATAATCCAAATATTGTTGGCTTTCTCAAGAGGTAGGGAAGTGGCAGGAAGGAGGGAAAGAATTTGGAACTGAATTTTTTTTTTTAAATGAATGTTAAAAAATGCTTTATATGAAATTGGGAAATACTTGGCAAAATAGGTAAAATATATATTTTTTAAATTAAAAAGAAAGAAATGTAATACATTTCAGAAATGATATCCTGAGATACTCTATCATCACTCCCCAATACTGCCATTCCTGAATTTCAGACTTCCAGACTTGGAATGGACCTTGGAGGTTTTCTAGTCCAAATCATAATTGAATGAGAATCCCTTCTACATCATACATATATCGTCTACTTTCTCTACTTAGAGTCATGAACTACTTAACAAAAATGACAACAATCATACCACATTACTAAATGAGTTCATAATAAATTTGGTAATCTAATTTCAACAAAGAATTTGTTACAGTACTGCTATTTGTTTTCTTTTGATTTTCTATTCATCTTAGTAGCTATTCCAAATCTTCTCAAGCCCCCAAATACTTTCTCCACCTCACTTGGAAGACATTTTTAATCTCCTAATTTATTGAGAAAGAGACATACTGACTCTCTTCAAATACCCTATCCTTCTAGTTCCTTAACTTACTCATTTCCCATTACTTTCTCTTCATCTCAACCACACATATAGTCATATCCTTGATCTTGCCATCACCCATGAATGTTGAAGAATTTTTAAATTCCCTTTTTTGGACAATCTATTGGTTTTTCATCTCTCCTTCTGCCTTCCCTTACAAAACCCTAGCTTTTGTTTACATCATGACTTCCAATTCTTTGACCCCTCAATTCTCTTCTAAGTCATCTCCCTAGTACTAACCACTTTTCTCTTTTCTAAATCTTGTCCCCTTGGTGAAAGATTTTAACTTTTTACTTTCTTAATCCCTATACTCTCTATCATACTGCCAGTTATGTCCAGCCAGTTTTCAGCCTTGAAGTACTCATCACTTCCATCTTCTGCTGCCTTCATTCTTATATACATGCTCTTGAATAAATATCATTCTAATTGAGTCTACTACAAATTTATGTTACACCGTCTCAAGACTGGGCCTTCACTGCCCCTAGGCAATCCTACTAAACTTACCTTTCCAACTCATTATCTATCCCATGCTCAAAGCAGTTCTTCCAAACCTTCTTATCCCTCCTTGAACCCATTGCTCATATTTTACAGAAAAAACTGAAAGCATCAGTCATTAGCTCCCTCTTCATTCACCTCCCATTACTCAGATTTCTTCTGACACTCTTTCCTCTTTCACCTGTCTCAGAAGATGAATTGGCTTTATACCTTACCAAGGCTAATAACCCCTTTACTTGTTCAAGTGATTTTAACTCTGACAGATTGTCCCCCTTTTGTCATACCCCCTCTTTGATTTATTTTCAATCTCTCCCTGTTTACTGGCTCACTTTCTACTACTTATAAATATGCTCATGACTCCCCCATCCTGAAAGACATCTTATTTTTTTTTATTTTTTTTAAATAATTTTTTATTGATAAAACGCATGCCAGGGTAATTTTTTACAGCATTATCCCTTGCATTCATTTCTGTTCCGATTTTTCCCCTCCCTCCCTCCACCCCTTCCCCAAGATGGCAAGAGTCCTTTACATGTTGAATGGGTTGCAGTATATCCTAGATACAATATATGTGTGCAGAACTGAACAGTTTTCTTGTTGCACAGGGAGAATTGAATTCAGAAGGTATAAATAACCCGGGAGGAAAAACATAAATGCAAGCAGTTTATATTCATTTCCAGTGTTCTTTCTCTGGGTGTAGCTGTTTCTGTCCATCTTTGATCAATTAAGGCTCTCTTTATCAAAGAGGTCCACTTCCATCAGAATACATCCTCAAACAGTATCATTGTTGAGGTATATAATCATCTCCTGGTTCTGCTCATTTCACTCAGCATCAGTTCATGTAAGTCTCGCCAGTCCTCTCTGTATTCATCCTGCTGGTCGTTCCTTACAGAACAATAATATTCCATAACGTTCATATGCCACAATTTACTCAACCATTCTCCAATTGATGGACATAGAAAGACATCTTATTTGATCCCCACTGTTATCATCCATTTCTTCTACCTTTTGTAGCTAAACTTGAAAAGGCTATAGACAATAGGTGCTTCTAGTTTCTCTCCTCCCAATCTCTTAACCCCTTATAGTCCATCTTCTGACCTTATCCCACCAAAATTGCCTTCTCCAAAGAAACTATTCCTTAGCTGCCAAACTCAATGGCCTCTAGTAAATTCTCATTCTCTTTAATCTCTTCTCTAATGTTAATCATTCTTTTCTCTTTGATACTATCTTATGTTTAAGTTTTCATGATGCTTTTTCTCTCTCTCCTTTTCTGGATCCTTTTCTAGATCATGTCCTCTAATATGAGGCATCTCTCATGTTCAAACCTGGGCTCTCTTCTCTTCTTCTATACTATTTCAATTGATGATTTCATAAGCTGCCATGAATTTAATTATCTGTATGCTGTTGATTCCCAAATCCATGCATTCTGTTCCTCACTCTCTGCTGATCTCCAATCTCACATCTTCAAACTGCCTTTAAGACACCTCAAACTAGATGTCCAACAAACAATAAATTCAATATGTCCAAAACTGAACTCATTATCTTTCCTTCTAACTCCCCCCTGAAATCCCCAAGTCCTTTTAATTCTAGAGCCTTTTCCTCTGTCAATTATTTCCTATTTATTTGGATAAAGTTTGCTTAGTCACTGTCTCCCCCATTAGATTGTGTGCTCACTGAAGGCAGGGATTGTTTCTTTTCCTTTTCTGTTTCCCCAGCACTATGCAAAATACTTAGCACACAAAGGTACTTAATGAAAGTGTATAGATTAACTGGGTCCTTTTCTTCTCCTCAACTACTTAACTTAAAGCCACATTCATTTCCATCTATCATTTCCTGCTAATTTTTGATTAATCTTGCTAAGATCAGTTTTCATAACTATGTCTCCAATATTAATTTTTCCTATTTATTCCAGCAACTTGTCTTTCCAATACATCATTTGATCGCCTCAAATCATCAATTTCTTATTATTAACTAATTTTTTTCTTATTGCTCTTTAAAGCATGCATTTTACAGATGAAGAAACAGAACAGAAGAAAATAATTTGCCCAACATAATGAGGTAATGGAATTTGACTTTGAGCCCAGATCTATTCTTCAAAAAACAAACAAAAATTAACCCTGCCTTCCCTTCAAGTTATTGTCTATTTCTTTCCTCCTTTCACAGCCAAACTCAGAGAAAGGGTTCTCTACACTTCTTGCATTAAACTTTTTCAAGATCTCAATCCTTGAGATTTGGTTTCTGGACTTATGAGTTAAAGGAAACTAATCTTTAAGGTAACCAATATTTTCCTAAATGTTAAATCTAATTTTCTTTTCTGATTAGTCCTCAATGTCCTTTAATTATTTGTAGCTTTTGGGCACTGTTGATTACTTCCCCTTCTGACACTTTCTTTTCCCTTGGGTTTAATGCCAATATTCTTTCCTACTTCAACTACTTGCCTAACCTTTCCTTTTCAGTCTCTGGATTATCACCTTCTTCTTCCTGTCCCTTGTTGCTTCAGGGTAGATATATTATTAGAATAGTAAATTTGATTCAAAAAAAGCAGGATAGGTAAAAGAAGAAACAGAGTAGCATTGTTTTGTTTTGTTTTGTTTTTTAAAAGATTCACCTATTTAGATATGCTGTACGCTGATGATACTCAAATCCATGCATTCTGTCCCTTATTCTGTTGACCGCCAATCTCACATCTTCAAACTGCCTTTAAGACACCTCAAATTAATGTCCAATAAACACCTTAAACTCAACATGTCCAAAACTGAACTCATTTATCTTTCCTTCTAACTCCTCCCTGAAATCCCCAAGTCCTTTTAATTCTAGAGCCTTTTCCTCTGTCAATTATTTCCTATTTAGTTGGATAAAGTTTGCATAAACTAAAATTTGTCTATATAAGACACTGTGCTTGGTGCTAGGTACACCAAGGCAAAGATCAAATAATTCCTGTCCTTAACCTTACATTCTTCCATCTTTCTGCCATCACTTTTCCTCTTTCCTGTACCAATCTCTCTTCATGCCAGTCTTGCTCATTTTCTCAAGGCTTCTCTTCATTGTTGTCCTCTTCTCAAGTTTCCTGCATCTTCTTCCACATTTGCAGATGTCAGTTTAAAAATAGATTATAGATAGTCCCAGAAAACTGGAGACTTTCTTATTTCCATGTGAGAAAATGACTAATCACACTGCATCTAGGCATCCTCTCAGGTCTCTGGCTTTTTTCTGTAGTGCTCCTTTGTTACTCTGGATGTTTGAGTGTCAACTTTTTGCTAAAAAAGAATTTCTCTCTAAGTTACTGAAAATATTTCAACTAAGGATCTGGTTGAAACATAGTGTTATCCATTCTCCAATTGATAAATGGTCAAAGGATATGAACACTCAATTTTCAGATGATGAAACTGAAACTATTTCCACTCATATAAAGAGTGTTCCAAATCACGATTGATCAGAGAAATGCAAATTAAGACAACTCTGAGATACCAGTACACACCTGTCAGATTGGCTAAGATGACAGGAAAAAATAATGATGAATGTTGGAGGGGATGCGGGAAAACTAGAACACTGATGCTTTGTTAGTGGAGTTGTGAACGAATCCAACCATTCTGGAAAGCAACCAGGAATTATGCCCCAAAAGTTATCAAACTGTGCATACCCTTTGATCCAGCAGTGTTTCTACTAGGCTTATACCCCAAAGAGATACTAAAGAAGGGAAAGGGACCTGTATGTGCCAAAATGTTTGTGGCAGCCCTGTTTGTAGTGGCTAGAAACTGGAGAATGAACGGATGCCCATCAACTGGAGAACAGTTGGGTAAACTATGGTATATGAATATCATGGAACATGGAGAACAATATTTTGTTCTGTAAGAAATGACCAGCAGGATGAATACAGAGAGGCTTGGAGAGACTTACATGAACTGATGCTAAGTGAAATGAGCAGAACCAGGAGATCATTATATACCTCAACAACGATACTGTATGAGGATGTATTCTGATGGAAGTGGATTTCTTCGACAAAGAGAAGATCTAACTCAGTTTCAATTGGATCAATGATGGACAGAAGCAGCTACACCCAAAGAAAGAACACTGGGAAATGAATGTAAACTGTTGCATTTTTATTTTTCTTCCTGGGTTATTTTTACCTTCTGAATCCAATTCTTCCTGTGCAACAAGAGAACTGTTCGGTTCTGCAAACATATATTGTATCTAGGATATATTGTGACATATTTAACATGTATAGGATTACTTGCCATCTGAGGGGTGGAGGGGGCGGGGGAGAGGGAGGGGGAAAAGTCGGAACAGAAGTGAGTGCAAGGGAAAATGTAAAAAATTATTAAAAAGAAAAGAAAAGAAAAGAAACATAGTGCTATCTCACAGTTTCCTATGAAAAGGACTATCACCTTACAACAGTATATAAAGGTCAACTGTTATGTTACAAAGTCTATAAACTAAACAGAAATATATTTTGCTCACAAGAAAGCTCTCCCAACTCCAGAGTCTATTTATTTATTAAATCATATTTCAAAATGAGTTTAGCTACCTAATTTTCCAACCTACAAAAAATTATAATGGGATAGGTATCAGTCAGGAGAACAAAGCAAGAAAATGATGGAGAAAGATACAAGCAACAAGACAAGACAGCTGACAAGAGGCAGAGAAAATTTATTTAGAAAGTCAAAAAAAGATTTTTGTTGTTTTTCTTTCTTTTTAAACAATTTCAGTACTTAAAGCAATAAGCACCATGATCTCTATTTGGGCATATCTGATTATTTAATGATACTAGAGAAATGCAGCATTGTTGTACAGAACTAGTATATTTGTTATCTTGTCATTCTTATTGATGAAAACACTTCACTGTATTGCTATGAAGAATAGATGTCCTGTAGTTTTAACCCTTTCAGCAGCTCCAGAACTCTCCCCATAAAGTCATACTATCCTGATAAGTGTTTCACAGGCTCCAATTTATCAAAATAGCTCCAAGCAGGCTTTATTCTTATGCTCTTCCCCTCACCTCCATCACCATCTTCTAGCCAGCTGCACTGCATATCCTCTCTATTCAATCTTGTCTCTCTACATTCAGGAACAAAACTCAAATCAATATTGCTGTTGTGTCAATTACTCTCTGTGGTTCCCTTCATCAACACTTTAAGATTTGTGAAGCACTCTATTATTTCATTTGACTCTCACAATAGTCCTTTAAGGTAGAACTATTATTATTGCCATTTTATAGATGAAGTGGATGTTTTTGCTTGTCCTTCATTCTCAATGAGGACCACAACATTAGGAAGTGATACCATGACATGCAAGTGAATTGGATCGAAGAGAAGGACAGATGTGCAAAGTCACCAATCTCATTTTCTCTTCCCAAAGCCATCTAGGTCTTGTGGCAAGAGATAGATCAGAAAGACTGGACATAACCTGAATGCAATGGGAGAACTTGGCCTTTGAGGCTCAAAGAGGTTAAGAGACTTGTCCCCTAAACATACAGTTGGTGTCTCAGGCAGGATTCAAATTCCAGTCTTCCAGGTTCCAAGTCCCATACTAGCTGCCATCACAGTAGATGTTGCCATTATTAGAAAATAAGCTCCTTGAGGACAGGAATTGGTTTTTTGCTTTTGTGTTTAGCACAGTGTTTAGCATAAAATGGTTAAAAATGCTTTTTCCTTCCTTCATTTATTCAATAGAGATTTATGTTCCTAACTCTTAATTTAAATTCATTTTTTAAAGCTGCCACAGGGTTTAAATTATTTATTACACTAAGAGCTCTTTGTTAAAACAAACAAAAAACCTATCCCTCTCACATTAGAGTGAGCACAATCATAAAGTTATGATATATCAGTATGTATTTCTAAAACTTATTTTCCACGAAGGTTATGTGTACTAGGTTAGATGATTAACTCACCAAAGCAGACTTCCCCACGCCTCCTGAACCAAGGACCACTAGCTTGTACTCACGCATGATGTGGTCTGTTCAAATGCTGATAATCTGAAAAAGGAGGAATACTTAGGATGAGAAATAAATAAATTACAAATGTATTACTATCACATTAAATAATGTGATTTCTCTCAGCAATCTAAGGGGAGAGAGAGCATGTGGAACACTATACTTACACAGCCATGTGGCATGTGCTAGGGCTAAAATCAAGAAGTCTGAGTTCAAACTACAGCCTCATACTTACTAGCTGTGTGACTTTGGGCAAATCTTATTTAACTCCTCAGCCTGGGTTTCCTCAACTGTAAAATGGGAATTACTCTAATAGCAGTGTGGGTGAGAATTAAATAATACTTGTAAGATGCCATAATCACAGTGTCTAGCACATAGAGAGTGCCATATGAAAACTAACTGTTGTTGTTATTATTATTACAATATTACAGTTAACATAAATTCATAAGAGGCCTATCATCTTCCATTCTAAAGATCATCCATCTAACTTTACCACCTGCAAAAATTTCCTGTCAAGCAGACATATAAAAACCAACATGGCCTCATCATTTATAGATCTAAAACTATTTAAAATGCATTTAATGTGTAATACAAATTTCTTTTAAAGTAAATTATTTACATAATCTAATAACTGTTCAACATATAACCTATCGGCTTTATTTAGGACTCTTTGAAATAACTGGAGATTGTTTTTGGAAACTGAAATTTGAGATTGCTCAATACCATGAATCAAGACTATTATAATAGGAATTTTTTTTGTATACAGGTTGAAACATTGAAATCCGGAATCTTAAATTTTGTAATTATATAAGATTATGTGAGATTATAAGAGATTACATTAAACTTCACTGGCATTTATTTGTAAACTAAATACTTGAAAACATTACATTGTTCAAAACCAGAAGAGGGGGGAAAAAAACTATTGTAGCATAGAAAATAGTTAATATTATAATTAAGACATTTAAACTAGAAATTTTAAGAAAAGTTATCAAAAAAGGAAATTACAAGAAAATCTGTCATAATGTCACTTTTATAGATAAAAGCAAAATAGATCATTCAGCATGTGAACAAAGCATTATGAATGGCATTTCTTGTCATCTACCTTGGGCAAATACTACGAATGAAAATTAATTGATAAATGTTAATAATTTAAAGCAGAATCTGTTATTCTGATATAGCTCCTAAATTTCCCCAAAAAAACTGATATATATGGTGTACTGGGTAGAAGAAAGTTGGAAGATTTGATTCTGAATCCTGTCTCAGACACTTAGTACCTGGGATAGTGATTGCACCTACCTTCCAAGGTTGAGGATCAAATTAGATACATAAATAACAGAAAACCCTTTGCAGCTCTTCCCTCTTTTTTCCCCCCCAGATACAAACAGAAAGCATTTATTCGGTTCTTTCAAGGAGAGGTCCAAGCACACTAACGAGACAAAGTCCAGCATGGTATGTCTTTTAAGAGAGATTTATAAATGTTAGATGTTTTTATTACATGGACAATAGGTATGTGTCTAAATTATCACTACTATTTTATGAATTTTATTCATAAATACATATGACATTTGAGATTCTTATAAGACATTCTGATATGCATTACTGGCAGTTGAGGAGGATATTAGAGTTCAGTTAAGTGATTGGGATTAGCTACATATCTGAGAGTTGTCAACATAGAAGTATTAACTAAATTGATAAATTCACCAACATACTGTCAACCTCTAGGCTCTAGAATCTAGAGGGATCCTCAAACTTTTTAAATACGGGGCCAGTTCACTGTCCCAGACTGTTGGAGGGCCAGATTGTAGTAAAAACAAAAACTTTGTTTTGTGGGACTTTAAATAAAGAAACTTCATAGCCCTGGGTGACGGGGATAAAGGTCCTCAGCTGCAGCACTGGCCTGCATAGTTTGAGGATCCCTGCTTGATCCTTGAGATAACTTTTAGCATTGTATTGCAAGGGCTCTTCACTTTTTTGTACAATGGCTTCCTTTAACAATCTGGTGAAACCCAGGCATCTCTTCTAAAAATAAGATTTCTAAATGTAAAAAGTAAAACTATATAGAATTACAAAGAAAAGTTTGGGAAAAAGTCATCAAAATTTTAAGTTCACAAACCCCTAGATAAGAATCCCTACATGAAGAACACCAACTCTATGGGATCAGTATTAATAAAGTTTCAATGCATAAACATTAAGACAGCCCTTTTGTCAACTCTAAAGCTTTGTATACCTCTAAAGATTATGAAAACCCTATTGTGGCTCCACTGTTTCCATATTCATAAAAACTTATAAACTTAATTTTTTCTGGTAAACAAAGCCACAAGCTAAATTCACAATTATGGCTTAAGTCTGGAAGGGGAAAGAGGAATAATATCTATTCAAAGAGACTTTAAGAGTGGCAAAAAACATAAAAGATATGGTAAGGACAAGATAAACATCAAAACAGTAGTTTCTGCTGTAGAACTAAGGAAGGGAGTAGATTTGGTCAGATTTAGTAAATTTCTCTGAGGCCTCTATATGTTATGAAATTTGTTGATGTCTCCTATATATTCTTTAAAATGCATGTCTAAAACAATTCTAAAAGACCTAAGGACAGATGAAGCATGCTGCCCAATTACTGACAAAGATGTCATGGACTTGGAGTGTAGATTAAGATATATATATGTGTGTGTATATATGTACGTATGTGTGTGTGTGTGTGTGTGTATGGACACGGTCAATTTGTTTTGCTTGAATGTGCGTTATTTTTACAGTAGTTTTTGATTCTCTCCCATCCCTGCCCCCTTCCTTCACTGGGATGGTGTGGGAGACAGAAAATGTATTTTTGTTCATAGAAAAAAATTTTTTTTAATGGACACATTTTCCAAAGTCATACAATGTAGCAATATTTCTTAGAATAACTTGATACTCTATATCTAGCTTTTAAAAAATGTATCAACTGAGTGATACAAAGATTTGTTGCCAACAGATATGAAGGGAAATGTTTAAGACGGGAAGGTTACAATCTCTTAAAACTGATAAATTCAAGGAATCAATATATTAAACAATATGCAAATTTATTTTCTTTAACCCACATATTTTCTGCATTTTCACAGAGCACACCCTGTGTGTTATATTTGTACTTCTGGGACAATATGTCCTGACAAAGCCATTTTATTCTGAGTATTGTTCTTCAATAGCAGCTCAACTGTCCTTCAAGTTAAATGGCAAAATGTTAAAATGCCAAAGTAGTTTTTCAGGTGCTGTCTTTAAGAACTTTGTATCATACATTTAAAGATGAAAGGGAACTTTAAAATCCATCAAGTCAGATTCCTTCATTTTACAGAAGTGGAAATAGTGGCGAAGAGACCTTACATGACTTGCCCTGGGTTATACAGTTTGAGTAGTAACTTTATCACTATATAAACTGGGCCACCTAGCTATTAGTTGAATGAAACAGCATTTTAATTCAGCATACATTTATTAAAAGCCTAGTAATGTAAGGGAAGCATAATTAAGTTCTAAAACAAAACACAGAGGCAGCGAGGTGGCATAGTGGATAGAGGATAGGGATGGACAGGTCAAGTAAGGGTTTTTTTTTTTTGAGGATAGGAGAGACATATATTTGTAGACAAGAAGGAAGCATCAAGCAGATAGTGTGAGACATTGAAGATAAGTGAGAGATTGGGGATAATAGAGGACAATGTACTGGGAAGCTGGGATGGAATTGGATCACTTGTGTAAGTATAAAGGATTGCTTTGGCAAGGAAAGGACCACTTCTTCATATATAATAGGAATGAAGGAGATAGTGAAAGAAAATATGTAGAAGAGGTACAAGACCCCCTTCCCAATTAACTAATCAGAGACATCATCAGGTACAATGAGAAAGCATTTATTTAATCCCTGCAGGGAGAGGCCCAGACACACCTGGGAGCCAACCCAACTCCCAACCTGGCCAGCTTCCGCCTTCTCCAGGACTTAAAAGCAGGCTGTAACCATCCTTAACTGATGTTGGTGACCAATGTTGTCTGCTTCCTGTGGATTACATCATTTCCTATAACTTCACTAACTTCCTGCATCCCAGAGTTCAAGGCTGGGACTAGGGATCATGTGACTTCTTGAAACCCAAAGCTCAACTGGGTATAGGGATCATGTGACTTAGGCCTAGTTTTATAAACTTGAGAAAATTTCATCCAATCAGTCCCATTCAAATGCATCTTGAGTGATGCAGAATGATGAAGAGAAGTAGAAACTCAGCAAAAGGCTTTATTTTTTTCAGTAAAATATGAGGCAAGATTTTCAACTAGAAGGGTGTGGGGAAGGGGAATCATAGAAGGTTTGAAGAAGGATTTAAAGGTTTAGAAAAGCTGCTACTGTTATTGGGATAGTGAATTAATTATACTTAAAAGATTTGCCTTGCAGTAGTAGTTGACATCACATTACATAAATCTATAGTGGACCCAAGCAGCACAGTTTCATGATTTCCTCCACCTTTTTTCAGCTACACATGTGTGAGAACAGAAGCCGTGGTTGGTGGAAATAATCCCAGGCTGAGGCTTAACACACCAAAATCAGCAATAAGAAAAAAAGGTAAGGGATTCAAAAGAAGAGGACAAATAGTGCAGAAGAACTGAGTTAGTTAGAAGATGAGAACAGGAAAATGGATGTAATATAGAGTGATGACCAGAAAGACAAAAGGAGGGTAGAGGGGCTGGAGGGCACAGTGTGCATGAAATCTAGAGGAAACAAAGCAGAGGGAAATTTGGAATAACAATAGTGATCAGATAAGGGGATTTCAGAGTAGAGGAACATCTGTCAGTAATGACAAGATCAAGGATATGAACATTTTTATCTGTGACATAGGAGCTAAGCTGAGGAACTGTGAGGTAGGATGTTTGAGGAAGTATCCTCGATTATAAGCTAGATACTATCCTTAGCAAAGGAGAATGTCCTAGAGGTCAGTAGACAATCACTGCGAGGCTGGTGATAGATATGGACTGAAAGGAAATCTGGAAGTTGCAATGGGAATGAGGAGTATTTCCAACTCACCCATCTTGAAGTGGGAGTGTAGAGTTGGGAGTGGAATAGAAACGGCAGCCATTAGGGCTGTGGCAACATGAAGGAGTCAGAAAGCCAGATGGAAGTAGTAGAGAAAATGAAAAGAAGTAAAATGAAAGCAAATTTGGATGAAATCAAAGGGGATAGGAAGCACAGCAGACAATCACTCAAATCCTTTAGCTCTAAATAAATCTTATGAAGTCCTTCTAGGCTTTACATTTCTTCTGTGAAAATTGAGAGACACTTAAATTTCTAGGGTTCCTTCAAGGGTGACAGCCTATATTCTATCATATTTTCCTTTGAAAGGGGTTACTACTAACTCATTTCTGCCAAGTTAGAAATGACTATGTTCTTCCAAGTAAATCCTATGCCTTTTTATGGAAATCTCTCTTGATCTCTGTACTCAAGATACAGGACCAGAAAAATTTCTCTTAGTGTTCAAGATTTCCCTACAAATAAGGAGAACTACAAATCCAGCAATAAACATTTTACAGTGTTTACATCTTGAGTCAGACTTGGTACCCCCCCCCCACCAAAGCAGACCAAGCAAATAACATTTTTTCATTTTTCTTTTCAAAAAAGCTATATTTAATGAAACTATATATTGAAATATTGCCTTCAGAAAACCTTAGATGATTGTTTTAAAGAAAAATTTCACCCCCAATTTTGTCTTTACTTCAGTTTGCTTTTTAGTGGATAAACTTACAAACAGAAGGAAGAAATAGTTTCCTTTAAACTAGTGAATTTGAAGTGATATAACTTTGTTAAAGGCAAATTAATTATTATAGTAAATAAGCTAAATTATATCCTCTTGAAAATTAACAAAAAACAGCAGTTTAGAAAAGAGTGTTTTTGATTGAAACCAATTCTTAAAAACAGACACTGAAAAGGTATTTTGATCATATTTGAATGACTAAATATTCACTAACAATTATTGAGAACTTACTATGTGCCAGGTACTAAGAACTAGAAATACAAAGAAAGACAAAAAAAGTCCTTGCTCTCACATTCTAATGGGATAGACAACATGTTAACAGGTACAGAGAAGAAATAAGAGTAAATGGAAGACTATGTGAGAGGAGGAGGTGCACTACCACCTAGGGATTAAGACAGGTAAAGCATTTATTAAGGATCTACTATGCGCCAGGCACTGTGCAAAGTAAAGATTTCTCAGGTCTGTCTCTGTTATATGTGTGTATGTGTGCACACACATGTGTATGCTAGATGTCAGAGATCATGAAAACATATTTAGCTCTCTAAAACAACCATTTTGCTTAATCCAAAGCATATCTAATTCAGAAATACAATATGTTTTTGGGTAAGGAGAAATCATCTATACAACTATCATTAGAAGATAATGTCTTCTTACTCCTTAAAAAAAAGAAAACATCATGTCTTTAGTAGTTTTTTTTTTTTTAATACATAAAGACAAATAAATGACTTGGTTATAAATAAAAATATGATTGTACATGTATAACCTTTATCAGATTGTGGTCTTTGGGAGGAAGTATAAAGGGAGAGAGAAAAACCATGAAAAAGAAAAAAAAAAGTGAAAATAATATGCTTTGATCAGCATTTTGTCTCCATAGTTCTTTCTCTGAATATGGATAGCATTTTCCATTATGAAGGACTTTGTAAACCTTATTCAATAAATCCATTATTGAAACTATATCTTCCTAGGATTGGAATGATCTGATGTTATTTGCCCATCATTAATGACCAGCTTACTCATTAGGTGGCAGAGTCATGATACCCAATTCAGCAGATCCTATTCTAATTCCTTCCTTTCTTTGTCTTTCTGTCCTCATTTTTTTTTCAAGTACTATCTATGTGTATGCCATATTTCTACTGTTCAATGTTGTCCTTTCTTCTACAAGTATAATTAATTTGTATTCTCATTCTCATTTTCATTTAAGATTCCTTCACCTAACTGCAAAATTATATTACATTATATTCACGCGAGGGAGTAAATGTTATCTGAAAGCTTTTTATATTGTTCACAAAGAAGAATACTGCCAGAATAATTTTTAGGAATTGGAGGGAGGAGGGAAAGGTGTTAATGCGCAGTATTCCAAATCTCCATGGGACATATTACAACCTTATAATAACACAGGAAAAATGACACTGGTTTCTTAGGCTGTTTCACAATTAGATAGTCCATTAGCTCCAGGCATTTTCTCTGGCTGTCCCCCATGCCTAGCATGCTCACTCTCCTCACCTCAGCTTACTGGCTTCCCCAGGATTTCTTCAAATCCTAATTAAAATTTCAACTTCTCCAGGAAGCCTTTCCTAATCTCTCTTAATTCCACTGCTTTCCCTCTATTAATTATTTTCTACTTATCATGCATATAGACTGTTTATAGATTTTTTGTTTGCTTGTCTCCCCTATTAGATTGTGAATTCCTTAAGGGCAAGAATTACCTTTTGTTTATTATTGAATTAAGCACAGAGTATAGAACAGAATAGCTACTTAACAAATGTTAATTGAGTGAAAAGTGCAATATTTTGTGTTAAAGATTTTTTTTTTCAATGCATAGAGATTTTATTTGGTGGTCCAATTATTTTTTTTTAATTTTTTATTTAATAATTACTTTATATTGACACTCGTTTCTGTTCCGATTTTTTTTTTCCCCTCCCTCCCTCCACCCCCTCCCCTAGATGGCAAGCAGTCCTTTATATGTTGGATATGTTGCAGTATATCCTAGATACAATATATGTTTGCGGAACCGAACAGTTCTCTTGTTTCTTAGGGAGAACTGGATTCAGAAGGTATAAATAACCCGGGAAGAAAAACAAAAATGCAGATAGTTTACATTCGTTTCCCAGTGTTCTTTCTTTGGGTGTAGCTGCTTTTGTCCGTCATTTATCAATTGAAACTCAGGTCTCTTTGTCAAAGAAATCCACTTCCATCAAAATATGTCCTCATACAACATCGTTGTCGAAGTGTATAATGATCTCCTGGTTCTGCTCATTTCACTTAGCATCAGTTCATGTAAGTCTCGCCAGTCCTCTCTGTATTCATCCTGCTGGTCATTTCTTACAGAACAATAATATTCCATAACATTCATATACCACAATTTACCCAGCCATTCTCCAATTGATGGGCATCCATTCATTTTCCAGTTTCTAGCCACTACAAACAGGGCTGCTACAAACATTTTGGCACATACAGGTCCCTTTCCCTTCTCTAGTATTTCTTTGGGATATAAGCCCAATAGAAACACTGCTGGATCAAAGGGTATGCACAAATCGCCCTACATAAATCAACTCAGAAGGTAATTATTTATACTAATGTCATTAACCTGGTCTCTCTCTGTTTTCCTAGCACTGTATTTATATTTTTATGTGGATTTAAAATAATTTTTATTAGTTCACCAAAATATTATGAGGAAGGTTAATATCAATCGATAGGCAAACAAAATAAATCAAAACAAAAAATCAATGGCAAGACAGATTACTTGTATAAAATGGCAGAACAATTTCTTAAATAATTTCACATGTGTCAATATCTAAGGAGTATTAATGCTTAATAGAAGGAAATTCTATTTTACATAAGAACTTCTAGAAAGGATGATACAAGCAAATCAGGGGAACATGGAATTTTTTTTCTGAAAGATCTATGAATAAGTGAAAAATTTATGACCAATCAAGACAAAGAAAGCATTTCAGAATAAATGGACAGTTTTGATTACACTAAGTTAAAAAGTTTTTGCAAAAACAAAACCAATGCAGTCAATATTAGAGGGAAAGGAGAAAACTAGGGGAAAAAATTTGTAGCGTATCTCTGTTAAAGGATTCATTTCTCAACTATATAGAGAACTAAATCAAATTTAAAAGACTATAAGTCATTCCCCAACTGATAAATAGTCAAAGAATATGAACAGGCAGTTTTCAGAAGAAAAAAACTAACCACAATCATATGAAAAAATGCTCTAAATGACTACTGATTAGAGAATGCAAGTTAAAACTATGAGGTACTATCTCATACCTATCAGATTGGCTATTATGACAGAAAAGGAAAATGACAATTGGAGGAGATGTGTGAAAATTCGGACACTAATGCATTGATGGTGGAGTTGTGAACTAATCCAACAGTTAAAGATCAACTGTTCTGGAGACCAATTTTATAGCCCAAAGGGCTATAAAACTGTGCATACCCTTTGACCCCGAAAAATTAGGTTTATATTCCAAAGACAGCAAAGTAAAAGGAAAAGGTCCTATATGTATTAAAATAATCATATCAGTTTTTCTTTAAATAGTAGCTAAGAATTGGAAATTGAAAGGATGCTTATCAACTGGGGATATGGCTGAATAAGTTATGGTTTATGACTGTGATGGAATATTATTGTGCTGTAAGAAATGATTAGCCAAGTGATTTCAGAAAAACCTGCAAAGACTTATATGAACTGATGCAAAATGAGATGAGCAGAACCAGAACACTGTGCACAGGAACAGTAATGTTGTATGATGATCAACTGTGAATGACTTAGCTATTCTCAGCAATATAATTCAAGACCAATTATGAAGGACTTATAGAGTAAAAAATACTATCCACTTCCAGAGAAAAAACTGATGAGTCTGAATGCAGATGGAAGTATACTTTAAAAAAAAAAAGTCTTTCTTTTTCTTTTTTGGGTTTGTGTTTTCGTGTGTAACATGGCTAAATATGGAAATGTTTTTCATAACTGCATATGACTGAACATATAAATACATAAATAAGTAGGCAGGAAAATTTGGGACTGAAAACATTTTTAAATAAATGTTAAAATTGTTTTCAAATGTAAGAAAAAATAAATTTAAAAATAAGATTGATTAGCATGGGGGGAAAAGATACGGTAACATTTCAGAAAATAATTTCTAGAACTCATACAAATTTTTTTTTCCTACCAAATCCATCTATTCCAGATACACAAAGAACCTTAAATAAGATAGACTACAGCCAACATACTAATCTTTTGAATTTGATGCATTTTTTTTTTTTTACAAAGTTGGTATATCTTCTGATACCATAAACAAATTAGGGAAACAAGGAATAATTTATCTATCAGATCTTGGGAGAAGGGAGAAATTTATAACCAAAGAAGCAATATAGAACATTATGAAAGGCAAAATGGACAATTTTGATTACATTAAGTTAAAAGGTTTTTACACACATAAAATCAACAGAAACAAGATTAAAAGGGGTACAAAGATTAAAAGGAGGAAAGTCTTTATAGCCAGTATTCCTGATAAAGACTCATTTCTAAAATACATAAAGAACTGTTGTCAAATTTTAAGAATACACGACATTCCCCAACTGATAAATGATCAAAGGATATGAACAATTTTCCGAAGATGAAATTAAAGCCATTTATAGTGATATGAAAAAGTATTCTAAATCACTATTGATGAGAGAAATGCAAATTAAAACAACTCTGAGGTATCATCTCACACCTCTCAGATTGGCTAAGATGACAGGGAAAGACAATGATAAATGTTGGAAGGGATGTGGGAAAATTGGGACACTAATGCATTGTTGATGGAGTTGTGAAATGATCTAATCATTCTGGAGAGCAATCTGGAACTATGCCCAAAGGGCTATAAAACTATTTATACTCTTTGACCTAGCAGTGCCATTACTGGGTCTACATCCCCAGGAAATCACAAAGGAGGGAATAAGACTTACATGTGCAAAAATGTTTGTAGCAGCTCTTTTTGTGGTAGCAAAAAATTGAAAAAGGAGTAGATGTCCACTAACTGGGGAATGGTTGAACAAGTTGTGTTACATGAAAATAATGGAATATCATTATTGTATAAAAAATGATGAACAAGTTGATTATAGAAAGATCTGTAAAGATTTACATGAACTGATGCTGAACAAAACAAGCAGAACCAGCAACACATCATATACATTAACAGCAAGAATATTCAATGATCAACTATGAAGGCTTGGTTCTCCTCAATAGTTCAGTGATCCAAAGCAATCCCAATAGACTTTGGACAGAAAATGCCATCTGCAACTAGAGAAAGAACTAATACTGAATGTAAACCAACACAAGTTATGTTCACTTTTTTTTTTAAAATCTCTCCCACAGTTTTTCCTATTTGCTCTGATTTTTGTCTCCCAACATAATTCATAAAACAATGTGTATTAAAATTAAACTTAAAAAAAAAAGTCAATATCCTCTTATGACACATTTTAACCTCATTTTAACCAAATGAGAACACTATGTTCATTTTCTGCAAATGATATATTACTAGTATGATGCTGGCCAAATCACCTAATCTTTAGATGTCCTAGACAAACTTTCTAAGATTATAAGTTACAGAGAAGATGGTGACCTGTATTTATGGAAGGAATTTCCTCATCCAAGAACTCCCTATATCAATGAAATCACAGATTTAGCCCTTCTTTCTTATTGGACAAACTGGCTGATACCATCAATAAAACTGCCATACAGTTTTAAAATATCACCAAAAGAATTAAACAGACAAGTCTCCGGACAGCTTAAAAACAACATGTTGAGTTGATTATATACTTGTTAAAAGGCAAGCTATATGTAAGAGAGACTGGCACGGAAAGACTTAAAGCAAGGATACCAATTAGAAGGTTGCTGAAAATAGTTAAAGACAAGAGATGATGGTTGTGTGAGTAGAAAAGAATCAGATGTGAGAGATGAAATAGAATCTGCAAGATCTGGCAAATGATTATCTATGCCTGGTGAAGGAATCTGAGGAGTGGAGGACAATGACAAGGCTGTTAGCCTGGCTGACTGGAAGAATGGTACATCATTTACAAAAATAGCAATTTTAAAAATGGGTGGGTCTAGGGGAAAGACAGGAAGTTCTATTTTAGATGTGTCGAGGTGTTGTCTCTGGGACATCCAGGGGGCTAGTTGTATAGATCTGTGAGTTCTCTGCATAAAGATGATAAATTGTACAAACAGGGAGTGGGATATGGATGATGATTCAAAGAATTCAGAAAAGGAATGTTCAAAACAGGTAGAAAGAACAAAGTATCAAGACAGTGTTATCTATGGCAGAGAGGTCAGACAGGTTGAAGACAGAAGAGTTTATTGGATTTGGCCATTGAAAGACCATTGGTAATTTTGGAAAAATAAGTTTTAATCGAGTAATCCAATACTCTAAAGAGTTTTGGATTGAATGAGAAGGGAAATTGAAGTAACCGGTGTAGGCAACTTTATCTAAGATGGCTGAGAAATGAAGGGAAAGAGAGAGAAAGATATGAATCTAGAAAAGGATTTTTTTGTTTGCTTTTTTTAATGGATAGGGAGACGGACATATTTGAAGGCATAAAAGAAGAAATTGGTAGACAGAAGAAATTGGAGATTAGAGTAGAGATGACTGAAGAAACAATCATCTAGAGAAAATAGGAGGGAATGGTATTAAGGAGAAATACAGACAGTCTGGTATTGGCAGGGAGAAGGGCTATGACTATCAGAGGAAAAAGGAAAAAAGAGAGTGAAGGATAATTTCAAGAGGTTTTGAGACAAAGAGAAGGGGTAAAAACACAAAATTTTAAAATATTAATTTTAGAAGTATCTGCTTCATCCAATTATAGAATAAAACATACCTTTAATTATTCTATCTCCCCATAATCTTTTTCACAAAAATATACTTTGCCTAATTCATTCAATACTCAAATGGGAAAAAAAAAAATATCAGATGATTATTGAAGAAGAACTCTTCAAGCTTAGGTCATTTGATTTCAGTAAAATTACCTGTAAAAATATAGTATTGGGGGCAGTTGGGTGGCTCCAAGCCCTGAAGTCAGAGGACCTGGGTTCAAATCTGATCTCAGACACTTCCTAGCTGTGTAACCTGGGCAAGTTACTTAACCCCAATTGCCTCTGCAAAAAAAAAAAAAAAAGTACAGCATTGTTTTGTTGTGCTACCAGGAGTCATCTGACAGTGGCTGCTGGATATCCAACCCAGACCTGCAGAATGGATCTCTTCGCGTGAGAGGATGACACAAGAAGACTGCAAGGCAGTTGCTCTTCTCTGACTTCTCTCCTCTTCCTTCTGCCTCCAATTTATTTCATTCCCAGTCTGCAACACCTATGTCAGCAAAGACTGCTCTGCAACTTCTTCAGATGCTATAATCCACAGCTGTGGAAGGCCTAGGAGAATTGACCTTCCCCTTGGAAAATAATCTATAGATTTTGTGTCATAATAAAGATAAAATCAATTTGTAACAATTATTTGTGATGTTTTTTTTCTAATGCTGTGTGCTGGGAGATAAAGATCCAAAAATATCTCACAACCTATGCATTTAGCCAGTGTTCAGCTGCCTAGTTGATAAATGAATAATCATGTATCATGTCTTGTTTTCTCAAACTTATTAAATCATCAAAAAGAAAGATACAAGCAAAAAGGGGGAGTGGAAAAAGGAACTCTGCACCTTTACAAAACTATCCTACTCATTAAAATGAATTTTCTTTCACTTTTGCTATTACCCAAATGTAGCATTCTTAAATCCAAGTAGGAAACTATAAAGGCAGTAGCTAATATTTCTGAGTTTAAAGAAATAAACAACAACAACAACAAAAATGTAAAATCCAATTAAAGCATGACTGGAATGCTACAAATTTTATACAGTATGTAAGGTTATCTCAGAGAAGGCGCATTAGTACTGGGGGGAAGGAGGAAGGGCAGGACATAAAAAGAGCTTCCTCATAAGGTGGGATATGAGGAGAGTATTGGAAACCAAGGAGATGGAGGGAAGGAGCAAAGGTTTGGACTAGCTTCTGGATCCTAATTCAGTAGTTCAATGTTTTAACTATTTAACTGTTCTTCTGTTGTGTCACCTATAAATAAAACAAACATGTCATCTATATCTTTATCCAAGTCACTGATAAATATGAGCACAGGGCTAAACAAGACTGACAGCCTAGTTAACACCTGACCCGTCACGAATTCAACAAATTCTGAATCCATATAACTGTACTATGTAGCTCACATTTCACCTCCTTTTCTACAAAAGAATGAGAAGTTTTATAAAGTATTTAAATAAAATCTGAGCAAAAAACTACAGCATTATCCTGATCTATTAGTTTAACAACCTTATCAATTAAAAAAAAAAAAAAACAAGATTAATCTAGCATATCTGTTTTTAATGAAGCCATACCGGCCGACTCTTTATGACCAATGCTTCTTTTCCTAGAGTGTCATTAGTCATCTCTCTAGTAATGTATTCTAAAGTTAAAGGAAAGCTCATTGGCTGGCTTACAACACACAGATTCTATTCTTTTCACTTTTCTGAAAAATAAGCAACATCTGATTCTGTATTTTCCACAATCACAAATATCACATGTATTAGTTCTGTCATATCAAAAGGATGTAGTTCTTCAGGGCCAGACAATCTGAAATCACTAAGGACAGATATGCTTCACCTTACAATCTCTTCATTTATTTTGGACAACAACTTCTTAATAAGTCATTTTTGTTATTCTCTTTCTAATTCAAAGATCATTCTTTCTAGGCAACTGCCTAAAATTAAGAACTAAAATTAAGGGGGGAAAAGGGTTGGGGTTTTTTGGTTGTGTTTTTTTTTTTTTTCTTCTGTTATTCCATCCAGCTGAAGCAGGGCTCCTGACCCTTCTTGGATCCTCTTCCCAACAGTTTAAGAAAACAACTCAAACTTTTTGTTGTTCTTTGCTTCCCTTGAAGTACTAGCTTGTTCTAAGTATTAGTAGTCAAAAAATGATATTTACAGTAATATATCACATTTCTGTATTAACCTGTTACTTATTCTTCTTTCATTTGTACTTATGTTTTAAAAATTCTAAAGATGATGTAAAAACAAAAGATAACAATTTTTTAAAATCTAAGCAGATTACTGAGTGTAATGTCCAGACTAGATCTCTGGAGGACCTAGGGATCAGCCTGAGTCCTTGGTCTTAGTGCAGGAGTGAAGGAGGCAGGAGACCACCATGAGGCTACCACTCAAAGATGGAGTCCAGAGTCTGGAATCTGGAATCTGGAGCCTGAAGTCGTCTCTATGTCTATGGGTGTGAGAGTTGTGGCTGAGAGCCTTCAGAGTCTGAAATTCCCTTAAGTACCTCAGTATGATTAAATCACTACAACACACTGAGCAGATGCAACCATTATATCATCATCACATTAAGTAGGGAACCATTATCCCACACTGAGTAGGTGCTTAACTATAAGTACCATGCTGTCCTTGATTCAAGTATACCTTTTCAGAGTCCTGGCCCTCTACAGCTGAATTTTCTGCAGACAGCTCCTCTTTTTTTTCATTATCAGAATCTCCTTGTATCTTCAAAATTTTCACTCCAGAGAGTTTCTCATCGTTTCTGGGATTTTAGTCTATGGAATCCTCTTTTTCCTTCCTTGGAAACCTCTAATATCTGATTTCCCCAAATCTGCAATTTATTTGCAACTATATCTGGCTTTCTTCTTTTGTATCACAAATTCTAGGAGAAATTGACCTCTGCTTTTCAAGTTCTCACTCCACCAACCATTTCTT